>NC_136809.1:34529152-35021652 GCF_951216825.1 Electrona antarctica | reverse complement strand
CAGCCCAGGATATAGCTCTCATTGCAGCCTTGTGGGGTGGTCTTCTTTGCTGCCCCTAAGAGGATGTCGCTGTAAGCAGTGTGCCCAGTGCCCACCCACATCAGCAGAATCTGGGTCCGGGAGACAGACTGATGTTCTTTCTGTCTCGTTTTGGGCTGTTTTGGGCTGAATTAAAAATAAATTCTGAAACTGACAGGGAGCCAGTGGAGTGAGGCAAGGCCTGGTGTGATGTGATTGTGCCAGTAAGGAGGCGAACGGCAGCATTTGGAACAAGCTGCAGAGACGCCTGAGAGCAGATTGATCAAGGCCTACATACAGCGCATTGCAGAGTGAGGCTTGAATTTGCTATCAAAAGTCACAGTCTTCCTGTCCTGATAAAGTCTGCATTTAATTTTGAATAATAAACTATTATTCGTCTACAGTACTCAATTGTTGGTGTGTGCTATCTGTACACCAAAGTATGTGCAAAGCTAAGAAAAGACAAAGAAAGCATTTACAGACTCTTGCTTCTCTAATAATGAATGTCTATAAAAAGTGGAATCACCTAAAAGCAATGTTCCAACCTCATATGCTTGTGACAAAGCCAGATGTTTTGATTCAACTATAAGCCAGGTAACAGGAAGGGACAGAGGGTGCCCTGGGGATTTGGGACTGTTCTTCTCTTGTGTTACGGCGGCCTATGAGAGCAGTGCATGAGGGGGAAGTATGTCAACAACACGGCTGGATTATGGTATTAATCCAACAGATCATCCCACAGGCCGCCATGCAGCCCAGCCATCTTTAAATAGAAGGATGAGATGAGAGGTGGAGAATTGGGCCTGAGTCTTTTTGTGACTATAGCCTGATTTGTACTTGGTTGTGTCCAGACTCCATTCGCATGAATGAAAATGCGATTTCAAGGGGAGTGGTTACCAAGGCATTGCCAAAAAAGGCAGAAAAGTGGCTCAAGCAAATCATAACATCAGGAGATCTAAAGGTCAGAGATCTTTTGACGAATGAGTGTGAGTTTAAGTTCCTGAGGGATCCTCACTCACGGCCCTCATACCATATTGCCGAATTTCGTGAAGAAAGATAGGTCAGAACTGCCAAAACTGCTAAAATGGCGGATCGCGTCGTGTCGCGGATGCGACTGTTGTGAGTTTAGAGGTCTGCTAGTCTCGGCCGTTCTCTGCGCGTGCAACACCTTCACGGGACAGAGCATAAATTAGGCTTCATGGGCTGCAGCTGCACGTGCACAAACAGGCTCTGCAGCCGTGATCATGAGCGCTCCCTGCGTTCTTATGACAGCGACAGGAGGTGTGATTTTGAGGGCAACTATTTTCAATTGCTATTATTGTTCAAACACAACAGAAACCAAAGATTATATCAAGGGCAAGAGATCACAGTAAAAATCCTAATAATTCTTCCTTCACACTGGGAAACAAGAATTGATGACATCAATTAATTACCAGCTGCTGCCTTATATCCCATGGCGGAGAGGTCGGCTAGAGGTAAAAAAGTGTGTGGTTGCCTAGAGACGAGGCAGCCAATCAGGACGGTAGGTTGTCAGTACAGCCAATAAGAAACATAGGTCTCCAAATATAAATTAATGGATTGATTTAATCTATAGTATATTTATTATGGAGATAATTACATTCAGCTTTAGAGGTCAAGTTGAAGTCTTCACAGATAACTGGTTTAGATGGATTACTCATGTTTCTACCATAAGACCTGATTTTGTATAAATTCAGTTAAACCTGTTTAACCTGTATATGCACCTGTTTGAGGTACTTATGTATTATGATCATCAATAGAGAAGAGAGGCAGATATCTCCCCTTGTGTGTATTGTACATATATTGTCTTGTTTTGTTTTCGGTTGTATGTATTGTCAATTGTCAGTCGTTTCGTTTACATGTACGTTTGATTAAAATTCAATAAAACGTAAATTGAAAAAACTACAGCAAGTGGGCGTGAAAGCACCGCAGAGAGAACATTGACCAGCTGTGCTTACACAGACAGCAGCTGGTAAAAAAACAGCATCTTGAAAGTGTGATGGTGCATTTTTACACGTGAGTGCAGTTAGAACTTTTCCATTGCATCTTATGAGAGGCATCTTGTGCTGCCGGCCTGCGCGCACATGCTGGTGCTTTATACTGCTTATCAGTGCGACGTCGTCTGTTAATGGCCGAGCTACACCAAGCGTGTGTGCACGGCATACGCACACTTTAAAATAGGACTGGATCTAAACGTGTGTGTGTGCGTTTGTGCTTTACGCGCAAATGCGCTTTGAAAAGCCTGGTGTAGCTCAGAGCCATTGAAGGAGAGTTATGCCAATGAGGGTGCAGAAAACAGCCCGGTAACGTGGTTCATGTACTCGTTTGTCACTCGCGCAAGCCCATAGACTCCAAATGCATTCTGTAAACTTCCGGTTCAGTCCTTTGTCACTCTTCGCCAATAGAAGTCTATGTAAAAGAGCCGCCAGGCAACCACACTAAATATAGAAATGTATTGTTTTTAAAGAAAAAATATTTCCCACTCTCTCAAACTTGACCTGGGGAACAGTTTTTCTCATAATGGTCTCTAACCACTGAAGGCCATTCATGGCAGATACAGCTGTAGTTTACCTGCATGCTGGTTCGGTTGCATTGGTGTGTGTTGGTGAACCAACCAGGTCCCTTGACACACTGGTCCACATCAAAGCCCTGAATGTTAACATCCACCCGAATCACTCCCCTAAAACAGAAAAACACTCACACACACACACATACACACGCACGCATGCACGCACGCACGCACGCACACAAGAAAGTCTTTTACAAAGTGCTGAATGCTTTTTTTGAGTGGTGTAAACCACTCCTACGACTAGCTTTGTTAGTCTGTCTGTCTGTGCTCAAAAAATGAGCATGGTTGCTACGGTCACCCAGTTCACCCGGGTGTGATTTCATTACGTCAGACATTACGTCAGACCACAGCTGATCAGGCTATATAAGACCTTACATCACTCAGTTCACACGGGTGTGATTTTTTTTTTTACTATTGAAAGCACACAGAAACCCAAACACCTAAATTAAAGTAAATCTGCTTTAAAGCCCCAACAGACAAGCCCCAATCGCCCTTTACCCAGTCAGGTACCCTGGTCTGAAGCTCCACATTTCCTCTAGGATTATTTACATGACCTTTAATTTGCTCCTTTTCAAATGTCAGACTTTAGCTAGCTCATTCAATCTCATCTGTCAATCCAAATGCTTAGAAACATATCTCAAAGTAGCAAAACAAAACAAAGAGGTCTCAGGGGGAGTCTGGATCTGAAGAATTTGGTAAACATGCAGAATGCAATTAAACCCTTAGGCCTACAGTCAGAACAACTCAATTGTCACATTTACAACCAGCTTTTATTATTTGTTTAATAATAGCTTTGGTCATGAAACTATCTTGTTGAAGTTTTATTGCTGATAAATATAAAGCTATTTCTTTATTTAGGTAATTAAGGACCAGGCTGAAATTTATAATACTATGGTAACATATAATTACAACTTCCTTTTCAGAAACTCCGATACATTCAACAATTAAAACAGGCTGAGGGGTCCTTACATGAACTCGGGTTCATGTAGTTTTCATAATTAGGATGATCTTAAAACACACACCTGTCATCCATCTATTATGGTGACATCCTTAATTATGAGAGAGCTGGAAGTCCTGACTTGAACTCAGGTACTCACAACAGCACCAAAAGCTGACCCTTTTCACCTTTAACCCTTTAATGACATCATCAGCACAAGACAGACTGAGAGGTGTATAATGGGGTCCTGACCTGAACTCTGGCGTGAGGTCAGGCTTCAAGCCGTAGAAGGAAGTGGAGAGAGTGAGCATCCACCTGGGAAGGAAACGGCCGTCCTTGCATTCCAGGAAAGGGGCATTAGCCCATCGCACCCCGCTCCGATTGGTCACGTAGCTGTCACCCTGCCCCCATTTGGGCGTGTCTAAGGTGGTGAGGTCATTGAGGAGCACCCGTTTGGACAAGGCAGCCATGGGCTCGTTGAATTTGAAGCCGCGGAACCAGCTGTCGTCGGGGGCCGGCGCTGGGGGATGCAGGCTCTTCCAAGCCCTGGACAGGTCCTGCAAGAGGACGCTCTGAACCTTGGGGGAGAGGTTCCTGGAGGCACGGAGCACCAGCTGGGGCACTTGGGCTGCCGGATCGGCGTCGAAGGTGAGCAACGCGTGGCCGATGAGGAGGTCGGCCTCGAGGAGAGCGCGGACCAGGGCATGGTACCACTCCATGTCTTCCCTCACGGTGCTCTCCCGCAGGTCGCTGGCCTGGAAGATCATGTTCAGGATGTTGGCCGTGTTGGCCAGGGCATTCATGGCCGGCTGGAGAGGGGCATAGAAGCTCTTCGGCAAGGGTCCCTTCAGCTCTGGTGGGCTGTACGACCGAGAGCACACCCCTAGTTCCAGAACGGAGGGATCTCCGCTGGATAAATAGTTCTCAGCCGGTGACCAGTCATCCTCTGGGGCTTCTGAAGGTGTTGGCTCAATCACTGGAGGCTCTGGGCTAGAGGGGCTCTCTGGGGTCAATGTGGCATTGAATAAAGAGTTTGTGTGGTTGATTGCCTCGGCCGTACCTGTTCCTGTAAAGGCGTTGGGGGTCACCTGTGCATGGGGGAACTGAGGAAGCAAAAGGAGAAGCAAAACCAGCGGCATTCTGTAATCCACTATCTGAGGGTTGTCACTGACAAGCCCTGTCTCTGATTGGCTCTCTTAACCCCTAGGTTGATTTCCTCATCATCAACAACATTTCCACAGAACCTTGGAAATGCCTATAGCCTCCCCTCTTTACAGCCTCTTTTCCATCTTGTCTCTCTCTCCCGCGCTGGTCACGCAGGCTGAGGTTGCTGCAGCAGCAGGTGTCTGGGATGATGATGATGATGTGTGCGGTATGTTTGCAGTGCTCTCACACACCGGGGTGCACGGCTCCATCTGTGCCTCATGCAGCCACACGTAGAAACCCTCCACCAAATGCATGCGTGATTATTGCGTCGCTGGGAGGGAGACACGGAGGTTAAGAAGGCAATCCCATCTCCAGCATCTCCTCCACAGTCCGTCTCATGCTAGTTAGTGTGTCCCTGTTTCTCCAGTGACTATCGAGTGTGATAGTTGCTTGGAGAACAGTGCCTGACTAAAGCCGGTCGATATGTAAAAACAAAAGCCACAAAAAGGGAAAGAATTGCAGAATGTCCCACGAAGGAGTAAAAAAAAACACAAACTGAAAGGGTGCGCAGAGCGCAGAGGAGAGGGAGAATCCCCTAAGTTGAGGGATTCCGTGGGCGGCGCTGATGACTCTCACAGGAGAGACGGGGATCTATACAAGAAGTACTCCCACTACTTCCTAATCTATGCCCTCTTTTTCCCAGCACATCTCTCCCACTCTTCTGTCTCTCGACTCGGTCACAAGCTTCTCCGCAAAGCGCCTCTCACTCACTGACGGAGTGACGGTGTCTAGCCCTGCTGTTCAGCCCTCTCCCTCCCACTTCATCTCCCTCTCTCTTTCCCTCCCTCCCTTTCCTCTCATACACCCCACACCCCCCCCACCGCACGCTGCCTCCCTCGATCTTTCCCCTTCCCTTCCTCCCTCCCTCCCTATACCTATTCATTCTGAGGATGAGAGGTGATGAGAGTGCTACATCTGTTGGCCATAGAGGCTACTGTGTGGACACACGCACATGTGAGTATATGTGCATGCACGTGTGTGTGTGTGTGTGTGTGTGTGTGTGTGTGTGTGTGTGTGTGTGTGTGTGTGTGTGTGTGTGTGTGTGTGTGTGTGTGTGTGTGTGCGTGTGTGTGTGTGTTAGAGTGCATAGCAGGAGAAGATGATGCAGGCAGGTTAAGCCCTGCGTTATTTGGGTGGAATCCCTCACGCTCTGTGGATTAACCCCTGCTTCTACGGTCAGAGGAGTTGATGGGGGATGCTCTTTTATCGTCATACATGCACTCACGCAGTAAATGCATTCTGAGACACACACGCTTATGTGCGCGCACACACACACACACACACACACACACACACACACACACACACACACACACACACACACACACACACACACACACACACACACACACACACACACACACACACACACACACACACTATGAGCTTAGGAGAGTGGATAGCAGGAGTGGTGCTGTTTGCAAGCAGTCATTACTACATTACTACATTACTACACACATGCATGCGCTTGCCAGCTGTGCCACTGTTTCAGGAGAGTGGAAGAGGGGCATGGTTCCCTCTTAGTCCTGTGCTCTCACACACACACACACACACACACACATACACACACACACACACACACACACACGCGCGCGCACACACACACACACACACACACACACACACACACACACACACACACACACACACACACACACACACACACACACACACACACACACACACACACACACACACACACACACACACACACACACACACACACACGTCTTGGAATGTATAGGAGTTGAGTCATTCAATTTAGTTTGACTGCAGAAAAGACTGAAAATAGCTATGTTTCACTATTATTTGAGGGGGCTTGTAAGTTCTAGGTATACTGTAGGATGGGGCCAAATGTCCAAGGGGCACTTCTTTTTAGTTATACTTTAGGCCAGGGGTTCTCAACCCGTGGGTCGCCACATTATTTTGGGGGGTCCCAAAATTATTTAAAAAAAAATATTTTTGTTTTTTGCAACTGAATGGCTGGAAAATGGAAATGAAGAGTTTACATATAGTACACATATTATACACCTTCCCTGATGATTACCTGGTTTCAGTATTTATTTATGGTGTATTGTCTCTATTATTAAGGTTATTGTAGCAGTCAATTTATATTGGGGGTCGGGAGGGGGCGGGGCGGGGGTCCTGAGACACTGCCAAAGCATCTCCGCACCGGCCAAAAACGTTGAGAACCCCTGCTTTAGGCAGTGCACCATAGCATTAACCCACCAGTAGGTGTCAGCGGCACACACTTAATCCAGCAGTTGCATGAGCGAACCTCATGGGGAGATTCAAGCAGCAGGAGTTTTCAACTGATTTTGACCCAGGCAGAGACCACCATCCTGACAGAGCTACCTGGGGACCACCGCTATTGTCTTGGGTGGGCTGACCACCCGTCCCGCATCTCGCGGGACAGTCCTGAAACATCTGTCCCCCATCCCACACAAACAGAACAATGTCCTGCAAATCAATATGGAAATACAAATGTGAGCATGTGAATTTACCATAATCACAGTAATCTTTAATCATATTCAAGGACTAGCTAACATTAAAAGTCCATATACTTGGCTGCCACATGACGTCACCACTCACGAGTGAAAGCCAGACATTGGAGGGCCCTCTGCCCCTCATAATAATAAATACGGTAATAAATATAGCTGCAAGCAGCGATAAGACGGGGTCAAGCCATAAAAGTAATAAAACAATAAAGAAAAAAGCTATACGCAATATATGCCCTTCTCTTATTAAAAGAAAAAGGTGCTCTTCCGCTTCTTCGTCAATTGTCTTCTAATTAGTATAGCAAAATACTACTTGATACTCAATACAATGAAAATTACTATTACTATTAGGACTAACAAGTAATGTTATATAGAGAGATCACTTGTTTTACACCCACAAACAACTATGCATTAGCAGGGTCCAGATTTGGGGCCCAATCAGGGGGGTAACATGTACGGTCGCCCCTTTTCCATCTCAACCCACTACCTACTCTACCTAGCTGTACTGTAAATAACAAACATAATTCATGTTGGTGATTATATAAAAGGTATTATATTCATTTATAATTGTTAAGTTGTTCACTCTGTATATCCATGGGCATAATAGCATGATGATGCCATTACAAAACATGGGCTACTACACAGAGGAAATGTGTTTAATAAAACAAAATTAACTGCTAGATGATCCTAAATTAACTTAATTAAGCAGTCACCTTCTCTGTCTCATGTTATTCTTTGTATAGAGATTGACTACTATACAATAAATCTGCAGTATACAAGATCATTTCAGATTTCAGGGAGGGAGGGAAATACTAAATGAACTGTTAACTACATTAACACTTTTCGTGGGGGCAAGTTGGTAAAGGGGCGAGTCGTTTGGTATTCATCAGGGTCCTTGTTTCTGTCTTGTGTCGAGTGTCGTTCACTGTTTGGAGACTCAAGATGATGTCAGTTTTTTTGTTATGCTGATTGTCTTAAGTGGTTGGTTGTCTGTCAACACTGTACTCCTGAACCAACCATGCATTAGCAGGGTTGAAATGTCACTCACTCTTGAAATGTGATTTCAAGAGTGAGTGATTAACCAGGTTACCAAAATCTTTGACCGAGCAAATCATATAGGCCTAATTGACTGACTCATTGGGAGATCTAAAGGTCAGAGGTCCTTGAGAATGACTGTGAGCTTCACTTCTTTATATTTTATGAAATATTAAACTTAAAGGCCTGACATTTCACTTTTTCTTACTTTTTGGAGTTCTGTGATGTGATGTCCCAGCCAGGATGAGGCCAGGATAGGCCTACAGGATCCTGTCAAACATGAGATGGCCGACTCGACTTCTCCTACGCCTACGACAACTGGAGGAAATTGTCCGGCAGCCAAGGTGGACGGGTGGGAAATTTGGTAGGTATATAGTCTTTTTTATCATTTATAAAATATTGTCTTGTACACATTCATGAATCCACTTGCTGACCGGCTGTCAATATTGGGCAATTTCTTTTTAGGGGTTTCTTGTGATCCTACCATTAACATCCTATGGCAGGCAAAAATGTCAAACTTTCCTTTTGCTTTAAGTAGCATGTGACATGTCAAACTAGGGGGTTTTCATGATTCTGAATCCATTCCAAGCATTTGTTTTGCACAAAATACACTCCTTGGGCTAAAAACGGCCATAGACGTCATGACAAATGGTGCATTGATATAGCGCCTTTATCCAAGGCGCTTTACATAGATTGTGCATTACATTCAACCATTCACACACCGATGGCAGCGGAAACCATGCAAGGCACCAACCAGCACATCAGGAGCAATTAGGGGTTCAGTGTCTTGCTCAAGTACACTTCGACACTAACTCTGGGGGAGCCCGGGTTCGAACTGGCAACCTTGCAGTTATACCATCCAGCCACTCTACCCTTGAGCCACCGCCGCCCCTGTGATGAGGATCATGAGGTCAGCACATTTTGGGCACATTTGGGCAAGTGGCTATGGCTGCTTTTAGCCCAAGGAGTGTATTTTGTGCAAAACTAATGCTTGGAATGGATTCAGAATCATGAACCCCCCCTAGTTTGACATGTCACATGCTACTTAAAGCAAAAGTAAAGTTTGACATTTTTGCCTGCCATAGGGTGTTAATGGTAGGGAAGGGTCACAAGAAACCCCTATAAAAAAATTGCCCAATAGTGACAGCCAACAGACAATATTTTAGGACAATAAAAAATACTATATTATATACCAAATTTCCCGCTTTAAACAAAAGAAGCCTGTCGGCTGCCGCACTAAAAGAACAAGAGAAGAACATCAAAAACATTTCAAGAGTAAGGAGAAGAAAGACTCAAGAGTGTATGCACCAATGCAATGCACCGCCACCATACCTGTATGCTTAACTTGAGAAAAGCAGCCACATGACGATGTCTGGGAAGTATACCTACAAGCTAGGAAAACGGTGGTTCTAACTTCTACTGCGTCCCTGTAAGACATTTAACCAAAAACCTCTCCCTCTCGCACCACTCTGACTCTGACCACTTGAGCAGCTCAGCAGCAATCAGTTGTGTGAAGCTTAAACCCCTAGAAGCACATAAGGATGTGCTCTGCGGGTCCCCGGACCCCTAGAAGCCCATAAGGATGTGCTCTGCGGGTCCCCGGACCCCATTTTGAGAACTACTGAGCTCATCATGCGTGTCATGCGCTACTCAGCAACGTTCACTATACGTTGGCGGCCTGTAGCGACACCTGCTGGTAAAATAAACTAACTAAGTACATTTACTCAAGTACTGTCTGTCATGCTGTCTGTGCTCTTCACCTTGCAGTGACTTTAGGCTACTATGTTATTTTAATGAACGTCAAAATGCCCTCCCAACTCATGTAGCCTATAGCCTACAAAATAGGTGAGCTGAATTAAATAATTAGGCAGTATATGTTTCAAATTCTCTCTCTCTCTCTCTCTCTCTCTCTCTCTCTCTCTCTCTCTCTCTCTCTCTCTCTCTCTCTCTCTCAATTCAATTCAATTCAATTCAATTCAATTCAATTCAATTCAATTCAATTCAAAGGAGCTTTATTGGCATGAGAAAACGTACATTTACATTGCCAAAGCAGAAGTGGAACAAGACAATCGAAATAACACAATGTATTTACAAATAAATATTGGATATAAATAGGAATTAAATAAAGGTGTAAACAGAGCTGTGTTTACATTAACACTTTGGGTAATACTCTCTCTCTCTCTCTCTCTCTCTCTCTCTCTCTCTCTCTCTCTCTCTCTCTCAAAATTGAGGTGAAATTGAAACATCCTTTGAAGTTGGCATCACCGGCCATCCACAGTGCCATGCACAGACCGGCAGGTGCAGCATTAGAGCAGGTGCGGTGCCCACTGCGTTGGCACTGGAGGCATGGTTGGGTTTTGAGCATTGAACTAGACTATTTTGTTTAAATCTTAAAGTTTTTTTTTTAATGTATCCTTATGGTAATTTATCAATGTATCAATTTGTAGGCTATACCTAAATAGGCTATTAAGATGTTAAGACAGGCTTTCTCATTTGAAATAAGGATAGGCCCGGTGTAGTATGAATACAGTACATCAATAAATCAATTGAGGGAATTGTTTTCAAATCATGACTAAAATCTGGTTTAGAATGCCAAAAGCCATTATTAGACTAATAGCGGCGCACATGCAGTGTCATTATGAGCCCATAACAGAGCCTTGGAGCGCACACACATGAGCACAGCGCAGAGGGTTTGCGGAAGTGAAGCAGCGGGTGGGGCTTCGTGGGAACGGAGAGAGACAGTCAGTCAGTGGTCATTGAAGCTTTTATTCTAGCAATATAAGACTGTATGTTTGACCCCAGGGTTCCGAGCTGGATATATTTAGCGGACGTCGTATAAAGATGGACGCTGATCTGGGAGGATGAAAGAGCGGTTGAAATACAGTTTGCATTTCGGTCGCAGCCTATTTATGGCAGATAGCTGGTCTGGCCCTTTCTTTATTATAGGAAGAGCTCATCATCGCGGTGTAGCTATGTGAAGTGTGCAGAATCTGCAGATCGCTTAATTCCTTTGAGCGGAATTGAGGAATAACTATGAACAACGCGCAAGATATGTCGCCCGATTTTGTCTTGATGCGCATGGTTTCCGCGGCCGAGGATGACCGCTTGGTCGAGGAGAACGGGAATATGTCGTCGGGTGGAGTGGTGGCAGGACTCGGCAAGGAGGTCTTGACTCGCGGCGGCATGAACGGAGGCTTGGAATTCGCACGAGATCCGACGGCAGGCCTCGCGGCGCATCATCATCATCCCAACCACCACCTCCTCCTCCCGTCGCTGAACGGCGGACAGCCGAGCGTCGGGGGAACGGCGGCACCTGACATGATGATGATGGGAGTGATGGCGTCTCCTCCTCCCGCACAGGGTGCGATGGAGGCCCCGGGGTTTGATTTCTCTTCCAGAGGCGGCCTGCTACGGCCTCAGCTCCTCGTTTTCCCCGATATAATGCGCGGCGGGGAGGGTATCTTAGACCGTGATTCTGACCATAGGATTCAGCCGAGGCATCCGATGGATATTACAGATAAGAGCCCCGGCTCTGTCGCCCCTTGTGACCTGCTGTCCGCCTACAACAACACGCCGAGCCCGCACGGCGGCGGCGACGCGCAACAACAGAGCCACTTGGTTCAGACATGGGGTCTGCATCAGCGGGTGACATTATCCACGGTGGCCGCGGGGATGGAAGACATGTCGGCTGTTGAGATATGTCGGCAGCACAGTTTGATCACCGGCTCCACGGAATGGCCTTTGTTGTCCGATAAAGCCACCCCGCTTGCCATGATCGAATCGAAGTGGGGTCGATGCGCGTCCGGGGAGGGAGAGGGCTCCACGGTCTTCGAACTGGCCCGGCGGTTCGGGGAGCTGGGCGTCCGCGCGGTACCCAAGATGTTGTTCAAGGATGGCGAGCTCCCGCAGTGCTCGTGTCAGGGCGCACACGGGCCGGCGGTGGGAGGCATGGAACCCGGGGATGACGCGACCGAAACCAGCGACGCTTTATTGGTGCTCGAAGGGCTAGGCACCGGGGATGTGGTCGGGCTGGGCATGGACGAATGCCCGGGAGACGACGAGACCGAGACGGACGATGAGAACGGACACCGTGCGTTTTTGCTCAACAGGAAAAGGGAAATTGTTCAGAAAATGTCCGGAGCCTTTTCCCTCAGCAGCTTTCAAGCAGAGTTGACTAGACAGGTGGAGGGGATGTCAGGGAGCTCCTGCCCCACGGCGGTGCAACTTGACGCGCAGGCAGCGTGCATCCTCCACAGAAACCTGTCAAATCATCCGAGCTCGCAAATTTCCCCTGGAGTTTCAGAGGTCGTGCCTCAGGGTCCGGTACCCACACCCGGACAGAGCTCGACCCGAGCCACCAGTCCTAACCTCAGCCAAGCGTCGACACCCAGGAGGCGGCCGGAAAGGTGCTCTAGTGCGCCGAGGACGCCCACGGGCCGAGGAGGGTGTGGGGACAAAACGCTCAAAGTTCCGGTGAAGTCCAGGAAAGGCTCGCTCAAGATTAGGCTGAGCAAACTATTCCGGACTAAAAGCTGTAGTGGCTCCAACCATCTCCTGGATAAGAGGCCTTCGGTGACCTATTCTATCTCTTCCGCTGGGAGTCTAATGGATATGGCCACTGGTGCTGAACAGGACAACGACAGGTAAATGATATCCTACAGTACAATGCACTCACACACCAGGCAGGGGTCATCAATATGTCCATACGGGCAAATGTCTCAGTGTCAAGACTTCCCACATGTTCCCATGTTCATATTTTGATCATAAGACCCAGTCAGTCTGGGTCCGTTTTTTTAAGAATAGGCCTATGTATGTATGGCACTGATTTACTATATGACACTATAGCATTAGGAGTCCACTGGCACTGAACAGGACCCCCATAATGTAGGACAAAGGGAAACAATTGGACCCATAGGGTCCATTCTCCCAGAGCTGTGAAGGTTCTGATAGTGTTGTCCACACTATCAATGGCCCCCATGCTTATAACAACACATGTATGCATGTGGCATGTCTAACATTTTCTGTTAAATGAGTATTAAGTATAATAACATGTCCACACCTCCAGTCCTCGCCTAACTTTATCTACTTCTCTCCATCTCTCCTCACATGCAGCCACAGTCAACCTCGACTGACCAGGGCCCAAAGTGCCTTCTCTCCTGCCTCCCTATCAGCTTTCACTGGTAAGGGCCACGCACGCACGCACGCACACACGCACGCACGCACGCACGCACGCACGCACGCACACACACATGTTTACCCCTCATGAATGTTGCTGTGGGCTGGAAAGACATCTGAAACAGCAGTTTCATCATGTGAGGCCTCACATTATTGAAGCTGATACCATTGAGGTTATTGTTTTCTGGGGTTTAGGCTTGCCTACTGATTACTGAATGGAACAACCTCTCAATCTCCCAGGCTATTTAGGGTTCTGTATTTATCGTAAAAATGTAATAATAATACTAATACTAATACTAATAATAATAATAATAAATGATCATGTTATGATTGATACCACACACTTTTAACAAACTTTAACGGCTCTTTGAAAGAATGCAAGAACGCTCGCCCCAAATCATGCTCGCGCCCCGGGTCAAATCCGACGACCTCGGAACGGTCGCCACCAGGTATTACTAAACGTAGCCTCAGTAAAACTATGCTGAAACTTAACCTTATTCCTAACTTAAAATCTGTAAAACAAATACAAGAATATATACAAGAACCGCTGGGGGCAACCGGTCTGCGACAAAAATGGCGAGTGTGTTTTGAGGCGAGCCTTTGAAATTGGGTGGTCATGTAGCATTTGCTCTCTATCTTGCTGTCATGGAAACCCTATTCAACATTCTCACTTTCTATGTTTCTGTCCTTCTTCTTTCCTCTCTTTCTTTGACTTAACCCTTCTTTGTCTTCTGCCTTCATGTCTGGGTTGTATATAGGTGAGACTGTTTCCCTGATGGATGTAGATATTTCCCGCCGAGGGGCAAACACTCCTCACCCGCCCACACCTCCGCCTCCCCCACGCAGAAGTCTCAGTCTATTAGGTATATCTCTCTCATCCCTCTATCACTTCCTCTCTTGTTCAGTCAACACCTGCTTTCTGTTGAACTAAAAAACTAACCTCTAATCTTCCTTCTTTGCATGCATTTAACCCCATTTCTAGACCACTGTACCCTTGCACATATTTACAATTTGCCTCTAGCGGTAGGCACGGTATCACACCTCCACCCGACAGACCTATCTCTACACATAATCTGCTGGTCTTTTAAACTTGATTTCCCCCTGGTGTGACTTCTGTTGTGTGTAGAAACTTGCAGCTTTTAGAGAAGCAACATTGTGGCAATTTGAAAGATTGTACTTGGAACTGAAGCTTCAGAATGCATCTTGTGATAACATGTTCATACTTTTAACGTAACAATATTATCTTAAAAAAAAGATTGTTCTTTTGTTGTTTGAAGTTAAAGGTTTTCATGTGACAACAGTAGCATATCATCTCTGTCGGGTGGAAACCTCATATGTCCAAAACTGTGGCTTTTCGGGATTCAAATTAAAAAATATTCAAAAGTAACAGATCTGCAAGCTCAAAACGTGTCGCTTCGCACAGAGATTCGAGCTTGTGGATCTGCCACTTTTGGTCCTTTTGTGTGACGCTGTAGTATGATCTCAGGGTCAACATGCTAGTCCAGAAGGAGAAGTGAATGGCTGAGGAGAACGGATCCTCGTTTTACGAGGCTGCCATGATGATGAGTATGATCTAGGGCATAAACACAAAAAGTTAGAATAATATTGTATATTATAATCTCATATTATGAAGAAAGGAGGTTTCTACGTGACAGCAACAATATGTCTTTCTCTTGATGATTTTCTCTTGTGATATTATTGAGCTGATAGTGATAGTGAGGTATAATGTCTTGCTGACTCACCACTGTGGACACTAGTGTGTCTATGTAAAGCTGAATGACCTTTTTTCTTTCATTGATTCTCAGGACTTTGTTTCAGATTAAAAAACAATCAAAAATGAAGCTGCAATCAAAATATAACCTAGATCAGTAGTTCTCAAACATTTTCAAGTCAAGGACCCCCAAATTGATTAGGCATCTGAAATATTAGCCATCTGACAATGTATTGTGCCAGGGACCCCCAGTAAAGTAGATTTGTGTTAAAAAACTTTCCCAAACATCTAAAATTAAAAAATAGCAGATGTACAAGATCACAGTGCGTCACTTCGTGCCCCGCTGCAAGTTTGTACATCTGCTATTTATATAGCAGATGCATGGATAAAACAAGTGTGATGCTATATTAACTACTTTTGCTGGGGACCCTCAGTCTAGAACCACCCCAAGGACCACTGAGAACAAATGCTCTAAAGAAAGGTTTCTCAGGACTTTGCTTCATAGGTTGAATGTTGAATAGTCTACTTTCTACTCATTTTACTACAGTGTAGAGTCTAGTGGTTAGACCATATGCCTTTAATGCGGAAGGTTGTGGGTTCGAACCCTGCCTGGGGTCAACATCAGCAAGGGCATGCGGTCGCAACGTGTTCCTAACGCCAAATCAAATGGTTACAGATCTGAGTCAAGTCTCCTGAGGAGGCGCGTCTGTAGCCTATCCTTGATGGGGTATCCGGATGTAAAAACAAATCCTACTACAGTGTAGAGAAGCCAGGGTTATGTGTTCTATTCTCACTAACATACTGTATGTATGGTACTGTAAGCCAGTGGTTTCAACCCTTTTCATATCATGGTCCACTATTTAGGCTACTTGGCATTTGAGCCACGGACCACCATTTAGCCTCTCAGACCCAAAACGTAGAATATGTCGTTATCGTTAGATAAGATAATTTAATTCTTGAGAGAGTAAAATGGCTCTCAAGAGATCTATAATGGTCTATTTGGTTATACCAACTCCATCATTTAGCTGGGGACTGGCTGGAACACCCTCAAGGACCACTGGTGGTCCGGGGCCGGTGTCACTGGTTGAGAACCACTGTTATAAGGCACTGGCAAGTTAAGATGTATTTCTATAAATACAGTGAATCTTTGTGTGACGCACTTACAGAATTACTACAGAAGCACACTGCATGAGCCACTTGTCTGGTTAATAATTTGTTTATGTTTTATAATAAAACATGGAAGTGGGTGGGTATCAATTATTACTATGCATACAAATGTATGTTGTTCTGCCGGAGAGAGGTTCACGTTTTGTTCTTTGACATAATTGTCAGCACCCGTTAATATCTAATCCATGCATTGTTATATAATTTGTGTTTGTGGTCCTAAAAAAGTATTAGCCTAATTTATTATCTTTATTAATTCGAAACCCAATGCAAAAATTCCATTCTGCTGTTAGGAACAAGTACAAGTACACAATTCCTTCTGATTCCATCACACATAGTGTCTCCTGTGGATAACTGAGCCAATGTTGAATGTGCTAACAATATAGACCCCCCCCCCCAATCCCATCGTAAGAACCTTCCTTCCTTCCTTCCTTCCTTCCTTCCTTCCTTCCTTCCTTCCTTCCTTCCTTCCTTCCTTCCTTCCTTCCTTTCAACCTCCCTCTCTTGCATCCTTTTTTGTGTTTATGCCTTTATTTGTTCACTCCTTTATTCCTTCCTCTCCTTTCTGCCGCCCCCACCCCCCACCCTTGTTCTAGATGACATAGGTGGTCCGCAGCCTGGGCCTTTCCTAATGAGTGTCATGGGGGCTTCCCTGCAGTCCCTTCCCCTGCCTCTTCCACCACCTCCTCCCTCACATGCAACCATCCAGCACAGTATCAGCCTCAATGGTAAGAGTGTTGGAGGAGGGATAGATAGTTAGCCTTGCATCATCAGGCTTTCTACAGCCACACAGAAGCTTGGGTTTCATTCCGAACTAACCATTGTGAATCGGTCCCACATAATAATAAAATGTGGACCTACTCCTCCCATGGGGGAAATTCAGTTTTCAGCTCAACCCAGCTGCCCCTCAAGGGGCATGGAGCAATTCGGGCTTCTTTCTCAGGGACACAAATTGGCATTGCTGGCCCTGGCCTGGAATCGTACTTGGGACAACCAGGGGCTTTGGCTCCCCAGAGGGGGTCATAACCACTTGTCGTCATCATTTAATATGCCCCTTCACAACAGAACAGACAGCTATCGGTTTTAAAATGTACAATGTTCCCCCTTTAATGTATCAAATGAATAAGAACTACTGCTATTACTAATGTTTATAAATCTACAAAACTGGACCCCTCCAGACAGTGCGATGTGTTGTGTTGTGACATTTACTCAAGTTGTGGAGAAGGGTCAGGACATTTACTTGTGACTTCATAAAGCTTCCTGTCAACATGTCCGAATCAAAGTGATTCACTATAAAACAGAGAGGTGATAAAAGCATTGGTTGTGGTTTGAGTGCCATGTTTTAAGATTCATTCCATAACATTTCCATGTAAAAATTGATTGGTGGATCACAGGGTTAGAGTCCATAGTACCACATAAATAAGGCTATTAGTCCTTCCCAGTTCCCACAGCTGACTTCAGTTTGAATCTGACCCAAGGCGTTTACTGCATTTCATCCCCCTCTCTCTCCCCCGCCTTTCCTGTCTCTCTGTTTGCTGTATCTGTCTTTAAACATACAATGCAAAAAAGGGAGGGGAAAAAATAAAAAATAAATTCATAAAGAACCTTCATTTGAGATAAAATTATTTACAAGTCATGTTGCTTTGATGTTATAGCCGTTTGGTCATTTTAAAGTGAACTGACATGTTTTACTTTCGACACCTGCAAAAGTACATTATTTTGACATTTTTTTACTACAATCTCACCATGTCATATGAAATCTGCAATGCATTAGTAATATTAGTTCCAGATTGGACTACTTCGTAAAATGTAACTGAGTCCCTTTTCTTTCCATTAGATGCATTTCTCCGGGCCCTGCCTCATTCGAACCCATCACAGGCAGACACCCTGCACCCATCTAGACTGGCCCCGCCTCCCATTCTCTGCCCCCTGCAACGGCCTGAAGCTAGCAACTTCACCGCCAGTCTGAGAGAGCTGGAGAAGGTACAGTACTACATGGTGTATTTGCTGTACATTATGTGTGTGAGAGGGTGAGAAAGACTGACATGGTGTATTGTGTGCGCATGTGGTCAGTGGTGGAAAAAGAGAGAGAGAGAGAGAGAGCATATATCGACTAGCAGACTTGCAGATGTTGATGTTTCTGATGTTATCCACCTTCCTTCCTGTCTAGTGTGGCGGGTACTGGGGTCATATCTATCAGTATTATTAAACTGTATTATAATTGATGTTCAGGTACTAGAATACATACTATACTGTATTAACAATCCACAGAAAGAAAACAAACTAATTCAGAGGTAATCTACAGTATTACTGCAGGGATCCAGACTGGAAGCTAAATTAATGGATTTGTTTTTCGTCAGAAAAGCTGTAGAACACTTCTCCTACCTGCCAGTAACTCATCAAAAGTAACATGCAATAAGCAGAAGAGAATCATGTCAAAAGCAATCAGTAAAGGGCCTGCACAAAACAATTACACAATATATCTGCAAGCAGGGATAAGACAGGGCCAAGAAATAAGAAAAATCACACCCATGTGTACTGAGCAGTGCAGGCTGCTCAACAACATTCACACTGAGCAGTGTGAATGGCCCTTTTAGGCTGCTCAACAATGCCACTTTAGGTCAACCAGCGGTATTGCAGCTGTTCGTACCCCAAACAGACACCAAACAGACCGACTTATTGTGCATTATTTTATTGCTGGTGGTCAAACGGTTCATGAGATATGCCTGTTCAAAAGTTTGCATTTTTCAAGAAGAAGAAGAAAACAGAAAAATGCAATAATCGACCATATGCCCTTCCGGCTTGGCCCCTTAAAACCCTTGGGGTGCCACCCCCAATAGCAGCCCTTTTGTGACATATATTCATATTTTTAATTCATCATTTTAATGCCAAAAGAAAAATCCGCGATTTACACACTATATCTCATTTTGATGGGGCAAGAATATAGTATTGGGACAATCCTGATGGTGGCGGTAACGTCACCATTGTGCAGATTCTGACCAAAGGGAGCGAGTGAACGATGACCACTTCCGGTTTGGATCAAAATATCCGGTAGTATCTTTGCTACTGTGCAACAACATCAGATGTCCGGAATGCTAAGCTATCATCGTATTTTTCATAACTAAGTCAAATTAAGCTCTAATCAAGCCCAAAACATTGCATTTTACGCAGCGATGCATGCGCGATCATGCGCGTGCGTGATCGACCATGCACGAGCGGATTTCGGCCGGTTTTAGGAACATTACATCGGCCGTTAGCCAAATTAGCCAAAAAATGCTAAATTTTGCTACATTAAGGTCCCGATTAGGCTCCCGATTGACAGCCCGTCAATTCCGTCAACGGGAGGTCTGGATTTATTGATTAATTCTGTCAAATCTGTCAACGGGAGTTCAAGGGTTAAAAACAGATTCACTGTCAATCAACAATGCAAAACTAACGTATGAAAATTAATTTAGGGCTGGGGCATGTGACCATTGTGTTATCACCGCCTTTAGTTTAAACCCCCGGGGGCCCTGCCACTATACGAAAAATAATTCATATGTAGGCCTACTTGTCCTTTCCCCACTCCCACTCTAGTGTGGATGGTACTGGGGTCCTATGAACTGGGAGGACGCAGAGATGAAATTGAAGGGGAAGCCGGACGGTTCGTTCCTGGTTCGGGACAGCTCCGACCCGCGCTACATCCTCAGCCTCAGCTTTAGATCACAAGGAGTCACGCACCACACGCGCATGGAGCACTACCGTGGTGAGTCACACGCATGCACACTTCGCATGCCCGCACTCGCTCACTCACACATGCACACGCACGCACACACGAGCACACACACACACACACACACACACACACACACACACACACACACACACACACACACACACACACACACACACACACACACACACACACCTCTTGACGACAACAAACAAATGTGCAGTGAGATAATTTAGAATACCCTCATGGAGCACGCTATCTCTGCGCGTCCTTTAATTGGTGAAGTTTAAGAACGGACAAAAGTATTAAGGTTTAACATGTATTTAATCAAATTGCATAAAGATAAAATATTACAGATTGAATAATAGAATGAGTTACAGAGATCTCTGGGCGTCCAAAATGCTCTCCCTCTCAGCAATACATAGTCACCGAATGGCAGTTCATGAAGTCTGGCGCCCCCGTTCTATCTATCCCTCGCCCATATATACGTTTTAACAATGCAAGGGAAATTCCAATGAATCATTTCTGGCGTCCCCTTCTCGGAGACTTCTGCTTTTCCTTGGGGTGATATATTGGTCATATAGCCAAGAGGAAAGAAGACAACACAGCCTTTAGAATTATGGGAACTAATGGGTTAACAGTCATCGCTTTAACACTTGAGTTGCTATGGATGTATGTTCGTTTCTCAATACTTCCTGAGAGGTGCCTATTTCTGGCCGGGTGTGACAGCATGGGGCTTTTGCGCTGTGAGAGGATAACTAAAACAAAATACATACATACATGGATGCACCTGGGACGTATCCTCAGTGATGTATCCCAAGGTCATCGGGGTTTCGGGTCTCCCAACATCATACCCCTCACTCAGGTGACCCAGCCGGGGTGATCAAGTCCTGACTTACGTCCCAGTAGCTACCCTCGATCAGTCCCATTAGGGAAAAACCAGGGCCACACAATCCGTTCCTCCTGAACTACTCTGCTGGGACTGGGAGGTACCATTCTGGCGCGTGGAAGGACTAACTATTATACTAATTATAGTTATACTAACTATTATACATTGTCACAGTATGTACAACATGTCTGAGTCCTTGATTGAATGAACTGCTTCATGTGGTATTCTGTTGGGAAGACAACCTACCACTAATAGTGTGACTCAAGTGTTCAAGCATAGACACACAATAAGATAATATACTCATAATATTCAGCAAAACTATATGATCACACTATGCCATAACTACTTGGCACTTTTTAAGTGGTGCAAACCACTTCCTTAAGTCAGGGGTTCTCAACGTTTTTGGCCGGGGACCCCCGGAAATGCTTTGGCAATGTCTCGGGACCCCCGCCCCGCCCCCTCCCGACCCCCAATATAAATTGACTGCTACAATAACCTTAAACCATTTTGGGCGGGAACCCCTTTTGATGTTTTAAGCATTGTTATAATTTAGCTATTGAAAAATAGCAGATCTACAAGCTCATAGCGCGCCACCGAGTGGCGCGCTTTGAACTTGTAGGTCTGCTATTTTTGAAAAATCGTGAAAATAAAATTTAAAAAAAAAACTTTTTTTTTTCTTCTTTTTTTTTTGAAAATATTTTGGGGACCCCCCAAAATAATTTGGCGACCCCCCGAGGGGTCGCGACCCACGGGTTGAGAACCCCTGCCTTAAGTGACTATGTGTGTGGGTAGCTGGCTGGCTGCCTGTCTGAACACGAAAACAGCATGGTTGTTTGTCACCACCTGTGCGCAACCTAACACACACACAAACACACACGCACATATTAACTGTATATATGGTGATTTCAGGTGTACCAGTACAGTACAGTGACAGTACAGTACAGTAGAGGGTACAGTAGAGGGACCCCCACACGGTAACTCTGTCATTTCTCAACCGTTTCGGACGCGGGGCGGCTCGCCTGAATCGGGCCGGCACCCTGGGTGCGTTCCTGTGGGTCTGGACCTCCCCCCCGGGGACCCCCACACGGAGTTGCACCACTTACTTCACATGGGTGTGATTTTTTAAGATTAATGGATATGATTAGACAACAATATAATGAAGAGAATATAAGCAAAGGATATCTCAACAAAAAGATATTCCAACAACACACACACACACACAGACACACACACAGACACAGACACACACACACACACACACACACACACACACACACACACACACACACACACACACACACACACACACACACACCACTACTGGGATGAGTGATGCACTGAATCATATGCATCGTGCCTTTTTCGACACACCGTTCCCATCCATCAAAACAGGAGATTGGCTATTCTCACTATTTTTGAGCGGTGCACACTGCACAGCACTGCACACCGCTCCAATGACTGTCCCTATGTATGAGTACGAGGCCGACTAACTTCGTCTGTCTGTCTGTCTGTCTGTCTGTCTGTCTGTCTGTCTGTCTGTCTGTCTGTCTGTCTGTCTGTCTGTCTGTGTATGAGTACGAGACACACAGTACAGTACAGTACAGTACAGTACAGTACAGTACAGTACAGTACAGTACAGTACAGTACAGTACAGTACAGTACAGTACAGTACAGTACAGTACAGTACAGTACAGTACAGTACAGTGAAAATAGGCCCTTGTGCACAAAATAAAGGGGTGTCAGTTAATTTATTCACAATGTAATTTTGTACTGGAATCATGTGGATCCCAGAGAGACACCACACCAATTTGGGAACCCATGTTTTAGAAAAACAAATCCCATGTATAATTTTCTTTTTCTTCTTCCGCCTCTCCAGGAACATTTAGCTTATGGTGTCATCCCAAGTTTGAGGACCGCTGCCATTCGGTGGTGGAGTTCATTGAGAGGGCGATCATGCACTCCAAGAATGGCAAATTCCTCTACTTCCTCCGCTCTCGAGTACCAGGTACATTATATAGGTCACACGTTGACATACTGTACTGTACTGTACTGTACTGTACTGTACTGTACTGTACTGTACTGTACTGTACTGTACTGTACTGTACTGTACTGTACTGTACAGCTCAATTCATTCAAAGATGTTGTGGAATGCAGTGGTGTAAATAAGTTGATTTCCTCAAGTACTGTACTTCTACTTCTACTCCACTACATCTCAGAGGAAGATATTGTACTTTTACTCCACTACGATTATATGAAAACTTTAGTTACTAGTTACTTTGAAGATTTTGTTTATTATTACAAAACATACAGTATATTAACCACATCATCCCTACAGTATATATACATTGTGAGCTTGTAGATCTGCTATTTTTAAAACTTGTGAAATCGGACATTCTGCATATAACTTTCTACTTTTAATACTTTAAGTACATTTTGATTACTCAAGTTTATTTATATTCTAGTATTTCTACATTGCAGCATTATTTGGTACATAAGTACATAAGTAAAAAATGTGAGTACCTTTTCCACCACTGGTGCTGAATTATGCTTACAGTGTGTGTGTGTGTGTGTGTGTGTGTGTGTGTGTGTGTGTGTGTGTGTGTGTGTGTGTGTGTGTGTGTGTGTGTGTGTGTGTGTGTGTGTGTGTGTGTGTGTGTGTGTGTGTGTGTGTGTGTGTGTGTGTGTGTGTGTGTGTGTGTGTGCGTGCGTGCGTGCGTGTTTGTGCACGTGTGTGTGCGTGCGTGTGCGTGTGTGTGTGCGTGCGTGCATGTGTACACGCGTGTGCACTGTGCACATGTTCCAGGGCTTCCACCCACCCCGGTGCAGCTGCTCCACCCAGTGTCTCGCTTCAGCAACGTCAAGTCTCTGCAGCACCTGTGTCGTTTCTGCATTCGTCAGATGGTCCGCATCGACCACATCCAGGAGCTTCCTCTGCCCAAGTACCTATACCTACTGAGGCTCTCGTTCATTTATATGCCTCACCCGACCGCACACACCTCATACACCTTCAAGTTCACACGTGTTTCTGTCGGGAATGAAGTTCCTTGGCGTATTGGCAGCTTGCATAAGGAATGCGTGTACGCCATCGAATAGTTTGCTAGATTAGCTGCACAGTGCACACCAGTGTTGATTTTGACAGAATATTTATTTCAGTTTTATTTATTATTTATTTTACTTTTGTATAAAATTCCATTTCGTTTTAGTCACATTTTAGTCATCTGAAATGTTTTAGTTATAGTCTAGTTTTAGTTGACTAAATACCATAACATTTTAGTCGACTAAATCTACAGTTAATTTTGTCAACTAATCTTTATCTTAGCAGGATGGTGATGGTGATGGTGTCTTAATGCTTGATTTATACTTAGCTGAATGCCGAAAATAGCAGATCTACATAGATCGGCGGCTATGTTCAAAACATGATGACACCTGCTGGCAACTAAGCATAAAACAAACTTGTCTTAGTTCTACTGGATCTCTTCTCCACTAACATTTTAGTCTACTTTTTATTTGTGGACGAAATTGTCAATACATTTAGTCTTAGTTATAGTCATCATAGCTTAGTTTTCTTTTAGTTTTTATTTAATTTTCATCAGTGAAAAAGGTAGTCAAAAAGGTAGTGACGAAATCAACACCGCTGCAGACAGACACACAAACAAACAAACAAACAAACAAACAAACAAACAAACAAACAAACAAACAAACAAACATAAACACATAGGGGTGAAAGCTAAATTGCTTTGCCTGGCAATGCTGTGTTCGTGCAGTGATTCTACCTGTGATTCTTTCCAGACCCCTGATCTCCTACCTACGGAAGTTCTATTATTACGACCCAGAGGAAGAGATGTACCTGTCAATCAAGAGCATCCGCCCTGCTGCGACGGCGGTGGAACAAGAGGTGGAGTCTCAGACGTAACAGCAGTGCTCTTCTCAGCTGAAGTGAGTGGCTTTGTCAATGTCACCATCTTTTGTAATGAAATGTTGACATGATAATCTGACAATCTCAAATATACACTATGTACAGTATAATCATTCATAATAATGATAACCATATCGTTGCTGTAGGGCAGAATCTTTGTATCTCCATAGTTTTAGTTTTATATAAGCAATAGAAGTTCATTAAAGATTAATTCCAAACAGAAGAATAAATCAGATATTGTCTGCCTGACTGACTCCACTTTAAGGGTTTAAAAAACATTAAATCGGCACTCGGTGGCTCAGTGAAGTCCCTGACCACCAACATAGAGGTTGTGGGTTCGAATCCACCGTGGTGCATCCAGCTTTGTCAGGCTTCTTTTCTAATACAATTGGCCCGTGTTCAGAGGAGGAAAGCCGGGAAGGTAGGGTGATTTTCACTGCATGTAGTATTCCTATGGGCTGTGGCGGCACCTGTCAGCAGAGAGTGGTGGGCAAGACAAGAGGTGTAGGACGAAGGCCCTATGTCCTCCCTGTGAGGGCTGCTCACTGACAGGTGAGTCAGGATACAACAGCAGTGACAACACAGAAATGTGTGTGGTGAGGAATGAATTGGCATAATGACTACATTGGGGAGAAAATGGGTTTAAAAAAGAAAATAAACATGAGTACAGGAAAAACACCATTCCGTTCGCCCCTTTACCCTGCATTGAGTGAAATTGTGTCTTATCTGCCTGTTGACCTACACCTTTTCTCCCATTCCAGGTTTCTTTGTGAGGGACTGAGCTCTAATGGCCTGCTAGTGCTCCAGCATCAGCCAATCAAAGTCCTCGGAAATCTCTGCATCCAGTGGGATTGAGATGAACCCGCCCCTCTATTTACTTTGACGAATGAAGGGAGGGAAGCTGTGGGGTAGTTGTATGTCAGGAAACTGACCGCAACAAATGCGCCCGTGGAGAGGCAGAGAGGGACTTGGCCTCGCTGAGAAGTGACTGGAGAGAGTGCAAACACTCTGGAAGGAGAAAAAAAGAGAGCTTGAATTCTGAACTCTGACTCAACTCCCAGATAGATTTTCCAATATGTTTTGAACTGGAATTTTAAAACATGATGCACTGGTGGTCTATTTGTACAACTATCTTTTGCTGCCATTTCCTTATTTTTCCTTTCATTCATTCCAAAGGATTGTTGCTGGGACTCTTAAGGCCGTGACACATTGAAAGCATCGAACAGTACTCTCGTCAAGAAGTAAAGAGAGGTTACCTTTCTCCATGGCTCCAACTAATTACGGATGGTCTGTGCCACGTGTCAATGCTTCAATATAGAACCGCACGCTGAGAGACATGCGCAAACGCTTCAATATAGAACCGCGCTCTGAGAGACACGCGTCAACGGGTTTTGATAACAAATGCGTCTGATGCTTGCATTGTGTCGGCACCTTTAAGAGACCCTCAGGAATACATGTAGCTGCAGAGGTGTTCAATTCAGCAGGTTTAAGACGTCGGGAACAGTATTGCACATCTGTCATACACTGTAAAATCCTGAGTGTTAATTTAACTTTGATAGTGTACCAAAGTGTACCACGTGTGAACCAAACAGGTCCATTTAGATCCATTTCTACAGTTTTAAAGGTAAATTATTAACACTGCAGGATGTTACTGTGTATATGTCCATATAGACATTCAGAACATGCATAATTGCTCTGATTTTAGTCACATTAGATGCATCAGAGAACATTATCTGAACAAAACATACATTGTTTTTTTTGTTGGCCTGTCTGTAGCAATAGAGACAATTTGACACACGGATATACTCAGCTATGAATTAAAAACATTTTTTTGTTTAGACCTTTGCTAGCCTCGATACTACTAGCTCTCCTGAATGACATACTTGTCATGTTTGACTGTTAGCAACAGTCACAAAGACTACTCAATATTTAATACTTGCATAAAAGATAATAGCAATGAATTCACATTGGTCTGCAGAAGACACATGACATGATAATGTGAATTCACATGACTGGGATGCTTTATCAGACTATACAGCAATGACTCGACATTGTCGTTATTTTTTTAGCTTCTGTATGGGGTTTGTATGAGAAAGAAGCCGATTTCTACTTTCATCTCATCCAGCCCCACGCATCTCTGTCATGGTTGATTTCTATTTCAACTCTTTAATTGTTGAAATGCCCAGTTGTACTTTGCTCAATCTGTTTCTCTGTATCCTCAAGCTGGGTACTGGCTCAGCATTTTCAGTAAAAAAGAAAAGAAAAGAAACAAAGTTTGATGATGCTTCTCTGTCATTTTCCAACCATATTATCTTTTGAGCCAGATATAGAATACGCAAAGGAAATGCAATGTATGCATAATGTATGTATGTATGTTTGGGTCTTTTGGTGCGTGCATGCATGTGTGGAGGAGCAGATTGTGTGTGTGCGTGTGTGCGTGTGTGTGTGTGTGTGTGTGCGTGCGTGCGTGCGTGCGTGCGTGCGTGCGTGCGTGTTCACCGCGGTAGCAGCTTGAGGTACTATATGCTGCCAGTTCATGATTGATGGTGGATCTTCTGTTGGAAGATTTTCAGCATTCGCTGATTAATAGAAAGAAAAAGACATCCTAGAGAAATAGCAATTAATTAAATAAAGCAAGTTTGAACACTCAGTATTTTCATACTGTACTGGAATCCAGGGGCCCTTGTCAACACAAATCAAACAAAACAAATCAAGGTTCAAGGTTTCTTTATTTTTGTCTCTCGAAGGAGAAATTTGTCTTGGACCCCAAGGACCCGCCCTGCAGCAATCAGCAATCAATCACAATAAATATGCTTTGGAAAATAGTCCGCAATTATTGCCAAGGTATAGGCTACTGTGAGTCATAGTCATTTGACCAAAAGGAAGCATGCACATCTCCAGAGATTCTACAGATGCTGGACAAAAATATAAGTACAATGAAAAGGAAGGGTTGTCCGCACACTGTTGTTTTGTACTCATACCTGACGAAGACCTGTAAGGGTCGAAACGTACTAAATAAAAATGTCCTGGGAGCAGA
Organism: Electrona antarctica; assembly: GCF_951216825.1. Taxonomy (NCBI): domain Eukaryota; kingdom Metazoa; phylum Chordata; class Actinopteri; order Myctophiformes; family Myctophidae; genus Electrona; species Electrona antarctica. The sequence goes on along the minus strand of NC_136809.1, from coordinate 34,993,770 downwards.
GACACAGTGTGCGGACAACCCTTCCTTTTCATAGTCAATGGACTAAACATGAAATATTAACAAAGGACTCTCCTCTTCAGAAATATTGCAGCAGTGTTCTTTCCTTGGGAAAATTGTGGATCATGGATCTGAGTAGTCACAAGGTCCAAGGGGAAAGGGGGGCAGCTCATTCATTGCCTACTACAAGCTGTTATGCTAAGGGCTGGCAGTTGGAACTGACAACCACTGCAGGATATTTATCTCCATCCATCCATCTTCAACCACTTATCCGGAATCGGGTCGCAGGGGTACAGTTTCAATAGAGATTCCTAGACTTCCCTTTCCAGAGCAACATTAGCTACTTCCTCCAGGGGATCCCGAGACCACTGTGAAGATATAATCCACCCATCTGGTCCTTGGTCTGCCACAGGGTCTCTTCCCAGTGGGACATGCAGCAGGAGGAATCGCTTGGGAGGAATCCGTACTAGATGCCCGACCCACCTATGCTGGCTCGTTTCCTACTCAAGGAGCAGCGGTTCTACTCCGAGTCTCTCACGGATTACAGAACTTCTAACCCTATCTCTAAGGGAGAGGCCGGCCACCCGTCTGAGAAAATTCATTTTGGCCGATTGTATCCACAATCGTATTCTTTCGGTCATGACCCACACTCCATAATAATAATAATAATATTTTGCATTTATATAGTGCTTTTCTAAGTACTCATCGGCTGAATTCACCAACAGCAGTGAAAATGGTCAATGAAGTCACATGAACTTCATAGCTTTAGATTGATTGGCTATTTTCAAATAGCCATTAGACAATGTATATAGTTTAAAGTTTAAACTGTGCTCATGTGACCTATAGTCGCCAGGGCCGGTCTAGCCTGCCCCACTAGGGTGGGCAGGAAGAATATAGGCCTACAGGTGGGCGTCCGTAGCGGTGCGGGCGAAAAAATGTTGTAGGAGTCAAATCCCTGTAAACCCCCGAAATGAATAGAAAACTATCAGCTTATCTCTTCTCCTTATGTGACCAACAGTAACCCAATTTCCATCAGCACCCTGTCAATTAACAGAACTGGCACTGATGGCAAACAGTGTTGAAATGGATCTAAATTTCACAAAAAATGCTACCTAATCAGAAATGATAAATGGCAGGACGCACGTTTGGGTTCTGCCCACCCTTGCCTCCTCCCCGAACCGGCCCTGAATTAGTCATTCATTTAATTTAGGCTTGTTTTCATAGACCTCATTGCTTCTCGTTCCAGCTCATGCATGCATGCCCACTTTTTATGAAAGTGCCAGGGGTGAGGATAAGCCACTAGAGGCAGTAAAGTATCAGGAAATTAAACACACAACTTAATTATCAGGTGAGATGCTTGGGGAAATGCAATAACTCTGATTGAATGGTTACATTCAATGCTTTGCTAGTATATAATTCTGACACTTTTGAAACTGCCTCATAAAATATCAGATTGGATTTTTATCTCTGCTGTTATAGGTTAAACCGGGCGTTCCTGTTTTGGGCGTGTCATTATAATTATGTGCAGAATTTACACACGCACGCACATAAAATCGAATTTCTTTCCCCTTTTCAGATCTACAAGCTCACAATGCCTCGCATTGGGACGCATTGTGGGCTTGTCCATTGGAGATTTTCGCCATGCGATACCCTCGTATGACGAAGTATAAAAACAGGGTTTATAAAGTGGTTAAAACGCTCGTCGAAGGTTTATCTATCGTTGTGGAACAGCCCTCTCCGACATAATCTCGGCGTGCCATTGGTCAAAATGTCATCCATCTCCGACGATGACAAAACAGCGTCTCGTGATTGGCCGACTCAGATGTCAATCAGTACGACGGCTCGCAGCGATTGGTCGAAGCGGACATCCGTCGGGGATCTATTGTCCGTGGATTGGTGCAGGCGCGCGGGCGGACTCTCCATCAGGGCTTGCTCTTCAAGGCTCGCGGAGAGCGAATGTCGTCATGAGCGGTGGGTAGGAATTAAAACATTGGTTGTTTATAATACATTGTACTTTAGTAAAACGTTATGTTCGTTCTGAACCGAAACACACTTAAGTTTTCGTGTAATATCCATAAGTATGTTTGGGATTCAAAATTTGGGGCATTGGGCCATCCAATAAAGCAATGCACTTCCGGAAAAAGGGGCAGCCTTTTTCTGTGTAACGTTATCAAAGAGTTTGACTTGCTAGTGCTACGCGTTAGCTAGGCTAGCTAACGGATATGCTAGCTCAGTGGTAAGCTCACTGTTGGCTTGCTTTTCTTTACGTACTTCAGTTCCAGTCCTAGCATAACGCTATCAAACTTCCTTCATTGCTCTGTACCGATATTAAATGGAAACACGTTTGATTGTCGTTTGTTTAACTAGAATTTGCATTATTATTATCACCGCCTCTCACGGGTGTAGTGGAAAACAAGCTACAGCAGCAATAGAGCCATTGAAGCTCGTTGTTGCTACCAGTATCCGTTTCAGAAGCCTGTCCGCGGCTTGTCAGAAGTAACGTTAGATATGGATGTCCAGATAATCAATCCACCACTATATGTTTTTGATGGCGGCGCTATTTCCAGGCCGCGCGCAGCCCGGATTTGTTTGTGTGGTGTTTTTCTCTTTCTTCATTTTTCCTCCCTTTCCCCAATCGTGCACTACTAGCTGGAGTCTTGAGTTCAACACACACACACACACAGTCATACACAGATTTGTCGTTGCACCCCCATGGGTTGCAAGGGACGCATCTGCTGCTTGTGAAAATCGGGGAATAAATGTGCATTTTATATTGCTGCTTGCCTGCTGTCATGTAAAGTGAACAAGTAGCAAACAGCTACTACTGTTTGTTATGATGTAGTATGCATAGAGCCATTGATGTGTAGACCCAATATGCATAGAGCCATTGATGGGTGCCAGAATGTACCTTGAGCAAGAAGAGAACTGAAGAGTGGCCCAACTTTTTGAGGAACCGTGGCTTGTTGCACGTTAGCAGATTCAAGACACTGTCAAGCCATGATTGCATGATGTTTAACTTGCATAGCTTTCACCAGAGTTTGCTACAGTTACAGTAGTGCACCACCCTGATCCCATAGACTAGAGCCACAGTTCCTTCGCCTCGTTTAACCTGCAAAGTTAAGTGTTGCAAAAGAACGAATCCTATCCACAACCAATTAACTAAACAAATTAACCCCTTTTGGTCTTTTAGCAAGACCAAGCTTTATGACATGTGCATTGAATTTGTGCAACTGGGAGCAAAACTTAAATACCCATTATTGTTATGCTGCAAATAGAGGTATTGCTGTGAGAGGGTTGTCATTGACGTGTTGTATTTGTTAAGGCCTATTCATAGTCTGGATTTTCGGTGGTGAGGTGACCACCGGAGCTGTAATAACGTGGAGCGGTGGTGAGTAAAACCAGAGAAGGGCTGGGGAGAGCGGTGGTTTGCTCTTCAACGCGGCTCAGTGACGTCATGTTGTAGTTTGGAGGTCACCTCACCACCGAAAATCCATACTATGAATAACGCTTTAGTCTACCTTTTTTATCTTGTCCAATGCTGCTGATGCAGAACAGATTCCCATATGTTTCAGAAGTCCAATTAAGCTGACCCAAAGGAATATCATGGCTTCCATATTATATGGTGATTTCCAGCTTGATTTGACACTGTTGGGTAGCAGCAACGCGTATAATTATATCTAGTGTGCGGCTGAGCATAGACATGGTAACGCGTAACGCCCAGCCTGCCTCTGATTGGCCTACCGACACTGCCCGTCTCGACCATAGAGTATTGCATCTCGACTGTCCTCCGAGATGCGAGGCACGACCTAAGCTGTAGAGGCTATTTGTTTTGGGCGGAAGTTGCAGGATTTTGGCGGAAGTACCGCTCAAGAAAATGACGTTGATGCTTTACAAATCAGTTTACATTCTCCGTGAGTGGAACAAGTGTTGTGATTGGTTGGAATAATATCGGATCCGGGGGAAATATATTTGTCGGATGTTCCGGACCGACACTTCTGCCGATAGCGTCTCTGCCTTAGGTTGTGACCAGGCTTTTCTCTTCGCAGATGAGTAAGCCTGGGACCGAGGCTAGATGCGAGGTTACTCCGTGGTGAGAAATAATACAAGAGAATAACAGCTTGGCACGCGCAACAGAATGCAGCCTTGTAACTAACTTGTAAGTTTTATTTTTGTAGAAGAGCCAAAACTAATATTGTTTATGCCATTTGCTTTGAACACATGTGTATGATGTACTATGATTTGATTTGGGTGTGTACTTCTAAATAGTGTTAGTGTTGATTATCGTGTATTCATCTAATTATAGTAAACTAATACTATTATACTAAAAAGGATAAAGGTGAAGGGAAAAGAGACCTTTTTACAATACAATACATGTTTCACGTTTACACATACAAATAAAATACACTAGAATAATCAACACAAACACTTTATGTTCAATCAATTATTCCATCAAAGCAAATGGCATAAACAATATTAGTTTGCCTCTTCTACAAAAATAAAACGTACAAGTTACAGGCAGTTCTCTTGTATCATACCGATACCGTATATCCACCTCAGTGGACAATCAAGACGGGCAGTGTCAGTCGGCCAATCAGAGGCAGGCGGGGCGTTACCATGTCTATGCTCAGCCACACACTAGATATACGCAGCAGCAAGCTAAGCCCCCTTCAGCCATTAGCTAGCTGTTTTGCCTGTTTTGCCCTGTCTCAGGATTTATTTTACCCCCACCTAAAATTCTGCTGAATATGATTGATGAATAGTTATTTGGCTTATGTCCAAATATAGTGTAAATGTGTTTGTGTCTATGTATGCTATTGTGGTCAACAGCAGTTGAATGAGTCACAGTAATGCCTGTTCTTGAATAGGAGTTCCCAACAGGAGCCAATGTCTGTAAATGTGTAATTATAAATGTTGTGTAGTGTACTCAAAGGAGACTCATTCCTCTCTGTGAACTTTGAATTGCTTGTTTTGGTGCTGCCTGTAGCACCACTGGGTAGATGCTTAAACATGGTAGTCCGGCAGTTGGGTTGTGGAGTGGAAAATGTGGTATATAGTATTTTATTTTGGCCTAAAATATTGTTTACATACATACATTCATGAATCCACTTGCTGACCGGCTGTCAGTATTGAGCAATTATTTTTATAGGGGTTTCTTGTGACCCTACCATTAACATCCTGTATAAGGCAAAATGTCACTTTCCTTATGCTTTAAGTAGCATGTCAAACTAGGGGGTTTTCATGATTCTGAATCCATTCCAAGCATTCGTTTTGCACAAAAAATACTCCTTGGGCTAAAAACAGCCATAGTCACTTGCCCAAATGTGCCCAAAATGTGCTGACCTCATCACATTTGTGCTGACCTCGTCAGATTTGCCATGACGGCTATGGCCGCTTTTAGCCCAAGGAGTGTTTTTTGTGCAAAACTAATCCTTAGAATGGATTCCGAATCATGAAAGCCCCCTACTGTAGTTTGACATGCCACATGCTACTTAAAGCAGTTTGACATTTTTGACATTTTGCCTTATACAGGATGTTGTAGGGTCACAAGAAAGTGAAGAAACCCCTATAAAAATTGCTCAATACTGACAGCTGGTCAGCAAGTGGATTTACGAATGTATGTATATATAAAAAATATTTTAGGCCAATAAAAAAAATACTATATACCATATTTCCCACTTTAAACAAAAGAAGCCTGTTGGCTGCCGGACTGGCGATTTTCTTTTCTTTCCATTTTGGGGGTTGATTGATTGATTTAATTTATTTTCACAGTGCCCCTCACATACAGATGTCAGCCAAACATTAAGCAGGTGCAGGTGGCTATACAACATTTCATAGAAAATACTCAGAAAAGGGTTATTTTATGCTTGATACAAAATCAGCACCTAAATGGTTATTCCTACATCTTAATTGTCCTCTTCCAAAAACAATGCTGAAATTGATCAAAATATAGCCTAATGCAAACTCCCATGAACTGCCTAATCGCAAATCAAGAGAGTAATCATCATAATACCAGTTAATCAGTGGGCGAATAGGGTATCTGGTCCACAACATACTCTACTGATACAGTACAATAGAGAATAGATTAATTAGATTAATAAATGCTGCATTAACAGAATGCAATTATTTTAATTGCAGTATAATACAGTATTCTATGAATTTACTTGAATTATGCCAAGTGAAAGCTGTTAAAGGGCACTTAAACTATTTTAAACCTCAATCATAATTGCTTTATTGTCAGAAGGCCAAGTGAAAATCTGACCTAACGCTTGACAAAGGTGCTGCTGGATAAACTCTGCCAGCCTACATAAAACAAACTTATGTAGGCTGGCAGAGGTTTTCCGGCACCTTAGAGAGCGAGCTCTCAAGACACAGATGGGAAGTGTTTTGTCAGATTCTGAACGTATGAAAAAGATCATAGTGCACGCACTTCCATTCCCCAGGTGCCCAGGACAAACGGCAGTATCACAAGAAGAAATAAAGTCTGCACACTGGAAATGCTGCAAAAGTTCCGGTGTATTTTTATTGCTGTATAATATGCTCCGATCAAACGTTGCCAACAATAAAAATTCAGCATTACCAGAGTGTGCAGAGTGCAGACTTTATTTCTTATGTCAGAATTTCACATGTCCGTCTAACAAAATAAATATTTGATGACCAGCAGTTGTTCCCTATGGATACACAAAGAGTACCCTTTGTGTCTCAACTGCTGGTCATCAAATTATTGGCTTAGGACATAGGAATGCAACAAAACAATATCCATGATTGAAGTCTCGATGGGGTGAGTCATCAATAGAATAAAAATGGGGGTGAACTATCCCTTTTAACTCTACAGTCTACATGTATCTAATGGTAATCTGTCATTTCAGATCAACAGGACAGTATGGCTGCCACCGTTGCCGTCAGTCCCAGCGAGTATCTCCAGCCTTCTACCAATTCCTCTTCACAAGTAAGATGCTTGTTAATGTTATTATTCATATGTTGTCTTCCAGCGGTGTCTCATGCCATAAATAGCGGATCTACAATCTCACGATGCACCGTATCCTCGACGCATTGTTTTGAGTTTGTAGATTGATTAGAAAATCACATTACACGTTGAAGGTCCCGGAGTGATCAGATTGTTAACTATTTCACAATACAGGAGTCTCTTCTTTAAAATCGGCTGTCATTATATCGTTGTGATTTTCACATTACACATTGTTCGCCGACAAGGGATCACACACTGATGCCTTGTCGAGGATCAGTGTGGATGCGATACACGAAACATTTGGATGCGATACACCGCTAGATTTGTTTTTATTCCAGTGCAAGGCTCTCGTGATACATGTGTGAGAGTGAGACAGGGCGCTAAAGATTGTCATTAAATGATGCTCTCTCTGCGTCTCTCTCTCCTGCGCTAAGTATGATACACACAGAGAGAGAGAGAGAGAGCACATGGTCCCATGAGCATCATGTAGCATGATGGTTTTTTTAGATAGATTCTTTATTTTTGTGTCATGCACCCAAGGCGCCCAGCCCACATGGACTTATAGGACACACCATACAAACCATTGCTTCAGTATTGCATTGTGTACAAGAAACATTTTTTTTTTTTACACAAACATAACATTCTGCCTTTTTTCCCACGCTTTGCATACAAAGTCTGCTAAAGCAAAAATACCTTTCCTAAAACAAAATTACAGTTTTTCGTAGTCCTCTAACCAGAAAAAGTTAACACAGATGGTTGTCATTTTACAATAATACATGTCTTAATTCTTCATATAATGGGCAGTAAAACAAAAAATTAATTTCATTTTCAATTTCTTTCAAATCACACAATAGACACACTCTGTCCTCCTCAGGAGTACCAATGAATCTACCCGTTTCTAAAGCTAATGGTAAGGTCCCAGAATGTAGCTGTGCACAAAAAGATCTCTGACTTTTGGATACATTTTGTGTAACATAAGGTTCAGCATGCCTGCTGATTCCAACGCGGTTTTATTAACATTCAAGTGAGATGTTTTTGTTATACACGATATTTAACTGCAATATTAATATAGCTGCCAATATGTATGGCATCTGAATTTACCCACGGAATAAAGGTCCATAGCCTATATTTCTATCAATACAGACAGACTTTCTGTCTATGCTCTGATTGGCTGTAACAAGGATCTTCTCGAGGTATTGTCGCAACTCGCAACCCCGTTCATACTGTATGATGTCCAGTCGGTGAGAGAGCGAAACCTGCTAGATATTTAGAAACGCTCGGAAAGGCATCGCCGAGCACTTGGATCGTGGCAAGATCGCCTCGCAGAACCTTTCCCCAGAATTCACACTCGGCGAGCAAAATCTCGGCAAGCGTCAGATCACAGGTTTTGCTGGCGAGTGCCAAAAAAGCCCCCAGGCAGCATAATTTGAGCAATTATCTTGCACTGTGTATGGGGCCATAAGACAAGTATGGAGAAAAGAGAGCTTGGGATTCTCAATTGATTTTAATTACAAAATTCTAAATTTGTAAGAATATCTTTGGAGCAGGCAGCCAGCACAGCCAAAATGGTTGTGTCTCGACTGACTATCAGAATTGCAGAGATTCAGGGTCAGCCATAAGTATGACACACATGTTGTGTCTCAGTGCTCTGTTAACATAACAAGCTTGTAAAAATAGAGATAAAAACCAGCCAATACAACAACATAACGCTGTCAATAATAGTGCTGCATAATTAATCAAAAAAAGATCGAGATCTAGATTCAGACACCTACATTTTAAATCAAGAATCGTGCAGCACTAGTTGGCTGTCCAATTAATTTTAGTTACTCTTATATTTTTGCTAAGAGAGACTTTAAGAGCACTTTGATGATGTCTGTAGTTGGCTCCAGTTGCCACACTTTGTAAATAGTAATGTTCAGATTAGAAACTACAAACTAAAGACGACAAATATTTTCATGAAAAAAAAAAAAGAATCGTGTGAGAATCGTGATCTCAATTCTTGTGGAGGAAAATTGAGATTCACATTTGAGCAAGAATCGTGCAGCACTGGTCAAGAAAGTGTGTACAATGCTTGGTTATTGTCTTATCTGGAAACGGAAGACGCATTATGTAAACAAGGCTTAAGTGTGTGTGTGTGTGTGTGTGTGTGTGTGTGTGTGTGTGTGTGTGTGTGTGTGTGTGTGTGTGTGTGTGTGTGTGTGTGTGTGTGTGTGTGTGTGTGTGTGTGTGTGTGTGTGTGTGTGTGTGTGTGTGTGTGTGTGTGTGTGTGTGTGTGTGTGTGTGTGTGTGTGTGTGTGTGTGTGTGTGTGTGTGTGTGTGTGTGTGTGTGTGTGTGTGTGTGTGTGTGGTTGGTTGGTTCAATACAGTTCACGTGGCTCTCAGCTAGGAGATAAAAGCCAAGGAGCATGGCTTTTGTACTACGTCTTTGTATTTTTATTATCCTTTCATATTTACTATGTCTGGTTACAATGGTTACTGCTGACCAGATCCCCCTCCTGGAATGAACCAACTATTCATTTAAATGTATTCCTCCCATCAGGGATTGTAATGTAAGAGTGCCTTTTGTTTTCTGTTCACAGGACTCTCAGCCCTCTCCCTTAGCCCTGCTGGCTGCCACCTGCAGTAAGATCGGCCCTCCTGCTGCTCAGGCCACAGTCACTTCTCCTCCAGCGAACCCGCAGCCTCGTAGACTCCTTCCTATTAAACCCGCCCCCATTGCGCCTGCGCCGCCCAAAAACCTGGGCTTCCTCTCTGCCAAGGGCAATGTGATCCAGCTGCCTGCTGGCATGGGCTCTCCCAGCCCCGGGAGCCCCATTGTGCTCACCATTCAGAGCCCGACCCGCAGCAATTCCTCGGCTACCGGCAACATCCAGTACCAAGTGGTGCCCCAGATCCAGGGCACCCAGACCATCCAGGTGATGCAACAGGGTGGCCACCAGTTCCAGCTCATCCCGGGCACCAACCAGGCCATCCTCACCACTCCTATGGCTATGCCGGCGCCTGCCACCGCCCCACTTACGCCACAGAAGATGATGGCCATCAAACCGTCTCCGAGGGGGCGTAAGTCCAACAATGTGACTTCCAACATCGTGCATCTGCCTGGTGGACTCACACTGCCACTCAATGTGGCCACCGGGGAGATGGGTGGGGCCCAAATAGTCACAGAGACTGCAGCATCCCCTTCCACTCCAGTGAAGGGACGCAGAGGGAGAAAGAAGAAGGTTTTGGCCTCTCCGCTCCCTCCACAGCCTCCCTCCCCACCCCCAGAACAGATGGAGACCATATTGATTGAAACAGACAACATAATTCAGGTAGGCTGCTCATGTACTGTGCTGACCATGTATTCTAATGTAGGGCTTTATCCAGTATCGTATTCTGCATTTCAATATGACGTAAGGATGTGCAGGACTGACCAAATTCAAAGTTGATTATTCTACTACTATTAACTATTTTTTTTGCTGCTAGCTGGTAGCATAAATGTAGTTAACCTATGCCAGCCTGCGTCTACTTTAAAGGGGCTCCACCATGAATTTAAAATCAAATGTATTACAGGTCCATCCCATGTAATTAGAATATTTTGTAAAAGTAAATTTTCTTCCGTAATATAATTCAAAAAGTGAAACTTTCATATATTCTCAATTCATTGTGCATAAAGTGAAGTATTTAAAACCTTTTTTTGTTTTAATCTTGATGATTATGGCGTACAGCTCATGAAAATCAAAAAATCCTATCCCAATGAATTAGAATATTTTACGAGACCACTAAAAACACTGTTGAGGTGTTACGGAAGCCCAGGTTTGCTTTGATAACAGCCGTAAATTATTTTTTATTGTTCAGTCTTATGTCTCACACCTTCCTCTTGACAATACAACCTAGATTCTGTGTGGGGTTCGTCAGGCCAGTTGGCTGGTCAGTTAAGCACAGTAATACCATGGTCAGTACACCAGTTACTAGTAGTTTTGGCTCTGTGGGCAGGTGCCAAATTGAGCTGGAAAGGAAAATTAGCATCGCCATGAAGCTTGTCAACATACTGAAGCACAATGTACTCTGTACAAAAAGTTGGCTGTGTTGAAACCATTGTTACATTTTCAGTCATGAGTCAGTCAGTGGATCAACACCAGCAGATAACATGGCCTAAATCATCACTGTGTTTTGTCATGTCCAGAGTCTCGACACAACCATCTATTATGATATTTTACAGCACTGTGTGCTTCAGTATGTTGACAAGCTTCATGGAGATGCTAATTTTCCTTTCCAGCTCGATTTGGCACAAATCAACCAAGGTCCCTGTATAGTTGTAGTGTATTGCCTACATTGTATATCTAAGCGATGTGCTTGGTGGAAACCATATATACTATAGTGCCTGTAGGTCAACACACCATATTACCATACTACCATGTCCCCTGTCCCGAGCTGAAGGCAAAAAGTGATATGCACAAACGTACACATTCGTTTTGGTCAGCGGAATGTCTCGTCGACCCACATAAATAAAGTCCATCCACTTGTTCTAATGTCCTCGTCCTTAGTTAGGATAATATGGAGTCTAGAAACTTGTAGTTCTTCAACAGCCTAAAACAGCAGACACTGCGAGTGCGACTAAAAACAACGGTGGTCGATCCATGCATACCAATGACTTAAAGGGTGGGTGACAAAGTCACAAATGACATCCGAACTTTGGATGGCTGACAATCACCAAGGACAGCGCTTGTAGATTCCTGAGTTATGGATATTTGAAAATCCTGCTTTGAACTGAGGTAAATGGAGAGGAGTTGTAAACGTCCCATAGCTGGTGGTGATGGAGGCGTTGCATAGCAACCGGATCAATGTTAAAAGCTGCTCTAGGGCTCAACCACTATATACATGTACATACCTCGTACCTGGCTGATAACGTCCCATAGCTGGGAGTAATAGTGGTGGTGGAATATTCCACCACTGAAAGAACCTCAGTTGACTGGTGGCTCTCTGATGATTCAAATTGACAAATTATTAATAAATTGTTAGTTGCAGCCTTATCAATGACTAATTACTTGCGCAAGCAGTTGTACTTGTAATAGACAGTAGCAGTACTTGTGCGCTCTGCTTGCGCACAAGTAGGCCATGTACGGCCTACTTGCAAGGAGAAAGTTGGCACCTTGACAGAGTGCATTTCTAGTTATAATTGTGGCTGTCGCTCACTGTGTTTGCAGGCAGGTAACAACCTGCTGATTGTGCAGAGCCCTGGCCAGCCACCGATGGTACAACAGGTGCAGCTGATCCAGCCCAAACAGGAACCTCAGATGGTTCAGATTCCTCAACAGGCCCTGAAGGTTGTTCAGGCCGCATCGGCAACTCTGCCTACTGTACCGCAGAGACAGTCCAATGCACACAGCCTCCAGGCAGCGGCAGAACCCACACAAACTCAGGTACAGATAATACACTGTCGGCAAGCTTTCTGATGAAGTATGTACAGTTAACCATGTTTTTTACAACAGAAAATAATCAAACGCTTGTACAAACAAAACCTATGTAACCTGTATTCCACCCTAAGCAATGTTTTTGAAAATAATAGAAATGGCCTATGTTAAGTGAAGTGTTGACAATTCTGGGTAGTGTTCATTTTCATATGATCCTGCAATTTAAAAGAATAACTGGTACGTTTGGTATAAATTGTATTGTGTGGAAAAACGGAACAGCTCCCTACATTTCCCCCCACGACAGTGCTATGGTCAGTTGAGTTAATCAAGGTCCTTTTGTTGCACGTTTGTCAGATCCTGATCAAGACACAGTCAGGAGAATGGCAAACGGTTCAGCTACACGAGGCGATTTCCGCAGGAGCAACCCCTACCTGTTCAGTTGTTACCACATCGGCTGTGGGCGCTGCCAAGAGGACGTTGGCAGGGGGGCGAAAAGAGAGGACTCTAGCAAAGATTGCCCCAGCAGGGGGGATGATTGCATTGAACACGGCACAGCTCACCTCAGCTGCTCAATCAGTACAGACGATCAACATTAATGGGGTCCAGGTGCAGGGTGTACCGGTCACTATTACCAATGCTGGAGGTGAGTTTCTGTTGAAAGGTGTGCACTAGCTACTTTTGTCTCTTCTTCTTTTGACCTCCCCTATACCAATTTATTAGTCGTTATGCCAATTCCAGATCCTCTGAGTATTCTAGTCCAGTGGTTCTCAAACGTTTTCATGTCAAGGACCCCCAAATTTGGCCGCGGACCACGGACATCCATATTAAAATGTTTTGTGCCTGGGAGTGGGACCCACCAGAAGAGAACATTTATGTAAAGAAAAATAAGCGTGTGTACCACTACCTCTGCTATTTTTGAATAGCCAAGATATGATAATAGCCAAGAACACATTTTGCTGGAGACCCCTGGAACAGCCCCCCCTCTCCCCAAGGACCCCTGGGACCCCACTTTGAGAACCACTGTCCCATGTAATTTTTTTTATTTACATTTTTTTCCCAAGATTTTCTAACTTCTTTTTTCACCCAGTGTCAATTGTCTAATGTAATCCTGGGCTCTACACTCTCTGCCAACCTAGGGAGAGCAACGGACTGGCCTGTCCCATGTCACTGTTAACTCCTATGCTCTGACTGAGGCATATGCTAGCTGCTGTGTGGTTTGCAACTTTGCATTATACGCGGGTGATCTAGGTTATTCGGAATTCTCATTGTAAGGTTGTTAGGAGGTTGTAACAATTATTAAGGGCTCCTATATAATACATTTAGAGTTGAGTTGCTCTGTATGGTTCACTTACCGCCGACGTGGTAACAACTGAACGTTTACCTGTGACTGAGGTAAACAAACTGTATGAATCACAGAGATCGTGGGCAGACATAATGAAAAGACTGTTATTGTGCAAAACTCTCCCCTTCAAGTCCCAATTTAGTAAAGCCAATTCCCAATTCCCCATAGTTTTAATATTTTAATTATGGAACCAAGACAGCATTCACATTTTAGTTAAGTGAGGGGAACATATTCAAAGTTTTTATGTTGTGCATCACTAAATTAATTATCCACTTTTATAGATAACCCATTAAAACCGGGAAAGCATCTGTCATTTCATATTTTAGCTATATTGTCCCTGTCGGGTGGAAACCTCATACGTACTTTTCAAGATTCAAATAGGAAAGGAACAGATACAAGCTCAACACGTGCTGTGCTTCGAGCTTGTGGATCTACTTTTGCTAGTTTTGTGTGACGCTGTAGCATGGTCACGTGAGGCATTAATTAACGGAAAAACACCAAACATATACCACAATATATGGAGATAAGAGGTTTCTGCCCAACGGCAACAATACTGTATATAGCAACATATATTTTTCAGAATCTGCCTCAGGTCTTAACCCATTCAGACCGGGAAAGCCTATAGGTTGTTATACATTTAAAACCAGGAAAGCATCTGTGTTATTTTAGATGTTACTATGTAGGCTATATAGCAGTATTTCAAGAGTAAAATGAAAGTCTTTCTGAATACTTAGGTTTAGATTTAGAAGCCTTTTTTTAACATAGTTAATTCTACTTAATTTGATGAATTATCTGACGTATGGTTTTGCATTTGTCAGGCCAGCAGCACCTCACGGTGCAGCAGATACAGGGAGGAGGCCTCCAGCTGGCAGGCTCCCAGGGTCAGCAAACTGTCCAGGTAGACCAGAGCCTCACTCTGGAGCTGCCCACCCAGCCTGGAGAGAAGAAACGGCGCATGGCCTGCACCTGTCCCAACTGTAAGGACGCGGACAAAAGGCAAGTCGGGGATCTGCCAGAGATTGTGTCACATGGGGCACCCTGGGGGGGGGGGGGGGGGGGGGGGGGGGGGGGATTATGTAGGATCTTTATTTACAATAGTGGGATTTAAAATAATTATTATAATGTGCTGGCCGAAATTGTGGCTACGGATGGTAAGTATGGTATTGGAGGTCCTATTGTTATTTGGGATATATTTGCGATACCTGATGAAGGTCGTGAGACCGAAACGATGTAACTCAGCTGAATAAACTGCTGCTTTATAAGTGAAGACAGTGTGCGGGACCTCTTTTCTCTCATTATTCGCACTTGGTTGCCGGCTACGACTCACCTGTCCGTGTAGGTGTGCATTTTCTCTACAAAGAGGTCCTATTGTGTAAAAAAGTAGATGCTGAATATTGTTTTTTTTTTGTTTTATCTGCTTATGAATAAAATTATATAATATTAATTATATTCATTCACCCGCATTTTGGGGGTGTTTGTGCAGAGGCACAGTAAAGCATGGAGAGTATATATATATGCAGTATTTGTCTAATGTCGTTGGTTCGCCTGTGTCTTGTATAAACTGCAGGCCTGGTGAGGTGGGAAAGAGAAAGCACATCTGCCACATCCCTGGCTGTGAGAAGACATTCAGGAAAACCTCCCTTCTCAGAGCGCATGTGAGGCTGCACACTGGCGAGCGGCCTTTTGTTTGTAACTGGGTCTTCTGTGGCAAGCGCTTCACACGCAGTGATGAGCTGCAGCGACATGCCAGGACACACACAGGTTTGTCTGCTATAATTTCTAATAGTAACGTTTCTTATGTTGAGAAAAACAATACTGGGAGAAGTTATCTTGGGGGGGCCTTCTTTCTCCCCGACATCCTCTGTTGTTAGCCAATACAATCTGTGTGTCAATATACGTGCAGCGTTATACTATTTGCATTGCGATACATTTCAATATTTCATTGACTGAAAATGTATAAATAGAGCTGAAAATACATCCTACTGGATACCGCCTGGGTATACTGATCATAAATGCACAATCATCATAAAAAATGGTGACAACTAGCTTTCAAAATGCAGGGTTCCCAACTTCCCACCCATCACGGAAAACCTAACATGTACAATGACAAAATAGTTCAAATGTCCTAGAAAATATAACAAAATGTATTACCGCAGATTAGGTTTTTGTAAAGGCTGTGACACACGTGACGATGTTGATAATGGTGGTGGTAGTGAGGTGTCTCTCTTGGTTGCTCACCTGGCCCTCAAGAACAATTGGCGTGTCAATAATAGGGGGGTCTCTCTCTATTATTGAAACACTCTGTACCAGCAGATTGCACATTCCACTGGTTTGACTCCTATGAAAACAGCAGGGTTCCCACGGTCATGAAATTCCTGGAAATATTTTGAAATCAGAAAAACTGACCTGCATGGAAAAGATTTGGGATTAATCACATTTTGGAAAATGTTTATTCATTGTGTTTGACTCTTGATTGTGTTCATAAAACATTACTTGTGGGGCTCCTCTCACGCTGTTTCACAAAACACAGTTTAGGGTTTGCCCTGACACAGATTTCAAGTTGTGAGATTGTATTTTGCTTTAATCAGTTCTTCTTTCCCACAGGAGACAAGCGCTTTGAGTGCAACCAGTGTCAGAAACGCTTCATGAGGAGTGATCACCTGACTAAGCATTACAAGACGCACATAAACACAAAGAACTTATGAGTGGACTGGACTGTATTACAGAGTATATACACCCACCCACCCTCATGGACCCAACCCCACAGAATATGGAACGGTGTATAGGACAAGCATAAATAATGGGGTGTCTGTCCATTGTCCCATAATGGGACAACTCCACAAAGAAGACTCTGATCACCCTTCCACTCCTCGAGGACGCTCTGTAGCCTGATGTACATAAAACAATCCCTCCGTGGCAGGGATTCTAAAACTGTTTCAGGATTTTATTTGTTTTAATAGAAGTTTTTATTTAACCCTCAACCCAATGGATGTCTAGCTCCGCTACGTAAATGCGTAGGGGGCGAGGCGGGCTGGATTTAACATGGGTTCTTCAGATGGACAGCTAGATGCAGCTTGGATCTGAAGACTTCAATGCGTAACATGCCCTATGTCATCATCCATAACACCCAAGCCCTGCAGAACTCCAGTCAGACTTTCCAACCATTAACTATTATTATTGTTATTATTATTTTCCAATGGTTTTGTTGTTGTGGAACAGCAACAGAACTCCAAAGTTGGCCCTGTGAAAAGGGTAAAAAGTTAATGTGCAGATCTTATTTGATCAACATTTATTTGTTGCGTTTTGTGATTGGTTGCTATCATTTCAGCCGTTTGGATTTCAACATATTTTGGCCAACGTATCGAGGAATCTGGAGGACCATTATCTGAAGCTCTGTATCTTACTCTGAAACTTCTACAAGTTTACTTCTGTTTTCTTTTGAATCTTATGCGTGTATATGTACATACATCATACTTACTTAACATGCAGAGTGCATAGATACTGGGTGTATGTTTTTGGGAAACCAATGATTCTATAGAGAGGCAGTCCTGGCATGCCACAAGCCATCGATGAGGCACTAGATGATACTCGATGATACACCTGCTCTCATCCAACCCCGTTTTCCTCTGTCATCTTAGACCGCGTTCAACACAGGCCTCCGGCTTGGGTTTAGTAGCACTAGTAGGACAGTTACATCAGATGGTATGTTTGGGCAAGCTGTTTCCAGAGTAATAGTTATTCTGATTGACAGTACCGTTTTGATGTGGTGGTTTGTAGGCTATATGCATCGCTACCTTTTTATGATTTGATTTCCAAATAACCGGCCTGACTTGACAATCATGTCAACATCAAAAGCTTTCTCAGGCCTATGATCAGTTACTTTGTTACATTTATTACATTACCGGCTATATAATAGCTTTAACTTTGAATTCGCACTTGAGAAGTTTTTATTACTATTTATATACAGAAAACCAGCATTAACCATGATGTACAATATTCATCAAATCAGCTTGTTGACGTTTATTTGGAAATTCTGACGCACCACATTTTCTCTATTATGAAAATGCTAAATCTGATCTGCTTTTATGGAAATTACTTCCATTAACAGGATAGGCAAACTTTTTTAACGGAGAATCTCTTTTTCAACAATTTACCATTGGTGCACCTGATGGCAGCCACACTTTTTGTTCAGTGTTAATTTTGATTTATACTGTGCATCCTAAACATTTAAAGCTGCAATCATGCAATCCTTATTATTTCAATGGTTTATTTTGATTATTATTTGATTTTTACCAATCTATGGTAGATCATGTTAATATGATATAACCAGCACATCTGCAGTGGTTTGAGGTGGGCATCCTACTTTACATATTCACACACAGGTGGTGTCAGGTAGGACAGTGGTTCTCAACCTGCAGGTCTGGGTCCCCACATGATTTTGGACTTGTCCACATGATGAATGACGACAGTGAAGTGACTATAAGAAACTAGGGTTGTCCCGATTGGATCGGGTGATCGGAAATCGGCTCCGATCTCATGATTTTCAAAAGATCGGAATGGGGGAGAAAAGATCAGATTTTTAATTGTAAATGGTAAATGGTAAATGGTGCATTTATATAGCGCCTTTATCCAAGGCGCTTTACATAGATTGTGCATTACATTCACCCATTCACACACACACATTCATACACTGATGGCAGCGGAAACCATGCAAGGTACCAACCAGCACATCAGGAGCAATTAGGGGTTCAGTGTCTTGCTCAAGGACACTTTGACACTAACTCTGGGGGAGCCCGGGTTCGAACTGGTGACCTTGCGGTTACCATCCGGAAACTCTACCCCTGAGCCACCGCCACCAATTGTCTAATGTAAATCTCAAAGAAAGATGTTTAAGCAATGAGATTTTGTAAAAAACTGTTTATGCTAGTTTTCCTCCTGGTCCCAGTCAGAGATCTTCAAACAAAGACTAGTCACACTCCGAGGCGTGAAAGACAACTATGATGAAAACAAAGGAAATGCAACCCCCGCTATGCATGATGGTATAGTTGTCTGTAGTACTCTCTCTGAATGAGAGAGATACTCTTTAAGAGTTTTAACTGGACTTCAGTTCTATAAGCTGTTGAACTGTATTCACTCTAATTAACCAATACATAATTATTTTGCTATGATTCCATGCTTTCATAGAAAGAAAGAAAACACAATGACAGTCATTCTAATAAGTATAGTCACATTTTGCCTTTAAATAATTGAAAGGCAACATAACAGACTACACTAGAGTGACATACATTAGGATATGTGCTATTGTGATATGGCATAAGTGTTATATAAAAATATGAAAATCCCTATAAGAAACGTTTTTAATACCTAAATAAAAAAAAACAGCAAAAGCAAATTGCTGCATCAAAGGTAATCAACAAACTACAAAAAAAACTCAAACATTGGCCAAATTGTAAAATAATGTGAAAATAGACGATCTACAGTGGAACTGAGTCAAACAAAATAGAAAGCCTCTTACAATTCCAAGTGCTTATCAGCGTGTGTGGATCCCCACTTCAATTATGATTATTTTGGGGGCCTGTGGCCTGAAAAGGTTGAGAACCACTGAAGTTACCCTGCCTGAAGCTCTAAATCCCAAATATCTCCACTGGCCAAGGGTGGGTTCCCGTGATCCTCTGAGCGGTACATGTTTGGTTTCCCATGATGTGGGAGACCCGGGATTGAATCCTAGGTGTTGGTTACAGTTGCAACTACCGCTCTCTGTCGGGAGAGGACATCAAATTTAGGGATTGTAGCTATTATTGGATGGTACAAGCTAGCTTACGGGATGGTTCACCCAAAATGCACAATAAGATCTTTTTTCCAAATGTCATTTGGAGTAGAAGATGCCATTGAGCTCCGTTGTATTGGGTTGATGTACTTTGGATGAACTTTCCCTTTAACAATAAAGCAGTGTTGTGTACAACACGCTACACAGCGGTGACACTCCTGCTAGTCTCATTGCAATTTGCACTATGGTGATTTGACGTTCATTTAACTTACGACAAACAGGGTTGTCTTAAAGTGCTTTACAGGGCAACATTTCATATAGCTTATTTTGGGGGGGGGGGGGGGGGTCTGTATATTCCTTTTTAATAATGTCTGGAGACCTGAAAGGCCAGTGGGAAGAATAGCCGGAGCCTTCTCATATTTAAGTTTGTATTTTATGTCTGAATAATACAGTATGTATATAAATCAATGTCTATTTGACACAGAAAATGTAGGATAAAAAGTTACACTGCCTAGTATTGTGGCTGGCATGACCAGACCTAAAGGAAGTGGACTTTGTACAGTGCGTAAGGAATAAAATATGTGACATTGTATAGCTTCATTCCTGCTTTGTATAAGACTTCTAGATTTCTTTTCTATTGAATTACGTAAATATGCCTTAGACAGCTACACCCAGTATTTAAAGAGATTTCTAATTCCAGGGAACGATGTTTGTAGACTTATTCTTATTTTGTTTTAACTTATGTTACATGCCAATTTAATGTGCACTGACTTTCATGCCAGGCTCTAAATTTGTTATTTTGGTTTTAATTGTGTTTAAAGTATGACAGTTACCTAAATTAAGATGTTTATTTTTTGTGAATGAAGTGCTTTTCTCCCTTCCCAAGCCCTTATTTCATCTAACATTCTAGACTCCCTTCCCCATGCTCCTTGTATATTAGGAGAAACCAGAGATACAGCAATTACTTTTACAACTTGTATTAAGGTGCTTACTACAGAGAGCTTCTCCCTTTTCTACAGTCTACCCCTCAATAAAGAATTAAAATCATTTTGACTGTCTTGTCTTGTGAACAACGTTCGTTTGGAAAATTCACAGTTGCACACCGGGAGCGCACTCGCCTATTAGTCTGTATTGGCAGTGCGGTCAGCGTGCCTATATCAGTGCCACACTACTCCCGACCGACAGGGGCGCGTAGTTGAAATCCAATGGCAAAAAAAACAGCTTGGATAAAAATGCCTTTTATTAAACAACGTGGGATGCAGCAGTGCTAATCGCTGTCCCAGTACATTTCTAACACCCGTGGCCCGCGTGGTGAGTACTTTATATTTGAAATCTGAATGTTTATGTACACGTTTACAATGTAAATGTAGCGATCGTATAAAACAGGTGGAAGTTAAGTGTCATGTGAACCATGGCTAAGTCAGTGTATATGAGTCTTCAAGAACCCCCCCAATCAAAATTGACTGCATATTGTTCTTATTGCCGTCCTGCTTGGTCCCACCTTATCGCTGCTTGCAGCTATATTTTTTAAATTATTATTTTACCACGCAAATCCAGGTTTAATGCCTCAGCATTCCTGTGATTTATAATAAGATAAAATAGACCTACCTATAGTACCTACAGGCTACAAACCTTTGTAGGCTACTACCAGCAAGCTGCAGTTAAATCAACAATAACATATAGAGCATGCACAATTATGTCACAATGAAAATTAATCCAAAAGAGACACCTATTGAGACTATTTTACAAAAAATAAATACAACATAATGCATGCTATATCATATAGGTTACAGTTGCTAAATATTATCCGAACAAAATATGATATTGGTCGTCCACAAAATAGATACTCATGCCATTACCATTATCATTCTCTAGACTAGTCGCTAGACCTTTATTTTGAAAACCTAATCGTATTGCGTCATCAGGAGTCGACGGCAGCTACTTTCATAAATAAAACAAAGTAGAGACGTTTACATCTGATTTGTTGACAAGGTAATCGTTATTAGCAAATCAGAAGATATTTACCATATATATGCATCTTTTTCGACTGTGTGTCCCGTAAACGAAGCAATACATAGCCTACACGTACACATAATCTCTGTAAATTCTCCTGCAACCTACCGAGCTACTGTAGCAACATAGCAACATGTACAGTATAGTCTATAGGGGTCTTCAATGTTTTTCATCCCAAGGAGGACCCCTTAGCTGAGAGGGAGATGAAGCAGGGACCACCACTACAAATTGTATAGAATTGTGTTGCAGATTCATAGATTTTTAATAGACTTGCTTGACACTATATCTATCATCTGAAATCACCTCCTAACACAGTGACATAGCCTACCACTGTAGTAATTAACTGAGGACACCCTAGGGGTCCCCCTGTTAAAGACGGATACCGGAGAACTCGCCAGTTTACCGACCCGCCGCGGTTTATAGTACAGGAAATCTATGGAAAATACAGGATCAACCTCTAACTAATTGCAAAAAAACCAAACTCAACTGATTTTGCATCTTCAATATATCCTGAATAACAGAAAAAAAGTTGCCTGGAATTGTCTGAGGGGAAAGTGTTGAAAATGGCCTGTACAGTATGGCCACCATTGACATCCTATTATAAGGCAATATTTTCTAAATTTCCTTATGCTTTAAGTAGCATGTGACATATCAAACTATGGGGTTTTCATGATGCTGAATCCATTCCAAGCATTAGTTTTGCATAAAAACACTCATTGGGCTAAATTTGGCCATAGCAACTTGCCAAACTGTGATGATGTCAGCACATTTGGGCAAGTTGCTATGGCCAAATTTAGCCCAATTAGTGTTTTTACGCAAAACTAATGCTTGGAATGGATTCAGCATCATGAAAACCCCATAGTTTGATATGTCACATGCTACTTAAAGCATAAGGAAATTTAGAAAATATTGCTTTATAATAGGATGTCAATGGTGGCCATACTGTACAGGCCATTTTCAACACTTTCCCCTCAGACAATTCCAGGCAACTTTTTTTCTGTTATTCAGGATATATTGAAGATGCAAAATCAGTTGAGTTTGTTTTTTTTGCAATTAGTTAGAGGTCAAATTACATTATTACTGGACTATTAGTGCATTTTAGTGTTATGTCACCTTCATTTAAATTGCATTGAATAGAGAGAGAGAGAGGATAGTTGTTTAGAGTTTACACTAGATGAAGTGGGAATGCTAAAGTTTAAACACCAAAGTACCGAAACAATGTAATTAATTAGTAAACAATATCCTGAATTGGTAGGCCTACTATCATTGGTACATAATATACTCAACTTTTTATCATTGAATAGCTGACCATTTAATTGCACAAAATTATTTGATCACTTTGGAAATTAACTATAACAATAACATCTGTGGGTTTGACATACTACACTGATGAAGACAGCAGGTTAGCATAACGATGAAGACATTGATGAAGAATTTTTGCTGTGGCGAGTTGGTAAACTGGCGAGTTCTCCGGATACCTTAAAGACGACCCTGTAGAGTGGAGTTGTCAGTGATTCCCTCCCAGAGAACTACTGTATACTGCGTCTGCATACTATACACTACAGTATGTTATTGGAATCTATGTTTAATTGACTACACAAGATTGGACAATCATAACAACCAAATGGCTGTAGAAAGGGAATGTTTGTTAGCTGCCAATTTTGACATAGCATTTATTTTGTTGTTACTCTGGCATTTTCTTTCTAGAATGAACTGAGAATAGGAGGAGGAGACATGGGTGATTTTGGCCCAGCAGAGTTGATCTCGGGCATCTGTCATACAGATGTCCACGACCCATTCCCTGTTTGGCAGAATGGAACCCTGGTGAGCCCCTGTTTCAACCAGCTGGTCCTGGGGGCCCTGCCTCATGCTGGCATGGCAATCATCAGTGCCTACTACCTTAGCATTCCAAGGTAGATGACACCAGAAGAATGTACACTTTGCACTTAATACTGTTCACGGCCAGCTTCTTCATCACTGCCTTATCAAATACATTAGAAAGTATGAATTAAGGTCACAACTCACAAGTTCTACCCATAGAGCTCTGCTATATGGCTCCACCCCTACATCAGCCAATCTGTTTGTTGTAATTAATGACACCTCAGTCTCACCTGCCTCTCAACATGATTTATAGCATAATAAGATCATAATGAATTCAATACATTTACAATGTGAAACAACCAGGTGCTCACCGGAGACGAACAAGTCCAAAAATGTTAAAATAATAAAAAGGTGCTCCTGGATCAGTCGGGATAAGACATCAGATAAAAAAGGAGATCTGGACACTCAAAGTTTAAAAAGAGGAGAAGATACTGTATTAATCCAACATGTTTCGACCTATACCGGTCTTCATCAGGGCTGATGAAGCTGATAATAAATCTTCTCCTCTAGCGTTTGGTTTGTTTTCACCACCAAGTGTCACTGTTGCGCAGCCTAACACAGTGGTTCCCAAAGTGGGGTCCAGGGACCCCCAGGGGTCCTTGAGGCAGTTACAGGGGGTCCCCAGCTAAATGATAGTTTATGGGTCCAAATGGATCCTTATGGGTCTGTAACTCTGAGAGTGTACAAGAGAGTGCATTTGTACACTCTCAAGAGTTAAATTAACATTGATTTTACAATATGAATTGGGGTCCCAGAGATAGAAATGCCATAAAATGGGGGTCCGTAGCCGGTTGCATATCAAACTGAGGGTCCTTGAAATTAAACGGGTTGAGAATCACTGCTAGAGCCATGACAATCTTCTCTCATGGGGGTCCCTGGCAAATCTCTTCAAATGGGGCCTAATAAGTGTCAATTTGGGGGTCCTTGACATGGGGAACCATGTCTTGGGAACCACTAACAACACACACACACACAGGTGACCCCCACACGGTAACTGTCATTTCTCGACTGTTTCGTACTAATTCAGTTAGTTTCAGTTTTTCGAGCGGGTTTACTTGTTTTTATTTAGTTTGTATTTTTGTGACAACGCTTAGTTTTAGTTTAGTTTGTATTAGTTCTAGTAATAGTTTTTAGTAATAGCCCTTTTCAATCCTGCACGGTGCACCTGACGAATATGTCGGGTGCAGGATTGAATATGTCGGGTGCAGGATAGGGCATTAAGCAACTAGACGACTAGTTTACTAGTCGACTAGTAAATCCACTAGTCGACCTTGTTGGTACTAGTTGACTAGTTGACTGACAAGGAAAAAAAAGTGTATTTTCTTTATTTTTTATTTTTTTCACGATTTTGTAGGCCTCAAGATCAGGTAGATTATAGTTATAGTCACCAATGTACACAGTTTTTAAATGTACAAATATTTATTTCCAAAATAAATAAATATATATATATAATTTCTTTTTTACATAATAGGTAGTTAAACAACTTGTCGACTAGTCGACTAGTAAACTAGGCAACTAGTAAAAATGACTAGAAGTGAATGCCCTAGTGCAGGATTGACTATGTCGGGTGCAGGTCAGGATTGAATAGGTAAGTATTGTGGAATAAAAACTCAAGAAAAGATAGCAAAAGAATATTCAGTTACAGATTAAAGGACCACTTCATCACTTTTCAACCTATCTTCATATAATTGGTCCTCACTAATAATCATGATAAAATAGCACAATTTCTTTCTACTCAGTCTGTGTCTCATAGGAGGGCTGTGGGCAGTTCAAAAATCCATCCACCAGTAGGTGCGGTTCCATTAAGCCTTTGCGAAAAAAGGAAGCGTTTGTTCATTAAATCGAAAAAAGAAAAGCGAATTGTTGGTGTTTCCATTAAACTGTTTTGCCAGTAAAGTGAGGCTCATGTAAAGTAGTCCTATTCCATGTTCACACCATTGATTTGATGCGCTTTGTGCATGCTCTCAGCGTGCTCCCTGGTCAGCGGCTGACCGACGTCAGCTAGTCTACAGCAGCTCGCCAGCGGGCATCTGCTGCTTTCACAGTATTGACGACACCTACAGTCAAAGAACGATTTGTTGTGTAATGCTTGTCTTAATATATTGGGGGCAGATGTAGCCTATATGTCGCGGGACTCGATTGGAGCATACTGGTCGTTTATACTGTAAATTGATTGATTGCAGCTGCAAACAGTTGTTTCATCGGCTATAGCCTAGCCTACACGTTTAGGTTGCTTATCGTGTGTGTGTGTGTGTGTGTGTTGCATCCATACAGTAGCGATCCAGATATCAAAATTATCGGAGCGCCCCGATCAACTCGGGAGGATTCAGACTTCATATGGGATCTTTGAACACACTACACAGTTATTAATCGGACGGGTCGGGTAGTAGTAAATTGGGACCTTATATGTATCCACAACATCACTCCGTCTCTAGCCACCCTCCCATGCACCATTCACTCCACTGCCTCCCCAACTGTTCAAAAGCGATATAATGCGAGTTCAATGCTTTCTAATTAAAAAGCTTTTCCGCAAGTGTTTCCATACACTATTTGCTAATTTCCCTTTTTTCGAAAAAGCCAAATCCGCCACCTTCAAGCGAAAAAGTGTTTTGAGACTTATTCGCATTTTGAAGTGTTTCCATCCAGGAGATTTTGCGAAAGAGCCTTAATGCGCAAAAAAAAACGGCTTTATGGAAACACACCTAGTAACTGGTAAATGGTAAATGGTGCATTTATATAGCGCCTTTATCCAAGGCGCTTTACATAGATTGTGCATTACATTCACCCATTCACACACACATTCATACACCGATTGCGGCGGAAACCATGCAAGGTACCAACCAGCACATCGGGAGCAATTTGGGGTTCAGTGTCTTGCCCAAGGACACTTCGACATGTAGACAGGAGGAGCCGGGATTCGAACCGCCGACCCATGGATCATTGGACGACCTGCTCTACCTCCTGAGCCACAGTCGCTCCCTAGTGACATAATCGATGGAGAATCCAAGCTAATAGAAACTGCAGGCTTTCTATTTGAAAATGGAAGCCTGAAAAAATCTGCCTAACGATGATGTCACTGGTGGACGGGTTTCTGAACTGCCCACAGGCCTCCTATGAGAGACAGATTTTTTTTGTTGGTATTTTATCATGAACATTAAGTGAGGACCTATCTATCGACATAGGACATCTATGAAGATAGATGGAAAAGTGGTGAAGTGGTACTCTAAGCTTATAAATAAATTGACAAAAAACGAAAACTATGGGCAAACATGCTCTGATGAAGGCTCTTAGCCGAAACGCGCAAGCGTTCTTTTATTGCTATGTGCCAATACAAAAGTGGATGTGAATACTGTACTTTGTCCTCCATTGATTAGAAATTTGGGATGTTCGGGATGGATCTTTTGGGGATTTTTTCATATACTGACAGTGTACATGTTGTTTCCGCTTCTCAGTTACAGACTTCCTCAGACGTCTCCTCCATGTGGCTGGACGCTCAGGGTGTCATCGGCCTTGCTAGCGACGCTGCTCTTCATGGGAGACGTAGCAGTGACAGCCCTTCTCAGCCAGGATGACATGTACCTAGACGCACTAGCTGATGGCTGTGCCATCTTGGCCTGGCTGCTACAGTTTGGCACCATGATAGTCCTCCAGAGGTCCGTTCTCAGAGGAACTAGAGGCCCTCTGATTTTACCACTACTGGTCCTTCTCACTGTTCCTAACCTTGTGATCACCCTGGTGGCTTATTACCGCAGTGGGGCGTATGTAAACCACGAAGAACCCCTCGAAATGGCACGGTCGGTGCTTGCCTCGGCTCGGACGTTGCCTCTTGCAGTTTACATCCTGGCATTTGTGTTTCCCTGCGTTGGTGGAGGAACGGCGACCATGTACATTAATGCCGGGGACGGCGCTCACCTCATTCCAGAGAGCGCTCATCCGGATACAGGCGAGATGGTGGCGGAGGACGGAAGCAGCTGCGTCTCTCGGCTTCTGTACCTGTGGCTGAATCCTCTCCTTCGGCGAGGGCAGCGCGGGGAGCTGGACAGAGCAAGTGACCTCTACCACCTCCCTCGAAAACTGCGCACCGCCGTTATCCAGCGACACTTCTACCGTTGCTGGGAGGCCGGCCAGCGAGATGCAGCGGCCCGGCACAGAGGCAGGCAGGATC
This sequence comes from Electrona antarctica, assembly GCF_951216825.1. NCBI lineage: Eukaryota > Metazoa > Chordata > Actinopteri > Myctophiformes > Myctophidae > Electrona > Electrona antarctica. Next base: position 34,966,248 of record NC_136809.1, on the reverse strand, counting down.
AATGGCCCAGCCCGGTCAACAGAAACCTACTGAACGGCAGCTGGACATCACCTCAGCGGGAGGATGACTTGGAGTTGGACGGTGAGGTGGTTCTGGTGAGGGTGCTGCACAAGGCCTTCGGTGTGAGGTACTACATGTTGGGCGTCCTGAAGCTCGTAAGCAACATGCTGGGCTTCGCGGGCCCCCTGCTCCTCAGCGGCCTGGTCGGCTTCATGGAGGACGAGGGTGCCCCCGTCAGCCGAGGCGCCTGGTGCGCCCTGGCCCTTTTCGCCAGCACCCTTCTCTCGGCTGTCGTCCGAAACGTTTTCGCCTTTCAGGTGTCCAAGGTTTCGCTGTCCGCACGCGCCGCACTTGTGTCGGCCATCTACGGGAAAGCCCTGCGGGTGAGCGGCAGCGGGCTGGCGCGCTTCACCCTGGGCGAGGTGGTCAACTTCATGAGCACGGACACAGACCGAGTGGTCAACTTCTTCAACAGCTTCCACGAGCTGTGGAGTCTGCCCTTCCAGTTCTCCATCGCCCTCTACCTGCTGTACCTGCAGGTGGGCGTGGCCTTCCTGGGAGGGCTGGGCGTGGCCTTGCTGCTCATCCCGCTCAATAAGATCCTGGCCTCCCGTATCCTCGACAACAACAAGCACATGCTAAGGCACAAGGACAGTCGCGTTAAGGTGAGATCTGTGTGCACCCTCACTGTTTTATTTTACATTTTTTAAACTTAAATGTTTATTCCACGATTTTGCAACCCATTTTTTCCCATTTTTCCAGGTTTAATGTCGACAGAGACCTGATGAAACTGTTTTACAGTGCCTATGTACATTCTATTATCTCCTTCTCTATCATCTGTTGGTATGGCAACCTCGCCATTAAAGAGAAAAAATCTCTTAGAAGTATTGTGAAAACTGCCTCCAAAATTACTGGCATTCAGTTGGAGAGCCTCGATCCTTTTTACAATAGACAGCTGCTCATGAAGGCCAGGGCCATTCGGCAGGATAATGCCCACCCACTCGAGTCAGAGTACAGGCTGTTGCCATCGGGCCATCGTCTGGGGGCCCCCGTTGTAAAAAACAACAGATATAAGCACTCCTTTGTCCCTGCCTCGATCCGTGCAGTCAATGCGGCCGGTGGTCATGTGGTGTGATGATGATGATGCTGAAAGATGCACTTTATGCAGCACTTTATATATTATATCTTATATCTTAAGCACTTTTTTTGCTTTCTTATTTTTTATCTCTTATTCTCCTACCTGCACTAGATGCGACCAGACCTCCGGTTATGCTATGCTATGGTGTCTCTTGTCTGTTGTTGTCCTGTATTGTTTTGTATTTGTATGTCGGAAACCACTACTGTTGCTGTAAACACAATTGCCCTTCTGGGACATTAATACAAACCTTGAACCTTGAACCTTGAACCTCCCCTGCATAGCACTTGGCCCCTTCCTAAATCAAGGGAAATGCCACCAGCAGTGCAGGAGAGACTTAGCAAACAAATCAGTGAACACAGTTTTCAATACACTAGTTTAAAACATAGTCCTTGCATGTTATAGAAAGCAGTTTCATGTGTCTTTTTATATAGGGCACGGGTTGCCCCGTGACATAGGGCATTAATTTAAGAAAAATCAAAAAGTCAGAATAAGATGTTTCTGCCTGACAGCAACGATATTGCACTTCGTAACAGCGTAATATATGAATGGAGCTTAACTTTAGTCTTGCATGATTCTACCAATGTGTTCCAATACAAGAATGTAATTTTCATATTTCATATTTCACTTTTTTTTGCAGCTGATGACAGAGGTCCTTTTTGGAATACGCGTCATCAAGTTTTACAACTGGGAGAGTTATTTTGCACAGAAGATCACAGACTGTCGCAAACAAGAGCTGTCTCATCTCAAGGCCATCAAGTACCTGGATGCCGTGTGCGTGTACACCTGGGCAGCCCTGCCTGTGGTCATCTCCATCCTCACCTTCGTCACATACGTGCTGCTGGGAAACCAACTGACCGCAGCTAAGGTAGACCAGTGGTTCTCAACCGGTGGGTCGGCACCCCCAGGGGGGTCCCCACATGATTTTGAGGGGGTGCAGTGACAGTACAGTGACAATTTAAGGACTAGACTATACTATACTATACTATACTATACTATACTATACTATACTATACTATACTATACTATACTATACTATACTATAATATTAAAAATCACACCCGTGTGAACTGAGTGGTGTAAGGTCTTATATAGCCTGATCAGCTGTGGTCTGACGTAATGTCTGACGTAATGAAATCACACCCGGGTGAACTGGTTGACCGTAGCAACCATGCTCATTTTGGTACGCACAGACAGACAGACAGACACATAAACTATGTGTAGTCGTAGGAGTGGTTTACACCACTCAAAAACTGGTCAAACAATTGCCAAAAATAAATAAATAATAATTATATGTATGTATGTATGTATGTATGTATGTATGTATGTATGTATGTATGTATGTATGTATGTATGTATGTATGTATGTATGTATGTATGTACAGTATAACCGAGTCAGTTCAAATATGATTAAATGTTGGTGGGTGACAGCCTGAAAAGGTAGTAGTTGAATGGGTCTGGGAAACAGAAGGTCTACCCGCTTTGTGTTGCGGCTCCAGCTAGATGTCAGTGCGTCCCTGAACTACATGAACGTGCGCAATGATAGTCAACGGACCAGTGCTGGCTCAAGCTGCAATGCCAAATAAGGCCACTATGTCCATTTCGCCTCAGGGTTTCCTCCCGGTGCCGTCTCTATTAATATATACTAGTCTAAGACCCTAACATAACATTTTTTTTAAATATAATTATGATTCTCTTTGGTCTTTCACATAACACGTAACACTAGTGGATCTAAATAAACTAAACTAAACTATTTAACCCATCTGACTAACAATGAACAATATATAAAGAATAGTGTATTTAATCAACATCTCTTACACCGGTGATTGAATATGAAGGACCCCAATGGAAACAAAAACAAATAGAATACGCTTACTAGAGGTGCTGCGTTAGGGTTAGAAAGTGACATCAGAAATAGAAGAATGAAGTCCCCACACACTCAACTGCTCCAATATAATTTATTGATGACATTTCGAGTTCAGGCTTGAAATGTTGTCAATAAACCTCTTTCACTTGCACTGCAGGTATTCACCACCCTGGCTCTGGTGGGCATGTTGATCCTGCCACTCAACTGTTTCCCGTGGGTCCTCAACGGCATCCTGGAGGCCAAGGTGTCCCTGGAACGGATCCAACGCTTCCTCAAGCTGTCCAACCAGGACCTCTGTGCATACTACAGTCTGGGTAGGCTGCTGTCGGCGTCTGGTTGTGTGTGTGTGTGTGTGTGTGTGTGTGTGTGTGCGTGTGCGTGTGCGTGTGTGTGCGACTGCGCGCGGCGCGTGCCCGTTATTAAGCCATTTGTGTTGTGTTGCTGATATAATATAATCCTCAGTGTTCATTTATCCATTGGTAACTCTTGAGAGTTTTCAAATGTAAATTACTGTATACTTTCTCTGTCCACAGTTTGTCCCGACGATCCTGGGATATCTGTCCTGTTGAGCCAGGGTTCTTTCTCCTGGCAGGGTTCTGATGACCCAGACCTCAATGCAGAGCAACACACAGAGACAGACACTGGTGTTCGTAAAGGGAGTCTGCTGCTACGCGATCTGAATCTCAACATCACTAAGGTATCTATCTACTACAGGCTCATTTTTCAGCATTCTTGTTGTCTATGTTCCAATCTAGGGGTCTGTCGTCATCAGATTGTGATTGGTAAGAATATATTTGCTGTGTGTTTCTCAGGGCTCCCTTGTGGTTGTGGTGGGAAAGGTTGGCTGTGGGAAGAGTTCATTACTAGCAGCCATCACTGGGGAACTCAACAGGTACGGCTTTGGTTTTGAACATTTACTCAGAATGCTGAAATGTTAAAGGACCACTTCACCACTTTTCAACCTTTTCAACCTATAGTATATAATAGGGCCTCACTAATAATCATGATAAAATGGCACCATTTTTTTCTACTCAGTCTGTGTCTCATAGGAGGGCTGTGGGCAGTTCAGAAACCCATAGAAAGCCTGCAGTTTCTATTAGCTTGGATTCCCTATCGATGATGTCACTGGTGGACGGGTTTCTGCATAAACTTTCCTTAATGATTATATCTGGTTTCAGTATTCATATCTGGTTTCAGTATTCATTTATGATATAGTCAGTTTGTATTGGGGGTGGGGAGTGGGGGCATGGCGGGGGTCACGAGACATGGCCAAAGCATTTCCGGGGTTCCCCAGCCAAAAACGTTGAACCCCTGCATTAAAACATCTTGTCGTCGTTCAGGCTTGGTGGTGTGGTTTACTGTACATTAAAACATCTTGTCGTCGTTCAGGCTTGGTGGTGTGGTTTACTGTACATTAAAACATATTGTTGTCATCGTTCAGGCTTGGTGGTGTGGTTTACATTAAAACATCTTGTCATCGTTCAGGCTTGGTGGTGTGGTTTACTGTACATTAAAACATCTTGTCGTCGTTCAGGCTTGGTGGTGTGGTTTACTGTACATTAAAACATCTTGTCATCGTTCAGGCTTGGTGGTGTGGTGTACATTAAAACATCTTGTCATCGTTCAGGCTTGGTGGTGTGGTTTACTGTACATTAAAACATCTTGTCGTCGTTCAGGCTTGGTGGTGTGGTTTACTGTACATTAAAACATCTTGTCATCGTTCAGGCTTGGTGGTGTGGTTTACTGTACATTAAAACATCTTGTCATCGTTCAGGCTTGGTGGTGTGGTTTACATTAAAACATCTTGTCATCGTTCAGGCTTGGTGGTTTACTGTACATTAAAACATCTTGTCATCGTTCAGGCTTGGTGGTGTGGTTTACATTAAAACATCTTGTCATCGTTCAGGCTTGGTGGTGTGGTTTACATTAAAACATCTTGTCATCGTTCAGGCTTGGTGGTGTGGTGTACATTAAAACATCTTGTCATCGTTCAGGCTTGGTGGTGTGGTGTACATTAAAACATATTGTCATCGTTCAGGCTTGGTGGTGTGGTGTACATTAAAACATCTTGTCATCGTTCAGGCTTGGTGGTGTGGTGTACATTAAAACATCTTGTCATCGTTCAGGCTTGGTGGTGTGGTTTACATTAAAACATCTTGTCATCGTTCAGGCTTGGTGGTGTGGTTTACATTAAAACATCTTGTCATCGTTCAGGCTTGGTGGTGTGGTGTACATTAAAACATCTTGTCATCGTTCAGGCTTGGTGGTGTGGTGTACATTAAAACATATTGTCATCGTTCAGGCTTGGTGGTGTGGTGTACATTAAAACATCTTGTCATCGTTCAGGCTTGGTGGTGTGGTTTACTGTACATTAAAACATATTGTCATCGTTCAGGCTTGGTGGTGTGGTTTACTGTACATTAAAACATCTTGTCATCGTTCAGGCTTGGTGGTGTGGTTTAGTGTACATTAAAACATATTGTCATCGTTCAGGCTTGGTGGTGTGGTTTACTGTACATTAAAACATATTGTCATCGTTCAGGCTTGGTGGTGTGGTTTACTGTACATTAAAACATCTTGTCATCGTTCAGGCTTGGTGGTGTGGTGTACATTAAAACATCTTGTCATCGTTCAGGCTTGGTGGTGTGGTTTACTGTACATTAAAACATATTGTCATCGTTCAGGCTTGGTGGTGTGGTTTACTGTACATTAAAACATCTTGTCATCGTTCAGGCTTGGTGGTGTGGTTTACTGTACATTAAAACATATTGTCATCGTTCAGGCTTGGTGGTGTGGTTTACTGTACATTAAAACATATTGTCATCGTTCAGGCTTGGTGGTGTGGTTTACTGTACATTAAAACATCTTGTCATCGTTCAGGCTTGGTGGTGTGGTGTACATTAAAACATCTTGTCATCGTTCAGGCTTGGTGGTGTGGTGTACATTAAAACATCTTGTCATCGTTCAGGCTTGGTGGTGTGGTTTACTGTACATTAAAACATCTTGTCATCGTTCAGGCTTGGTGGTGTGGTTTACTGTACATTAAAACATCTTGTCATCGTTCAGGCTTGGTGGTGTGGTTTACTGTACATTAAAACATCTTGTCATCGTTCAGGCTTGGTGGTGTGGTTTACATTAAAACATCTTGTCATCGTTCAGGCTTGGTGGTGTGGTGTACATTAAAACATCTTGTCATCGTTCAGGCTTGGTGGTGTGGTGTACGTTGAGGGAAGAGAGGCCGGCTTCGGCCTGGCCTCTCAGGAGCACTGGATCCAACACGCCACAGTACGGGACAACATCCTGTTCGGAAGAGACTACAACCCCACCTTTTACCAGATTGTGATCGAGGCCTGTGCACTCACAGATGACCTCAACGTGAGATCAAATAAAATAAACCTGTCTGTCTGTCTGTCTGTCTGTCTGTCTGTCTGTCTGTCTGTCTGTCTGTCTGTCTGTCTGTCTGTCTGTCTGTCTGTCTGTCTGTCTGTCTGTCTGTCTGTCTGTCTGTCTGTCTGTCTGTCTGTCTGTCTGTCTGTCTGTCTGTCTGTCTGTCTCTGTCTGTCTGTCTGTCTGCAGGCCTGCATTGCTTGGTAATGCAGAAATGCCTTATTTTCTGTCTCTAATTTCTTCTCTGCTTTCTCTATTTTTCTGCCTTTCTTTACTTTGCTTATTCAGTAAATTATGATTTCACTGTGATGCTCATTCATGCTCCGACACTATGAAATTAATTTAGCAAATAAATCTGTAAAAATCTATAAGCTACATCGCAGTGTGGTAGTCAAGCCTTGTTTTTAATTAAGTACGTTTGGTGTCGTGTTTCAGCAGCTTGACACTGAAGCGTTGATAGGGAAGGTTCGTCCAGGGTCTTCACTGTGTTGTTGTATTTGTGCAGATTCTTCCACACGGGGACAAGACAGAAGTAGGCGAGAATGGCATGACTCTGAGTGGAGGACAGAAGGCTCGCTTGGCCTTGGCCAGAGCTGTGTATATGGTCAGTACACCACAGTAACCACGGCAATGGGACAGCCATCTGTTCAGATTGGTGTGTCAAGTAGTAATAGAATCATTGAATAAACAAAAGCAGACTCAAGCGGTAATAGAATCATTTGACTAAACAAAATCAAACAACCATGTTTTAGCTTGTTGTTTTCAGATAGTAATTTCAGATTTGGGATAGATATGGCCATAATAACTGCAGCATGTTTTATCTGGATATCTGTCTCTAACATTATATGAGCTATAGTCATATTAGTCTGAAATAATAATGGACAGGTACATTTCATTGATATGCGACAAATAATCAGTTTAGGCTTCTCTTCAGTCATAAACCTTTCCAATATGCATTGCTTATCATTATAATAAGTCCTATATATTGTACAAAATAAAAGAAGGAGACCATTTCTTTTCTAAATGCAGCATGGCATGTGAATGTATTTTCTACATTTATTTTGTATGTTACTTCATAAGGAGAAAGATATTTACCTCCTTGATGATCCACTGGCGGCAGTTGACACCGACGTTGCCCATCACCTTATGCAGAAATGCATCCTGGGAATCCTGGGGAACAAGACCAGAATCCTTTGCACACACCGCATAGAGTTTGTGGACAAAGCTGACATGGTGGTCCTTATGGACAATGGGACCATCGTTAAAACGGGTAGAACACTTTTCTGACATCGTAAAGCCTGACTTAAATACCTAATGTACCTAATGCAGTAAAATACACACACCTTCCCAAATGTCACTCACTTTATATTATGACTTTATGAGTCTCTTTGAAATATACTGAATAGCTCAGCTATAATTGTAACATTACCTACAATGGCAGCAATGTATGAGTGTTCCAAATGAGGCTACAACAGTTTATAATTTAATCAACATTGTGTTTCATACAGTTTTCTATGGTTCAGCAGATTTACTGAAGCAAACTTTCCTCTATGCTCAGGCACACCAGCAGAGGTCCTGCCAATGGTGGAGGCAGTGCCCAAAAAGCGCAAGAATGACAGCAATGTTAAAGAGAAAGGTAGTTTATTTTCAATCATTTTAATCATGAAAACGTTTGTAAATTTGGGAATATATATTCTTTCACAGCAAATGTTTTAACTCATATCTTTGCTTCTGGGGGGTCCCTGGAACAACATATTTTAAGATGGGGGTCGACGGTATAATTTTTGGGGTCCTTACCTGACATGAAATAGTTTGACAACCACTGATATAGAAACATACAGTAGTTCTTTCAGAAAACTCTCATGATAGAAGACATTAGTAGAATCTGGTCTGAGGTCTGAACGGGTTAAAAAGGTCTACAGTATGTCTCTTATCAGTTTTTGTTTTGTTTTCATCCCACATGTGATTCGGGTCAGAAGGTATAGAGCAGGTGGAGGAGGACATGGGCGCATCCAATGAGCTGCGAGGGGAGGATGAATCCAGCCTATCAGGGATGGAGCAGAAGCAGACGGGCGGGTTGGCGTGGAGCGTTTACCACACCTACTGGGTGGCCGTGGGCAGTGCGCTGGCTTCCTCCATCCTGCTGTCCCTGCTCCTCATGCAAGGTTTCCGCTAGTGGTGATTTTGACAGCATATTTTGATTTCTTTGATTTTCTTTGATTCTTTAGAATACATTTTCATTTAGTTTAAAGGACGACTTCACCACTTTTCAACCTATCTTCATATAATTGGTCCTCCTCACTAATAATCATGATGAAATAGCAAAAGAAACTCAAAACTCTACTCAGTCTGTGTCTCATAGAAGGGCTGTGGGCATCGATGGGGAATCCAAGCTCTTAGAAACTGCAGGCTTTCTATTCCCGAAAAGCTTCAATGCGAAAATGGAAGCCATCGTTCTCACGATAATAAAAATAAAAATATTTAAATCTTGTTTGAAAAAATTCCACCCGCTTTGAATGGTATCAACGATAATTCCCAGTAGATTACTTATCAAGCCGATCTTATCGACCTGCATGTAGTCTGGGAGCCTACTGGCTGCGATTGGCATTGATAAAACGAAAACCTGGAAAACGACCAGATTAAGGTTGGCGAACATGCGTTAAGGTTGGGACCACACTGCTACGTGCTTGCGGTTATGTTTAGGTGAGGGTATGAGGAGGCTTGTCGTTCTCAGTAGGCTCCCAGAGCCTACTTTATCATGAACATTAGTGAGGACTAATTATATGAAGATGGGTTGAAAAGTGGTGAAGTGGTCCTTTAAGTCACATTTGGGTCAACTTCAACGTTTTAGTGTTAGTCTAGCTTTTGTCGATAAATATCATACGACCTTTGTCGACTAATTCTACAGTTGGTTTTGTCAACTAAAATCGTTTTAGTGGGCCTTGATGGCATCGTAATGGCAGTTTTTACACTTGGTTGCATGCTGAAAATAGACGATCTACAAGCTTGCGACGTGTTGTGAGCTTAAATGGTCCTCTTTAATGCTCATGATAAAATGTTAAAAAATAACAATACACTTCAGAAATCCGCCGACTAGTGACATCATCTTTAGGCAGATTTTTTTGAGAGGCGCTAGGCTAGCCCATCCAATGCATGGCTTTTGAAGATTAACTTTCCAGGAATACAAAAGAAAAATCCTGCCGTTTCTATTAGCCTGGATTCCCCATTGATGATGTCACTGGTACTGTAGGTGGGTTTCTAAAATGTCCACAGTCCTCCTCTGAGAAACTGAATGAGTAGACCAAAATGGTACCATATTAAAAATGAATGAAGTCGACCTTTAATTATTATTGTTTTACCTTTACTACAACTGTGTTTTTTCCTGTGTTTTAAAGCTAACTTTCGGATTCAACTTTGCTGTTGTCACTTCTAGGACACCAGAATTTTTCCTCCAAGGATCAATAAAGTTTGAAATCATATTTTAGAGAAAACAGCGGCTTAATCACCATTGTCAGCTATTTTTATTTTTATTTAAAAAAAATTGCAGAATCATTTGTTTAGGTTTAACTGCTATGCAGTGATGAAACAGAAACATATGTGTAGTACCTCTGCTTTCCATAAGGGGCGAGCTCCAAAAGTGGTCTTTGGTATACCACTCTACAAAAAGTGGTATATACCACTTTTAAAAAGTGGAATATACCACTTTTAATAAGTGGTATGCCACAAGACAGGCACTTTCCTAACTGGTCTCGTCTCATTAGTATGTGAAACATAACTTTTTATTTAGTAGGGGATCAATAGCATGTTGAAAATCACATACTGTTTAGTATGTACTATGTAGTACGTTAGTAGGGGATCGGACGCACCCAAGGCCTGCTTCCAGCAGTGTCAGAAAGTCACCTAGTATTGTTTGGTTCTCTCAAATCCAGCCTCAAAGAACGTGTCTGACTGGTGGCTGTCCCACTGGATCTCTGAGCTGAAGAACAACGGTTCCTCCTGGAGCAATAGTTCCTGCACAGTGGCCTACAGCTCACCACACCTGTTGCTGTTCTCGCCCGGAGGACTAGTGTGAGTCACACAACATCAGCACGCGTCATGTTACGTTACACCTACTTCATGTTAGTGGTGAAGTGGTGTATACAAACATTCATATCAGTATTACCCCAAACACTGGGCCGAGCCCGGGACTCGGGAGCCAATTCTGGGGTGTCTTTCAAGAAATGTCATATATTATTTTAAAAATCACACCCGTGTGAACTGAGTGGTGCAACTGTTCACACACTACGTCACACACTAACCATAGCAACCATGCTCACCTGTACGTAGCCCCACGTACAGGTACACACATACATAGACACATAGACGCATAGATACAGACAAAGCTGGTTATTGGAGTGGTTTGCACCACTCAAAAATAACATTTAAGAAGTAGAGAAAATAACACATCTACAAGCTCACAAAGAGATAGGCTATTTTCACTAGTTTGGGTCTCGGGGAGACATTTAATTTATCTTTTGGGTCTCAAACTAGAAAGTTTGAGAACCACTGTTTTGTAATACTGAAGTTGCTGCTGTGTTTTAATGCATTCATACCTCCATAATGCTAATTCTATATTAAAAGTATCCAAATGTACTGTAAAAGAGGAGTCCGATCTTTTGCTTGTTTGTGGGAAAAATAGGTTTTATACAGTAAATTGACGTGAAAAATACCCTAAAGGAGCATAGTTTTTGTATAGGACTTATTAATCACTGTTGCTTTCAAAGGGCTTTACAAGGGAAACAAACCACAAACCACACAGACCCGCTCAGACCCTTATTCATTTATAATCATGCAAGGAAAATCACACCTGTGAACTCAGCGGTGCAGGCTGTGTGTGTGTATTGTACTCTGTACTGTACTGTACTGTACTATACTGTGCTATTGTTATAGTGGTCAGTGTGAAGCTCAACAGCTGTACAGTAGCCCTTTAGGCTGCTCAACAGTGAAGCTTTAGGTCACCCAGCGGTACTGTCCGTACTCAAACATACATACATGGAGACATACATACAGTACATACATACTGTAGAGACAGACACACAAAGTCACTTAATGGAGGTGGTTGGCACCGCTCAAAACCGCTTGAAGGGAGTTGGAAAAGAAGAAACTCCAGGAAGGATCACAAATGTTTAAACTTTTTTTAAATAGGCTTTACGCATGTTTAAACATTGTTGAGGTGAAATATGATTTGATCACAACGTTTTTCATAGTTGAGCCTGTCTTCCCATACAGGTCTCCATTGTCCTCAGTGGAAAGCTCTCCTGTAGCCAATGTGAGCTCAGAGGTGAAGTTCTACCTGACGGTGTACAGCTCCATCGCCATCGGCAACACCGTGTTCACCGCTTTCCGGGCTTTCCTCTTCGCCTACGGAGCCATCTGTGCCGCAACGGTCATTCACAACAGGCTTCTGGACAAGGTCCTTAAGGTGTGTGTGGACAGTATGTGTCACCTGAGCACTTAACCCGGGCCGGGGATAACTGTCTCCACCTGATTCTGTGGAGTAGGGATGGGACCATATGAAAATTACACGCCACGATTATTGTGGCAAAGATTATTGCGATTAACGATTATCATCACGTTGATCAAAGCCAGTGAGCCAGTAAGGAGGCTCAGTGCATGTATACTAGTGCCAGTATAGTGCCAGTATACATGCACTAGGTCGATGAGATCGTCTTCATAAGTAACCTACTGGTGATTATCGGTTGATAACGAAGCGGGTGGACCAACAACCTTCGCGTCACTCAACCCCACCGTCTGACCGTCACTCTCTCTAGGCCACCATGACGTTCTTCGACACCACGCCGCTGGGATGTGTGCTGAACCGCTTCTCCTCAGACCTGTGCACGGTGGACGACAGCCTGCCCTTTGTGCTCAACATCCTGCTGGCCAACGCGTTCGGCCTGCTGGGCATGCTGGCGGTGATGAGCTACGGCCTGCCCTGGATTCTGGTGCCCCTGCTGCCCCTGGGCCTGCTCTACCAGCGCACGCAGAGCTTCTACCGGAAGACCTCGCGTGAGCTGAAGCGCCTCTGCAGCCTCACGCTCTCGCCCGTCTACTCGCACTTCTCGGAGACACTGAGCGGCCTGGGCACCATCCGGGCCAGTCGAAGCTCAGCCAGGTCAGAACAGTTTTTTTGTGGCCAATATTAAAGATGGAGTGCCGTGATTACTTTTTGTACTTTTTCTGTTTTGTATGTGTCTGTGGAGTTGACATTACTCTTAATGAACTGGTGGGTTTGGCCACATAAAAACATAATTTTAATTTTAACACTACAAAAACAGATCTTCCTAGTATAATCATAGTACCTGATGATCATATTCTAGGGGAAGGGGGGGATGACAGCAATCCATCTTTAAGTTGGATAAGCACCGTGATTCTCAAGTGGGAAGCGCTGGCTTATGAGCCTTGGAGTGTGTGGCGATGGTTGGTGAAGTGGGACTGTGTGTGTGTGACGGTTCCAGGTTCGAGGAGGAGAACCTGAGGCGTCTGGAGCAGAACCAGCGCTGCGTGTTCCTCAGCAACGCCGCCATGCAGTGGCTGGACATCCGCCTGCAGATGATTGGAGTCGCCATGGTGACTGGCATTGCTGCCATCGCCGTCATCCAGCACCATTACAGCTCCATAGACCCAGGTGAGTCCCAGAATGCACCATTACAGCTCCATAGACCCAGGTGAGTCCCAGAATGCACCAGTACAGCTCTATAGACCCAGGTGAGTCCCAGAATGCACCATTACAGCTCCATAGACCCAGGTGAGTCCCAGAATGCACCAGTACAGCTCTATAGACCCTGGTGAGTCCCAGAATGCACCATTACAGCTCCATAGACCCAGGTGAGTCCCAGAATGCACCAGTACAGCTCTATAGACCCAGGTGAGTCCCAGAATGCACCAGTACAGCTCCATAGACCCAGGTGAGTCCCAGAATGCACCAGTACAGCTCCATAGACCCAGGTGAGTCCCAGAATGCACCAGTACAGCTCCATAGACCCAGGTGAGTCCCAGAATGCACCAGTATAGCTCCATAGACCCAGGTGAGTCCCAGAATACACCAGTACAGCTCCATAGACCCAGGTGAGTCCCAGAATGCACCAGTACAGCTCCATAGACCCAGGTGAGTCCCAGAACATCGTCAATGCTTCTGCACCGGTAATAAGTGGCTCAAAAGGTTCAAACTAATAAAACAATTATAAATAATAATACTTTTGATTTGTATAGCTTTCTTGGTACTCAAAGTCGCTTTACACAGCAGAACATTTTACAGAAACGACTTTATTAACCTGAGGAGCCGATTCTACAAATGTCTTCTAAAGTAGTAGTGAGGCACTCGGTGCTGCGCTATGAGCTTGTATATCTGATATTTTTCAATAGCTAAAGTATAAAAGAATGGTTAAAGTGGTTAAGGTGACACAAGGTGCGTTTCCATAAAGTCTTTTTTTGCGCATTAAGGTTCTTTCGCAAAATCTCCTGGATGGAAACACCTCAAAATGTGCATAAGTCTGCATTTTTCGCAAAAACACTTTTTCGCTAGAAGGTGGTGGTTTTGGGGCTATATCGAAAAAGTGAAATGTGCAAATGGGTTATGGAAACACTTGCGGAAAATATTTCTAATATTTCTAATATCGCTTTTAACAGTTGGAAAAGAAAAAAACACACGCGATGGTGAGTATAGTGGACTTGTGGAGTGATCGAACGGGAGGGTGGGTGGGATGTGGATACATAAATTATTAAATTTACACACTCGAGTCTCGAAGCCTCTGTCTGCAGGCTGAGGCTCTTTTGCTCTCCCCGGTGAGGGCGTTCGCCGTTGATCATGAAGTTAGATCGGTGATATTTCTCCTAAACAGCTCGGAACGAAACGGACGAGAGGAGACTAGTCAAAATGGAAATGTACTGTCAAGTCGCAGGGCAGGGGTCCCGATCGTCCCTGTACTTTGAAAACGAAACTATACCAGCCCCTGTCTAGACAAAAACACACGCCTATTTATTTAACAGACAGCCTGTTTGAAAGACAGCCTGTCCCAGTGGCCAATCTGGATAGCGGACTTCATGCAGACCAACTTGAATAGCCTAAAAGAACGTCAAATGCACCGTGGTGAAGAACAAATCAGAGAAGTGTGTGTGTGTGTGTGTGTGTGTGTGTGTGTGTGTGTGTGTGTGTGTGTGTGTGTGTGTGTGTGTGTGTGTGTGTGTGTGTGTGTGTGTGTGTGTGTGTGTGTGTGTGTGTGTGTGTGTGTGTGTGTGTGTGTGTGTGTGTGTGTGACATGATCAAATAATCGTGTAAGATTATCCTGTAGTGTGTGATGCAGATGCTATCAGATTTCAGACATCAAACGGTAAAATAAATGTCAGATAATATGCCTCTCTGCGCGTCTCACTTTACTGGCAAAATAGCGCCATCTAGGCCTACTGCTTATTTATTATCTCCAAAGAAGCGCATTTTGTCAGTGGATGGAAACAAGAAAAATACGCTTTTCTTTTTTCGAATTACTTACTTATTCGCTTCCTATTTTCGAAATGTTTTGATGGAAACCCACCTACAGATGCGTTCCAGGTCTTAAGAGAATAACTTGTTAAAGGCCAAAAACTAAGCAAAGAAAAACATTCAAATTAAAAAGCAGAAAGGGTGTTTTGAATTAGGTAGGGAAAGCTAGTCTGAAAAGGTGGGTTTTTGAGAGAGGTGTTGAACAGGGCGAGGTTGGGGGGCGGCTTTGATGTAAGGTGGGAGAGAGTTCCAAAGGGAGGGGGGCTGCAAATGAGAAAGCCCCGTCAAACTATGAATTGGAAGGTTCCTGGTTCGATCCTCCTCCTGACATTGTCCCTTGAACAAAACACTGAACTTACCTGCTCCTGCTGATGAGCAGGTTGTTGCCTCATGTGGCTGAATGTGTGAGAGAAGGGACATTAGTGTATTGTAAAGTGGATAAGACCTTCAGTACTGTATGTGTGAGTGAAGGGACAGTGTGTGAGTGTATAGACAGCAGATAAGGGTTTGAAGGTTGGAGGACCAGAAAGAATCACTGACCAGTTATAACTCCATTCGCCAAATCATTAACCGGAAGATAACTGGATAGCAGTATTCTATAAGTCACGACTATAGTGACCGAATTTATATACGGAAATCCAAGCTACAGTATCGTATAACTTTCATGTTTGTGTTATAATATAATATAATTAAGGCTCTGTTTTACAGTGGTTCTCAAACTTTTTGATTTCAAGGATCCCCATAACTCCTGAGTGTACAAATGTACATTCTCAGAGTTACACTCCCGTACAGGGCCATTTGGAACCAGACCCACTGGTGTAGCAGAGCGTTTCCATTGAGCCAACATGCACAGTAGCAGCACCCTGACTCTGTTTGACCAGAAAGTAGGGAAGGGGCCCAAGTTCTTTCCAAACTGGCGTGTGCATATAGCCCATTGGACCACAATTTGAACATCCAAAATGAGCATACTACTGTATATCTTTGTGTAAATAAAAGCTGTGTATTTGTGTGGATTGTCCATGGTCCAGGTCTGGTGGGTCTGTCCCTGTCCTATGCCCTGTCCATCACAGGCCTGCTGTCTGGCCTCATCTTCAGCTTCACACAGACAGAGATGCAGCTGGTCAGCGTGGAACGCACCGAGGAGTACTGCAGCAGCCTGCCCATGGAGCCACAGCACCACAACCCACAGGTCAGTGTGGGCATGAGGCTATGAGGTGGTGTGTGGCAGCGGGCAGCATTATACTTTTAAGGCAGTGGTTTTCAACCCTTTTCATATCAAGGGTCATTCATTATTTGACAATAATTTAACTCTTGAGAGCGTAAAATGAAACCAAATGGACCCGTATGGGTAAGGGTTTCATGTTACGCTCTATAAAGATCTATAAGGGTCCATTTTGGTTACCAACTCTCCATCATTTAGCTGGGGACCACCTGGAACCCCCTCAAGGACCACTGGTGGTCCCTGGACCACTGGTTCAATGCTTTAAGGCTTTAATGTCATCCAGTCTGTCAGGGCTCCGTCCGAGGTGTGCATATTTGAGTTGCTTCACCACACCCTCTGGTGGACAAATTGCTGTGACATACATACATACATACATCTTCAGACCTGGGCATTACACGGCCCGGGGGCCAAATACGGCCTTTTGGCTGACTCTGACCAGCCCGTGAAAGGTTACTTGGAAATTGGAAAATAAAACCTACTTTCTAATTTTATGTGGTCCTGCCGTGAATTGCGTGTGATTGACAACCTGTTACCTTCCTTAATGTCAGCCCTCAAAAATGTCTGACAAAAATGAAAGGTGGAAGCCGAATGCAGAGGTTTCAACAAAATATGGACCATTTAATAATTCTGCATAATATTTTATATTATGCAGAATTGAGTTCAGCCTTTTGGCCCGGCCCTCCACTATATTTTCTGTTTCTCATTTGGCCCCTTGGGAAAAATAATTGCCCAGACCCCTAATCTACAGAGACGGACAAAATAGACAGTGTCATTACAATGCATCGGAGATACCAATTAAGACCATTGCTGTTGTTAATAGAAGTTTACTTGGTTGAACACTTTTAATTGGTTCGTCTTTGATCTCAGGTGTCGCCGTCGTGGCCTCAGAAAGGCAGGCTGGAGTTCCGCGGAGTGGCGTTGGCCTACAGAGCGTCTCTGCCCAACGCCCTGGACGGGGTGAGCCTGGCGGTGCGTCCGGGGGAGAAGGTGGGCGTGGTGGGCCGCACCGGCTCTGGTAAATCCACCCTGTTCCTGGCCCTGTTCCGCATGGTGGAGCTGAACCAGGGACACATCCTCCTGGACGATGTGGACATCAGCACCGTGGGCCTGGCTCACCTCAGGTGACCCAACCACCAGTTAAAGGGCCGCTTCACCCCTTTTGCAAACAGATGTTATTTTAATGATGTTTAGGACACAAGAAACCCTTTCCTGGGGTTTTTGGGTGTGTAATATGTGTTTTTAGATATTTCAGTCATGACGCCATGTTCATGACTAAAATTTGTCATGATAATGTGGTCTCACTTCCTTCCAGGACTACAAGTCACACCTTCAAGCAGCCTCAAAGCATTATGGGCATTGTAGGAATTCAGCAATCCAGTCAAACACACAAACTTCATTATGTTTCCTGGCCATAGGGTGCAAATTTCAAAAAGTTATCTACTACAAATACTATTAACATTAAATGGCTGCAGTTTCTTCCAGCGGTGAAATGACCCTTTAAGACCTATTCATACTCCAGTATGAATAGGCCTTTACTCCAGTGGTTCCCAAACTAGAGTATGAATAGGCCCCAGATGACAGTGAAGTGACAATTTAAGGACTTTTAAGACCTTTTTAATACCTAAGAAGAAAATAAATAAATACAATTAAATAAGACCATTACTGTCAATCTGCTACATTTGCGTGACACTGTAGTATGATCAAGTAGGGCGTTAATTTACAAAAAAAAACACCAAAAGTTAGAATATGGAAATAAGAGGTTTGTGCCCGACAGCAACGATGTGTAGTTTATGAGCAGGGCAATCCTGAGAACCCATCAGCAAAAAAGGAAAAACAGTGCCACTGCCAACTGCTGTTGCATAGCTCGGAATCTGTTCTTGAGAGATTATGAGCAGGGTAGACACACAGAATGTGTATAACATACAGTATTATATAGTATATTGTATGTACCAATAACTGGGGTATTGTGCCAGGGATCATACGATATTAATTTGCCGTGTGCTGTTGGCACCCCCCACCCCATCCCCCCCTTGCCCTGCAGGTCCAAGCTGGCGATCATCCCCCAGGATCCCTTTCTGTTCAGCGGTAGCGTGAGGGAGAATCTGGACCCCCGTGGGCGGCACGCGGACCAGAGCCTGTTGGACGCCCTGGACCAGTGTCACCTCAGCCCCATGGTCCACAGGATGGGTGAGAGACATGGGACAGGTGTTGTGGGATGAGAGCAGAGGTTAATCCTTTAAGACCTGCAGACCAGATTCCACAAATGTCTTCTAAATCATGACAGTGTTCTGAAAAACCTATGTTTCTATGTATCAGTGGTTCTCAAACTATTTCATGTCAAGGACCCCAAAAATGATCTGTAATTGGCCGCAGATCCACATCTCAAAATATGTTGCAATGAATTGATTGATTGATGAATGTATTAACAGATTGGAGAATTACAGTACATTTCAAGCACAACTCAATACAAAACTGTTAACTGTGGACGACACCATAAAGTATTACACTTGTTTACGATAGGGCCCACCATGTTCAATTCATCATAACAATTAGTAGAGACGTACGAATATAGGCCCTCATTTATCAATCGAGTGGAAATTCTGCCCCAAATTCGAGTGTAGGATTCGTAGTACACCCACGTCGGGTCGGCATTTACAAAGTGATCGCAGACAGCTGTTTCTTCCTTAATTTCGTTCGGACGTTTATAAATGTGACGGCTGAAATCTATCTGGCACGCCCTATGAAATCAAGCCTCGCCCTCGTTTTTGCGACATGAACAACTGCCATACGACCTGGAAACCATGGTTACAGGAAGAAAAAAAAGGTTCCCTCGCTGCCCCCTCTCTCATACACAGACGCACGCACACGCAAGGCAACTTGCAACTTGTTGTATCTTAAATAAATAAACCTGCATGAATTAAATAAAGCTGTATAAAGGCCTACCCTGTCTGTTTCTCCTCTCGCTTCGCTTCCCTTGCTGCCTGCCTCACCCCCCCCCCCGCACGCACGCACGCACATATCGCAATTTGCAAGCAACTGTGTGTTGTTAGTTGTATATTAAATTATTAAAGTCTTTTTAATTTAATATACAACAAGATATATTAGTGAACGAAAACCTGAACCTGTGAACCATGAATTAAATAACAAATAGGCACACACACGCTGCTGTTTTGCATAGGTGCTCCTCCTGTCCTGTCTGTCTGTCTCTCTATCACTGTGGTCCGTCCGTGACACCGTGACCAACTGACCATGCACCGCACGTTCGAGAGTCTTTAGATTGCCTCGCAGTCGCTAGTCGCTGCAGTGGGGGGGCTGTCAACTGTCAATATATGAATGTGCAGCCAAAACCGTATAGCCTCATGTGGCTGGCACTGGTGGTGGTGGTGGGCTGGCTGGGTAGTCTACCTATCTCCGATGCGGTTCCCACTTGCGCTGGCACGGTACATTTGGCATTCGAGCGACGCGTCGGGTTTATTAAACGAGGAGGAGATTGCACATACCAAACTCCAGAAAGACATCGGCCTGCTGTAGATTAGGCTACAGTAACAGTAGGCTACCCACGCTGGGACTCTCCGCAGCTGCACCACTGCACTATAGTACTCTCCAACGTCCCGTCATGGAAATATTTCAGCACAAATATTTCAGCCCAAATCCTCGCATGTATGAGCTCATGCAAAACACTGTTTAAATGGCTTAGCATACGTTGCAACATTGTTTTTAATTGCGCGATTTTAATTGCTTGCTTGTAAAGTTGGAAATCTCCTACTAATTTCATATGACACAAAGACACATCGTTGATGTATTCTTTTACTTTTTTTTTTTTTTTTTTTACATTTAGCCCATACCTATACAGTTTTATATAAACAGCCTACATATGTTTAGATGCCTGTGACAGCCTCTCAGCTGGTCAAACAATGCTGCTCCGCTGTTCTACGACAGAAAAACAGGTGAGGACAAAGCGTACGACAGCTCCCGACCAGACGTGGTTCTTGTCTTGGCTCAAGTTCAAAATCAAACGTTGGCGCAAATGGTAAATGCCGAAAATTGCGGTAATTTCGGCGTACGCCCATATTTTGGCGTACGCACGGTTGATAAATGAGGGCCATACTCTATATAGCCAAAAACAGGAAATCATCATAGAGGAGGTAAAATGGGGAAAAACCATATACATTGAGGGGAAAAGGGGGTGGGTGGGGGATTCAGGTTTTACAGGGGCCAGTTTTTAATTGCAGCCGTTCGTAGGTGCCCTTTGAGAGCAGTTTTGAAGGAGTCAAGGGATTTGCATGTCTTAATGACTGTTGGTAGGGCGTTGGTAGGGCGAAAATAATTTAGTCCCTTGTTTGTGCCATATCTGCTCATGGTTTGTTGAGCTCCCTCTGGTGTTATGGGTGTGGATTTTGTTGACATTAAGGAAGTATTTAGACAGGTACATGGGTATCTTGGTGCTGTATCGAATCTTGTGGACCAGACCCATTGAAGCATTTGAAAAGGCAACAGTCTGGCCACGCGAGACGTAAGGGCCTTGCAAACGTGAAGCGAGGAACGCAGGCGTTGTTGCCTGGATCAACACAGGTCTCCTCCAGGTCTGTTGAAGAGGGGCGCAACAACGCAAGCGTAAAAAAAAAGCTAAACGGAATCCAGGTCTGGTGAGTCGCGGGCGTGTGCACGTAACGAGCACGTGCGCAACAAATTCACGGGACCGTGTTCACGTAAATACGCTTGCGTTGTCGCACCGCGATTACTCAAAAAAAACGCAGGTCTCATTGAAAATGAACTATTGGCGCGTTTTATCGCTCCCCGTTTGCAAGGCCCTTTATGCGTCCCATTGCGCTGTTTCAAAGACCATCAGCGCACACTGCTTTGGTTGTGTATTGTTGTTATGTTATTATTATAATTATAACGTCAGGAACACAGCCAAACTTTATTAACTCTTCTTCTGTAACATGACATTTTCAGTCTCCCAAAGCCCCATAGTCCAATGAATCTCGGTGTGTGTGTGTGTGTGTGTGTGTGTGTGTGTGTGTGTGTGTGTGTGTGTGTGTGTGTGTGTGTGTGTGTGTGTGTGTGTGTGTGTGTGTCGCGTGCGTGCGTGCGTGCGTGCGTGCGTGCGTCTCAGGTGGTCTGGATGCTGAGGTAGGAGAGAAGGGAAAAATGTTCTCTCTAGGTCAGAAACAGCTGCTGTGTCTCGCCAGGGCTCTGCTGACCCAGGCCAATGTAAGAAAATGTTCACATAAATAATTGTGATTGATGATTTAATTGTGTTTTTGACACTACAGTTATGTACAGAGCCTATGTATACAGGAGTATTTTGGCCGTTTACTGGGTAGAAACCACTCCCCCCCTCTAGTGGTGAACATAACGTATAAGCTGTTTTTGTATGAAGAAGACATAGGAATAAATACATCAGCTGACTACACTGAAAAATGCTTTCTTACCACTCACTGACACTAACCTAATGCCTCTAGCGGCTAGCCAATTAAAATATCTATTTTGAGAGTCCTCAAAGCATTTATCTGGTAAAAAAAAACAAATATCTCTGCTGTCGGGGACAAACTACTTTTCTGGAAATTAAAAATGTAAATCTTTCAGGAAATTAAGAAAACCATATATTTTTAAAACAATGCAGTACTGCCTCATCAAAGTTGGTGTTGTGACTTTATATATTGTCAATTACTTGCATGAGAGGGGGAGAGGTGGTGGAGTTAGCTGTTTTAGCAGACAATTTGAGGGTTCAATGGAGTTAAGAGGTTTTGTCCGAAGCGCTTTTTAATACTTTTCATTGGTTCAATGTTTTTTTAACCAACACACAGACGTAAAGGGTGTTCAATAGCATTGATAAAACCTCAAAAATTGTGGTTTTCTCCTGACAGCAACACATTTTATATACAGGTATATTACTCTCCATAACTGCTACAATACACATGTCCTGTCTACAGGTTCTGTGTATTGATGAAGCCACGGCCAGCGTGGATCAGAAGACTGATAAACTACTGCAGCAGACTATCAGAGAAAGGTTTCAGAACAAGACTGTTCTCACAATTGCTCACAGGTAATTATTAAGTACTTCTGATTCAATATATTATATAGCCTATGTGTATTTGTAGAGTAGTATGTCCTAGTTGCTTTAGAGTTTAGATCCATCAAAGACAATTATGATATTTGGATCATGATCAGATATCTAAAATGTGACCATGGATTTAAGGTTTTTACTATCGTTTGATAATTAAGATAGTTTGTAAGAGCAGGCTCCTCAGAGCCGTGTGTGTGTGTGTGTGTGTGTGTGTGTGTGTGTGTGTGTGTGTGTGTGTGTGTGTGTGTGTGTGTGTGTGCGTGTGCGTATGCGCGTGAGCGTGCGTGCGCGCGTCCGGAGCTAATCTTGCAAACTGCAGGACTGATCAGTGCCAAATACATATGTTTTATACTTTTTTTAGTAAACCATTAATTTCACATTTACCAATGACCCATAAAAATTATGGTTTCCCGAACCCCATCATCCATGTGTGGTTTGGCAATGAACGTCAAGAGTTCTTGAGCAAGTAATTTACCGTCACTCACACAACAATGAAATGTCCTTCCTTCCTTCCTTTTGGTGTCACCAGAATCAACACCATCATGGACTCTGACAGAGTGCTGGTGATGCATGCTGGGAAGGTGGTGGAGTTTGACACGCCCTCTGCTCTGTACCAGAGAGACAACACTGTGTTCCACAGACTAGTTGATGGAAGAGCGAATTGACACTGTGCGAAGACATTAGAAGGACATTTAGTTTTGAAGAATTATTTATTTCAGGAAAACCTGCTAAAGGACCACAACAGCCTAATTTGGACTGCTAGCCACAAGCAGAGATGGCATTTTCTTTTAAAATTTAGAGTGGCCATTAATGTTTTACACCCCTTTTCTCCCCAATTTAGTTCTTATGCCAACTAATTCCTCCCCACACACATCTATGTGTTGCCATTGCTGTTGTATCCTAATGGCTCACCTGCCAGTGGGGAGCCCCCACCGGGAGGACGGAGGGCCTTTGTCCTACTCATTCCGCCCCAACACTCCCAGCTGACACGTGCCGCCTTAGCCTGTAGGAGTGTGTGCAATGATCAATATCACCCTCCCTCCCCACCTCACCCTCGTTTTTCTGCAATGTGGCACACTAAAGATGGGCTTGGCCCTAAACGTCCATGCATATTACGAATATTCCAATCATAAGTCATGATGTGCTGAGTTTTTCACGCTTACAGTCCAGTTTTGAAGTTCTAACATTGTTGAACGATACAATACAGAATATCATGTCTGTCGGGTGGACCTCATATGTCTGCTTTTCAGGATTAATATTCCAATATTAACAGCAAAAGTAGCAGATCTACAAGCTCAAAACGGGTCACGGGTGTTTTGAGCTTGCAGATCTTCTACTTTTGATGGTTTTGTGTGACTATAATATGATCAAGTAGACTCTACTTGATCATATTATAGTCATTAACGCTCTACTTAGTAGAGCGTTAATTCACGGGGAAAAAAACACAAAGTTGTTTCTGCCAGACAGCAACGATATCATACATTATGGCAGAGTTCTATTTGCTGTCAAGGAGTGGAAGAATCCATACCTCTGCTTTTGATATATCACCCAGTCTGGTCATTGACTCAATTAGTTCTTGAAATGCTCTTCTACACACTGTTACAGGATCAGATGATATTCCTTCCTTCTGTTAATGGAAACACTTTGAACCCTGTTGCACGATGGACTGATCTTAGGTCAGTTTTGGATCCCTCCGTTTTGAGCCAAGACACCGTTGACCTTCTACACTACAGCATGTGAGGGGAAGAGGTCAGAATGGACTGTACTGCTAATTGGAAGTAGTCTGGTTAATTTTATAACCTGGACTTTATATATATATATTTTGTTTTCATTATTTTGCCTTTTATTGTAAAAAAAGAAAAAACTAATAGTAATAGTAAATATCACCTGTGAAAGGGATTTGGGCAAAGAAGAAAGAGTTTGTATACAGTATAAGCAGAGGGAATATTTTTTATACAAATGGAAATAAAGGACAATCTGTCCAGAGCAAATGATTTGCGTTGTGATGTCAATAATTAAGAAGAGAGGTTTGTAGTGTACTGTTGGTCTAGACATGCTGCAGTCTTCACATCATGTTCTCCTGTTTTCCTGCTCTTCTTTTGTTTTCCATAATGCACTTTATGACTGTTTGTACTGTAAGTGTTTTATGAATAAATCTGATTTGATATACTGATATACCTGGCATTATGTTCACACTTATAATTTGTTTAGGTTATGTTACATTTTATGTCATTTTGCCAATTGTATCCTCCCCACACACATTTCTTGTCACTGCTGTTGAATCCTAGTACTGATTCATCTACCAGTGAGGAGCCCCCACCGGGAGGACGTAGAGCCTTCGTCCTCCTCCCGCCCAACACCCAAATGTAACCAAATGGACCCACAAGCTCCACTTTCACCAATAATGGTTTGGTTTAATTTGTCTCAGATAGTTTTGTTTTACTGTGTCATTGTCTGGACTATGATTCTTTTTGCCCTGACAGGGTTTGCCTGCCACTTTGTCCTAACATAACATCAGAGGAGTGACAAGTCGGTGCCACATTCTTGTTCAGGTAGCAGTCATTGTGTCCTACCGGGGCCTTATAATCTCAATGACTCTACTCTGATAGAATGTGAATCCCTTGTACCACCCAAGGGTGGTGTTTCTTTGGG
Source organism: Electrona antarctica (assembly GCF_951216825.1). Classification (NCBI taxonomy): domain Eukaryota; kingdom Metazoa; phylum Chordata; class Actinopteri; order Myctophiformes; family Myctophidae; genus Electrona; species Electrona antarctica. The sequence goes on along the minus strand of NC_136809.1, from coordinate 34,941,397 downwards.
TGAGCATTTACGTAATATCATCACTTTAACACACACCTGTTTCTGTTGTTCTGGGGAGTGCCGTGTTTATGTTTTGTTTTGTGTGTGGGTAGCTGTCTAGCTGAAATGTGAGGTTTTTACTCTGGTTTGTGTTAGTATTTGTATGAAGAGTATACAGTATGTAATTTCCAGGTATGCGTGTGTGTACATGCAATCCGTGTGTGCTTGGAGCAGGGGGGCATTGGGCGTTGTGGTCAATATATAAAAATTCTGGGTGTTCATTGTGTGTGTGTGTGTGTGTGTGTGTGTGTGTTTAGGAGAACAGGTTTTTCAATAAAGAACATTAGAATTCTCCAATGTTGATAACAACAGTTTTTCGTGCTCGTAAGTTGCTCTGGATAAAAGTGCCTGTTAAAATGAATGCCTAAAGTGTAAATTGTAACTCTTCACACAGCCCTTGCCAGTTGATCTGTGCGTTACAGCGTCTACTATCCTCAAGCCCTGCCTGCTCCCACAAAGATAAATCAAGCCCCCCTCACCTCATCCCCCTTGAGGATTGAGTGTTCCCTGTTAAGTCTGTGACTCCCCAGCAACCAGGGGTGACACTGCCCCCCGCCCCCCTTGACCCGACCTCTCGGAGGAACTTTTTCTTTCTCCTCCCACGGAAGAGTATTGTTCCCAACCCTTGAATGGATGGATTGCACCCTAATTCGTGTGTGTGTGTGTGTGTGTGTGTGTGTGTGTGTGTGTGTGTGTGTGTGTGTGTGTGTGTGTGTGTGTGTGTGTGTGTGTGTGTGTGTGTGTGTGTGTGTGTGTGTGTGTGTGTGTGTGTGTGTGTGTGTGTGTGTGTGTGTGTGTGTGTGTGTGTGTGTGTGTGAGAGAGAGAGAGAGAGAAACAGACCATATGGGTGGGAACATGTGGGCGATAGAGGCGGGAGGATGTTCAATGAGGAACCAGTTTGGCTGCTTAGTTCACACCACATGAGTATTTATCCTTTGACAGGCTCTCCAGGTCGGCAGTTGCAGCTACAGAACAGCCTACAGAACAAACAGCATGGACTGATAACACTGTTGCAACAGTCAGGAATAGCACCCGCAATGGCAACAAAATAGCAGGCTGCCCAATGGAACACATGGTAAGATTATTTTAAACTGACACTAGTTTTTTTTGAACATTGGTGCCATGTGGTGCCATGTAGCATGTAGTGTTGGTATAGTTGTCAATGACACAAGTTGGCATATACGAGGTCATTGATTGCTGCAGTTTCGGTTAAGCCTCACAGACTGCTGTATTGTAGGTGACTTTATCTTTATGTGCAGATGCCATTCAGCCTTGTGTTGTAAAACTGAGAGACATTTGTGATATGCACGGACAGTCGAGAACAAAACAAGCTTTGTGTCCACTTATAGTCAAAGAATGTTAAAGGGGGTTTTATTACCCTTAGGTATGTGCACTGACTGTGGCTGATGTACGCAATGTGTAATGTATGAACTTGTCATCGAGAGGAGGGAATTGTCCTGCTTTCTTGACACAACATGGTAGAGCAGAGGTTTTCAACCTTTTTCATAACAAGGCCCATTTATTCTGCATTTGAGCCACGGACCACCATTTGATGAGATTTAGCCTCTCAGACCCAAAACTTAGATGTTGTTATCATTGGATAAGATTTTGTCCTCGTTTCTTGGAATGCATGGTATCAACTGAACTTATCCCAATCCACTTTAGGTTCCTTACCGAAAGAATCGTAGAATTACGTAGAATTACCATATAATTATGTATTAACAATTTAACATATGTATTATGTGTGAGATCTACTTAAACTGAAGGGATTTAGAACACAGCAGTGTGAGTTTGAATGGCATTTACAAGTGTTTTGCACATGATTGCAGCTCACCTTTGTGCAGCGCGTAGTTAAATCTAGTTAATGATAAGACTTCAGTAACAATAAACCTTTCAGCTGATAACTCAGCTGCTATCACTGAATGCGCTAGCATTGTGTACAGATTCTATACTAGAAACTTAAAGTGGTGGGCGGGGTTGCCTTGGTTTTTGCACACACACACACACACACCCACACACATACACAATACACACACACACCATTTTGTGCTTGTGCCAGTTTTAATGCGCTCATATTCTAATACTTTAATATGTTCACAGTGATGGAAGAAGTAGCTGATACTCACATGTCACATGTTTCACTTAAGTACCAAAAGTAAAAGTAGTCATTATGCAACTTGCATCACAAGTTTTTAAATATATAAAATGTGTAAAGATCCTTTAAAAATAGCAGATCTACAAGCTACTGTATCTAGTAACTAAGTACAATATTTGCCTTTGAGATGTAGTGGAGTAGCAGTAAAAGTATTGACAATTGGAGACACTCCAATAAAGTAAAAATACCTCAAAATTGTACTTAAGTACAGTACAAAGTAAAGTAAATGTACTATATAGTTACTTTCCACCACTGACAGTCAGTATGGCATAAAACAAAACAAATCTATTCAGTCTTAGATACAGGGATGCATAATGGCAGGCAGGCAGGCAGACAGACAGACAGACAGACAGACAGACAGACAGACAGACAGACAGACAGACAGACAGACAGACAAGACAGACAGACAGACAGACAGACAGACAGACACACACACACACACACACACGCAAAGGGCAACGCCCAACAACAGAATAAAACATTGTTTGAAATTGTAACAGCTAGAAGACAAACCTGTTCCTTGTTTTCCCACGTGCCCGAGGACATAACTTGAATACCTGAAGGCGCACCTGTTCTGGGTTAGGTTATGTAGGTTTCACTCACTTTCCTATTTGATGTGCAAATTGGTCCTCAGGCTCCAGAACTTGTGTGTCATCGTGGTTCCAGAAATCTTCCCTTTTTAGACATGTTTTTTATTTAGAACCCAGTGGTGGAAGAAGTACTCTGTTAAAAGTATACAAAAGTATTGGCATCAAAATATACTTAAAGGTCCACTTCACCACTTTTCAACCTATCTTCATATAATTTGTCCTAACTAATAATAATAATGATACAATAGCACAGTCTGTGTCTCATAGGAGGGCTGTGGGCAGTTCAGAAACCCAGGCTTTCTATTCCTGAAAAGTTGCAATGCGAAAATGGAAGCCATCTCACGATAATACAAATCTAAATATTTGTTTTAAAAAAATCTTGTTTTAAGAAGATCTGCCTAACGATACAGTCAATGCATCACCGAGGAACACAATATAGCGTATTTCCATTGCGGTCCTAAAAAAATACAAAAATACAAAGATAAACAACATGACAAGATATCACAACAACAATAACAACTATACAAAACAGATATCAATACACTACATAACATCATGAGCTCTTTACATTTTGTATTACATGTTGTACAATACCTGTTGATTAAATGTTTAATTATTTTCATTTCCTTATAGGTTTAATACAGAGTATACTTCTGTACCATCATCACAAGAATCATGGTATGAGACAGTGACTGTTTTTTTTTTTTTACATTATTGTTCCGACCTTTGTCATTGGATTCCTATATTGCAAGACACATTTGGATTAACCACTTGTGGTATGATGAATAGCGAAAATAGCCTATACAGGCCCACAATGCCTTGCATCGCGAGCTTGTATGATCTGCTATGTATGCTATTTTTGGGATAATGTGAAACATTTTTTAAACGTTCACCTACAGTATATGACATGCCAAGCAGCACTTTTCAGGACGGGTACATTCTGTCATAAGTGAGGCTATCATAAATTGTGCTGTCAAATGTGTGCCTTTTAGCCTACACACCGGAGAGGGCGGAGCCTGTCTGACGGGCTGACTCTGGAGGAATCTGACAGTGGAGGGTTGGTCATCTCCAGCATCAGTGATGACTCCTCAGCCGCTCAGGGGCTCCAGGAAGGTAGGACACTTTTACTGGAAGCAGTTGTTGCAGGTATTCTAGAGTAGCGGTTCTGAACCTTTTGGGGGGATCCCATATGACAGTAAAGTGACAATTTAAGGACCTTTAACTAAGACCTTTTTAATACAAAGAAAAATGATGAATCATTACTGCATCAAAATTAATCAACAAACTATACTATCAAAACTGGTCAAACAATAAATAAATTGCCAAATAATATAAGAGAGTCAAAAATTTACAATTTTAGGCTCTTATCAGAGCTACTTAGAGAGAGCCTCAAGAACTAGGCAAACCAAGAACTTAGTCCAGAGAAATACCACACAAATTCCCTTCTTTTTCAAGGTTTCTGACAACCACACGTACGGTGTAAGTTATCTGGGATGGCTGCTTTGTGCTTTCATCTGATTAAAATAATCAATATAATTATCTCAAATGCACACATGTACTTTTGTTTTGCAGGGGATGAAATTGTGGGGGCTGCTATAGATTTTGAACAACTGTCAAAGGAGGACGTGTTGAAATTGCTCAATCTGATGGCGCCATTTAATGACAAGATCCAAGTTCTCACAAAGAGTAACTTCAGCAAGAGCCTTGGGAACCTGGACAAAGCCATCAAAGGTCCAGAGGAGGTTGGTGCATTACATTGTCTTCTTCATATATATCATTGCTGCCAGGCAGAAACCTGTCTACTCTCCATATCATTCAACTATTTTATTGTTATTTTATTGTTTTATTGGTTAGTTAATTACTTTGTCGTATAACAGTGTCAAGCAAAAGTTGTTATAGCCGATCTACAAGCTCACAACACATCGCGAAGTGACACGTGTGCGTCCATATCCGCTATTTTGGAAACATTTGGATTTTTTTTGCCTATGATGACATGCTGAAATTAGGGACCCCCGGTTCAAGGTGGTCGCGTGCGCCCTGCGGATTTGATAAATATTGAACTAATGAAAAGTATTAACGATTAAAGAGCTTCTCCATTGGAACAAGATTTCAACTTGACAGCGACGATGTTACAGTATACATGGGATGTTTTGGTTCATGTATGTACAATAGCTGAATAGTTATTTGAGTTAGTTTTTCCTCTTTTTTTTAACAGAAACGAATAAGAATATGAATGTAAGAGTGAATTAATATTTAAGTTGGAGTGTAATCCAACAAACTTTATCTTTTCCAGATGCTGAAGGATTCTTATAACAAACTCTACAATGCCAAAATCAAAAAGTTCATGAAGGACGACGCCCCAAACACAGAGCGAGCATCGGTCGGAGCCGAGGGATCCACGCCACATCTTCCCAAGACCAGCTTAAAAGACGACACTGAAATACCTCGCTTAGGAGTGGATTTTGGGGTTCTAAAAACAAAGACGCCGAAATTAAAGGTACCAAAAATCGAAGCTGCGACTCCTGCCACAAAGATGACAATGACACCTGAATCTCCCAGTGGAGAACTCGCACTGCCTGTTGCCAATCTGAGTGCACCGAGCCCCTCGATACCTCAAGACTTAAATGTAGCATTAGAAGGTGATCTTTCTGGAAGCAACCTGAATCTTCCGTTATCAAGCCTGGGCTTGAAAGCACCCACAGCTTATGGAGGAATTCAGGGACCAAGTTTGAACATAGATGAAAGTAATTCAGAACTGAATGGTCCAGATATCCAACTATGTGGGACATTACCAGAAGGCCCAGAGCTAGGAGCCGAGGCTGGTGTAAAACTGCCAAACACAGAGGGTCCAGGAGTTGATTTGACAATGCCAGATGTTGAAATACCGCAAATAGTTGGACTGGAGAATTCTGTGGAAGTTGATGCAGCTTTGCCTAAAGTTGATGTAAATCTCCCTGGTGTAGGCTTAAATGGTCCTGATGTCAGTATCCCTAACATGCAGAATAATCCACCCGAGGGAAATAATATTGGCTCATCATTTGATGTCAATGCCCCAAACGTGGATGTTGAAGAAGCAAACAAATTCAGAATGCCCAAATTTAAACTGCCAAACCTAGATCTCTCAGGACACTCTTTAAGCGGGTCAGAATGTGACGTTAATGCACCAGACATAAATACTCCAGATGTCCATTTGAAAGGCCCAGACGTAGACTGTAAAACACCAGAGATTAAATTACCGTCACATAAAATCAGAGTAAACTCTTCCAAGAAACTCAGAAAGCCCAACCTAAATGTGGATGATCCGTCTGGCTACATGAAACTGTCCAAGCTTGACTTAGGCTCCGCTGATCTTGACATGTCTGCACCACAGATGAATCTACCAGATTGTAATCTTCCCAGTTTTAAAGGCCCTGGTCTCTGTGACGTGCCTTCAGGCGAACTCAATGTGCCATTTAACAAGCCACAGATTGACCATAAAGTTCCTGATTTAGATTTAGATGCACCTTCTGGTAAATTTAAGCTGCCTAAATTTGGACTGTCTGGCAGTAGACCAGATCTTAACATTGATGCTGATGTAAATACACCCAGTTTTGGTCTCAAAACTCCCAAGATTGACGTCCCTGGTGTTAATCTACCCAAAGTGGACCTGAGGGTACCTGATTTAGAGATTGACACTCCAGAGGCTGACATCAAAGCACCATCAGGTAAATTCAAGATACCCAAATTCAAGATGCCCAGCTTGGACCTTGACCACCAAGGACCAGAAATCAATGGGGATTATGAGATAAAGACCCCAGACATTGATCTGTCAGCACCCAAGTTTAAAGGTGAAATCGATACCCCAGATTTGAATTTTCCTGATCTTGATCTCAAAGGCCCCAAGCTAGATCCCAATGTTCCTTCTGGTAAACTTAAACGTCCGAAACTTAAACTGTTTGGCACATTACCAAAGAAGAAAGATGTGAATATTAATGTAAAGGGGTTAGAAGCACCTGATTTGAATTTACAGAATGCAGATCTCAAACCTCCGAAAGTAGAAGGGAAATTCAAAATGCCCAAACTAAAAGGTCAGAAAGGGCTAAATATCGATATAGATGCAGATCTAGATAGACCAGATTTAAGATTGCCATCGGGTAATCTTAATCTAGATTTAACAAAGCCAGAGACTGGCATTGATGCACCAGCCTTCAACCTAAAAACGCCTGATGTTGATATCGGAAGTCCATCAGGTCAATTCAAAATGCCAAGTTTAAAAATGCCAGATTTGGGCCTGAATGGGCATGGTAGTGAGCTAAAGGCCCCAGAGTTGAACATGGACCTGAAACCCCCCAAGCTTGACTTTAAATCTCCAAAGATCAACAGTAATATTGATGCCCCAGTCTTAAACTTACCTAGCACTGACCTCAAGGCTCCCAAGTTAGATGTGAATTCTCCAGACATAAACATTGATTCACCCAAAATGAAATTCAAAATGCCCAAATTTAAAATGCCCAAATTTAGTCTCCCGAGCCTCAAAGGGCCAGATGTGGACTTTGATGGTGATTTAGAAGGCCCAGATTTAGATATAAATGCACCAAATGTAAATCTTAAAGGTCCCAAAGGTGGCCTTGAGATGCCTGACTTTGATTTTGGGAGCCCATCAGCAAAATTCAAAAAGCCACATTTGAAAATGCCAGATTTTGGTCTCTCTGGCCCAAAGTTGAAAGGTCCTGAAATGGATTTAAAATCACCAGATTTTGATTTATCAATGCCAAAAGGGCCAGGTTTGGACATAAATACAGGTCTAAAAACACCAGACCTAAGCCTTAAAGCTCCAAAGATAAGCGGTGGGATTGACACCCCTGGACTGGATTTACCAAACATGGATCTCAGAGCTCCCAAACTTGATGTAAATACACCAGATATTAACATTGGTTCACCAAAAACAAAATTCAAAATGCCAAAATTGAAGATGCCCACTTTTACCCTTCCACGCATGAAAGGGCAAGGTGTTGACCTTGATGGTGACTTAGAAGGCCCAGATTTAGATATAAATGCTCCAAATGTAAATCTTAAAGGTCCAAAAGGTGGGTTTGAGATGCCTGACTTTGAATTTGGGAGCCCATCAGCAAAATTCAAAAAGCCACATTTGAAAATGCCAGATTTTGATCTCTCTGGCCCAAAGTTGGAAGGTCCTGAAATGGATTTAAAATCACCAGATCTTGATTTCTCAATACCAAAAGGAGCAGGTTTTGACATAAATACAGATCTAAAAACACCAGACCTAAGCCTTAAAGCACCAAAGATAAAAGGTGGGATTGACACCCCTGGATTGGATTTACCGAATATGGATCTCAAAGCCCCCAAGTTTGATGTGAATACTCCAGATATGGATATTAGTTCGCCAAAACCAAAATTCAAACTGCCTAAATTTAAAATGCCTACATTTAGCCTCCCAAGAATTAAAGGGCCAGATGCTGACTTTGATGGTGACTTAGAAGGTCCAGATGTAGATATAGATGTCCCCAATGTAAACCTTAAAGGTCCCAAAGGTGGCTTTGAAATGCCTGATGCAGACTTTGGGAGCCCATCAATAAAATTTAAAAAGCCACATTTGAAAATGCCAGATTTTGGTCTCTCTGGCCCAAAGTTGAAAGGTCCTGAAATGGATTTAAAATCACCAGATCTTGATTTATCAATGCCAAAAGGGCCAGGTTTGGACATACATACAGGTCTAAAAACACCAGACCTAAGCCTTAAAGCACCAAAGATAAAAGGTGGGATTGACACCCCTGGACTGGATTTACCAAACATGGACCTCATAGCCCCCAAACTTGATGTAAATACACCAGATATTAACATTGGTTCACCAAAAACAAAATTCAAAATGCCAAAATTGAAGATGCCCACTTTTACCCTTCCACGCATGAAAGGGCAAGGTGTTGACCTTGATGGTGACTTAGAAGGCCCAGATTTAGATATAAATGCACCAAATGTAAATCTCAAAGGTCCCAAAGGTGGGCTTGAGATGCCTGACTTTGATTTTGGGAGCCCATCAGCGAAATTCAAAAAGCCACATTTGAAAATGCCAGATTTTGGTCTCTCTGGCCCAAAGTTGAAAGGTCCTGAAATGGATTTAAAATCACCAGATCTTGATTTATCAATACCAAAAGGGCCAGGTTTGGACATAAATACAGGTCTAAAAACACCAGACCTAAGCCTTAAAGCTCCAAAGATAAGCGGTGGGATTGACACCCCTGGACTGGATTTACCAAACATGGATCTCAGAGCTCCCAAACTTGATTTAAATACACCAGATATTAACATTGGTTCACCAAAAACAAAATTCAAAATGCCAAAATTGAAGATGCCCACTTTTACCCTTCCACGCATGAAAGGGCAAGGTGTTGACCTTGATGGTGACTTAGAAGGCCCAGATTTAGATATAAATGCACCAAATGTAAATCTCAAAGGTCCCAAAGGTGGGCTTGAGATGCCTGACTTTGATTTTGGGAGCCCATCAGCAAATTTCAAAAAGCCACATTTGAAAATGCCAGATTTTGGTCTCTCTGGCCCAAAGTTGAAAGGTCCTGAAATGGATTTAAAATCACCAGATCTTGATTTATCAATGCCAAAAGGGCCAGGTTTGGACATACATACAGGTCTAAAAACACCAGACCTAAGCCTTAAAGCTCCAAAGATAAGCGGTGGGATTGACACCCCTGGACTGGATTTACCAAACATGGACCTCAGAGCCCCCAAACTTGATGTAAATACACCAGATACTAACATTGGTTCACCAAAAAACAAATTCAAAATGCCAAAATTGAAGATGCCCACTTTTACCCTTCCACGCATGAAAGGGCAAGGTGTTGACCTTGATGGTGACTTAGAAGGCCCAGATTTAGATATAAATGCTCCAAATGTAAATCTCAAAGGTCCCAAAGGTGGGTTTGAGATGCCTGACTTTGATGTTGGTGGCCCATCAGCTAAATTCAAAAAGCCACATTTGAAAATGCCAGATTTTGGTCTCTCTGGCCCAAAGTTGGAAGGTCCTGAAATGGATTTAAAATCACCTGATCTTGATTTCTCGTCACCAAAAGGGCCAGACCTAAGCCTTAAAGGACCAAAGATTAAAGGTCCAAAGATTAAAGGTCAGATTAACACCCGTGGATTGCCAAACATAGACCTCAAAGCTCCAGAATTAGATGTAAGCACTCCAGACATTAAGATTGGTTCTCCCAAAACAAAATTCAAAATGCCCAAACTGAAAATGCCTACATTTGATGTCTCTGGTCCAAAAGGCCCTGATGTCAACATAGATGGGGACCTTCAGGGTCCTGACTTAAATTTCCCAAATGTTGACATTGAGAAGGGAAAGTTCAAAATGCCTAGTTTAAATATGCCAGACATGAGTCTCTCTGGACCCAAATTAAAAACGCCAAATATATCAGGGGAAATAGGTGCACCCAACATGAACCTTAAAGCACCAAATGTAAGTGGCTCTATGGGTTCTCCAGACCTGCCTTCAGGAGCCTCTACATTTTATGTGGACACTCCAGATATAAACGTTGGCTCTCCCTCTTGGAAACTCAAAATGCCCAAAATGCCGACATTTGGCTCTCCTGGTGTAAAAAGTACAGATCTTGGAATGGAAGGTAACATAGAGGGACCAGACATTACAATTTCATCGCCAAAAGTAAAATCAGGAATTGGTGGTCCTCAAACTGATAATGATTTGCAGAATAGAAAATCCTTCCTTCCTTCCTTCAAAATGCCTCAATTCGGTAGCCCAGATCTTAATAGGACAGGATCTGATATTGACTTTGGTGCAACTATGAGAGCACTAGATCTCAATATCTCTCCTCCAAATGCAAACATGGATGTGAAAACACTAGACTTAAAGAGAAATGTTGTTGCTCCAAAGGTTCGGTCTCCAAATGTTGACCTTAGCATGCCCAAAGCTAATATGAAGAGTCCCCACTATCATTTTAAAGCTCCAGAGCTTGACGTCGATACTCCTTCATTAAAATACACCGGATCTTCCCATAAAAATCGGAGGTCTGACATCACAGGAGCAAATATAAAGACACCTGTTCTGGACATAGATGCTGATGTGAAACGGCGTAACACCAACAGAAAGTCTAGGAAGGCCAACACCAGGTCCAGCTACCCCCTTCTGGATTGTGACTTACCGAAAGCAGATCTTTTAGGTTCCAATGTTGATCTGAAAGCTTCGGATCTTAATATTGACGATTTCACCGGAAAGGATCACATTCCCAGAGCCAGAGGTTCCAAGTTAGATCTCACTGCAGCTGGAGTGCAAAATGATCAAAGTGTCAAAGTATCAGTTCCCCCGTTGCCAATACCAAAGCTTTACGAACAGGGTCACCACAGGTCAGCCACAGCCGGTGAAATTGACATGAAAAGAATTAGGTCAAAGAAACAGAGCACAAAACAAAAAGCATCTGAAGACACAGACGGATATTATGTCACTGTTTTCCCCAAGCAAGCACATGATGGAAAGACGTCAAACACAAAATCTAACACACTTGGGAAGCTTGACTTCCGTCCGTCAAATGTGGATCTAGAAGTTCCAGATGCTGATGACCTGAAAGGGTCAACATACTGGTTTTCCAAACTTATCTAGTGGAATTCAGACCACTGCCATACAAACGTTTATTTGAACCACTTAAACCCTATATATATGCTTTACTTAGCTGACCGGTGTCCCCCAGGGCTCTATACTAGGCTTGCTAGTATTTCCCTCTACACCCAACTTCTTCACCAAAAATAGCGATATACGCTAGGGTTTATTCAATTGGTTAATACATTGTTATTTATTATTTGTCACTCATGATGCTGCTGTATATTGTGTCATATCGTTCTATATTTGTATATGTACAGCTAAATATGTCATTTGTTACAGAATAACACTCTTGCACTTATTTTATATGCGACTGCATGTTTGTACTATACTATACTGTGTGTTAGGTGAACGTTATTTTATGAATTAAAACGATATTTCAACATTTTTGAGCCCCTCCTATGTCCAGCTTTTAGTGTGTGTGCACAAACTTTGTCCTACACAAACATTAAATTCCCATTGACTATGAATGGACAATTGTACGTCATAGTGTAAACACAAACATTGCGTAACACAAACAATAACATTGATATGTTGTATATATAGGTGATGATGATGTACGATGATAAGAGTGCCCCTCACTTCACACGGGTGTGATTTTTGTCCTGTAAACAACAATCTCTTGTAAATCATTTGTTAATATAAAGATGCTTTATTGCCATGAAGTTTCATTGTACAATTAATGTGGATGATTGAAAAGCATCCATCAATTGTGGTAGACAAAAGTGTGTGTGTGTGTGTGTGTGTGTGTGTGTGTGTGTGTGTGTGTGTGTGTGTGTGTGTGTGTGTGTGTGTGTGTGTGTGTGTGTGTGTGTGTGCGTGTGCACGTGCGTGCGTGCGTGTCCGCTCTCTTCAGGTAGAGACAGTGATCTTTGCTGTCTGACAGTGGTGTGAGAGGTTTGACTATGAAAGCACTGCGAGACAAAAGCTCAACCTTCTTTGCTTAAATTAAGGACCCCCAGTTTGATATGCATTAGGCCACGGCCCACAGACCCTCAAATTGATGAAAGATAATCTATCACCGAATCTATCATGTAAAATCGTCTGATAGGCTATAAGGCTCAAATCACACCAATGATTCGCCATGATGCAACCGCTTGCGAGTAGTATTGCATGCATGCAACCATTATCCTCAATGGAAGTTGTCCTTAAAACTGTTTTGTTGCAAGGAGTTGCAACTATAGTTGCATTGGTGTGGTTTGGGCCTAAGTCTGAGAGTGTACAAGTGGAACCAAATGGACATTCTGCGCTACAGACCAGTTATTAGCCTGCCCCAGCCAGTGTGATTGGCTGGTCTGGAGAGGCGGATTCCAATTTGCCGGAAAACACAACCAGTGGATCCTATATTGGTTCACCGATTTGTGCAACTGTAACTGTGAGGACAAACAGTGGAAATGTTTTTGTCTTTGAGAGTTTGTATAAACACAAACATTGTCCTAAGTTAACACAAACATTGAATGCCACTGACAATGAATGGCCAGCTTTGAGTGTTTGTCTAAACACAAACATTGAAGACAAAACACAAAAGTGAGGACGCAAATTGTGATTGGCCAGAATGAGATGATGTATGATGATAAGAGCGCCCCTAACTTGACAAGGGTGTGAAGGCAGGACTTGATGTTATGTTAAGAACATGCTATGGTAAATGATTTTAATCTTGAGGTGTATTAATCTGATTACAAAAAATCACACCTGTGTGAAGTGAGGGGCGCTAATATTTTTAAGTAACTCATGTTGATTAGATGATGTAATTGTGATGTAAAACAAACGGTGCCAACACAAACATGAAATGCCATTAACAATAAAGAGACAATATGACAACATTAAACCTGTATATAGGAGGGGCTAGCACCCCTCAAAAAAGAGAAATACTGGAAACAACAAAAACTGTGAGAGAATAAATTAATTCAACTAATAAAACTAGGCAACACACTTAGTAGACATTCTGGGTGACTGTTCAGTTTATTTTCAGCAATTTTGGACAACAAAATACATGTCTGTGTTATGTACATCAGTGCATTTAGAACTATATTTATTACTATGAAAAATCTCCCGTCTGTCCGCTAGTCACACCTCCATATATGGTCATGCCTCGTGACAACATGTCTCCATATACTGTATGGTCACACCTCGTGACATCACGCCTCCATATATGGTCACGCCTCATGACATCACACCTCGTGACACGTCACGCCACCATAAATGGCCATGAAGACCGCAACACTGACTCATCTAACCCTGGATAACCTACATGGAGAAGACTGGATCATCACCTAGATCTGCATGGAGCCGGCCAGCAACTCTACATCTGACCTCCAACCATGCATCCATGGATATATGGAGCTGACCTGTTCTGACATTCCATATGTTGATCCTTCCCCACCCGTCCTTCCTGTTCTGACATTCCATATGTTGATCTGACCTCATCACACCCTGTACACTCAAGACACGCTCCATATATGGCCAGTACAGAATTAATTCCATATGTTGATCTGACCCCATGCCAAAGCGGCAGTGCTCGCCCAGCAGTCTGCCGTCACCCAGGCGGATGCGTGCATGCAAGGGCAGGGTCGCTTCTCGCCCTCAGGGCGTCTTACTGGGAGGTATCATTTCAAGTATGTCGGTTAGGGTTAGAATAGCCTACATTTGCATCAACATCTGACTGTTCTACCATGTTGCTATGAGGCGAGAACAGTTTTGTGGATCTTGCACATCATGTAGCCAGCCTGTGACGACAGCCATATGTGACATCAGTCGTATTACATATCTATCATGTGACTCCAAATATGGGCAAAGTTTCAACCCAGTCAGAGCCCCATTGACTTCCATTGTTAAATATTTTAAAAAGAATACATGTGAACAATGAGGAGGTAGGCCAACTTCTGTGACCTACTGGTCGTGTTCACAAGAAATGTGGTGCTGATCGGTCGATCCAGAGGTTTGCAAGAACAGACACGCAGACCAACCTCTTATAGACGGCTATGGCTAGACTCCTGCAGAACCACACAGTAGAAATTGCAGGTGGATTTATCCCATGGACTAAACACAGAGGTTTCTCGCAATGTGTCACTGTCACTGTGGTTTAGTGAAGCTGGAGCTACCAAGGTATGACCATCAGTCCTTGGCTTAGGTCCAGTCCTCTGGTATTTCTCCAGCAGATCCCGATATTCACTGAAGACTGGTGTGTAGCTGTGGTATGTTTGTTTTCCTCTGAACTTTCTAACCCCTTTTTGTTTTTTGACCATGAAGCTCTGCTGGAACTCCTCATCAATGCTGTGCAGTCCAGTCCTAATAGAGAACTGCTTATGGAGAGGGATTGTTGTTCATAATTTGACTGAGAAGGAGATTCCGCAGGAGCAGTTGTTATCTGCTTGAGGGTTCTTCAGTATTTGGAAGGAGGAGCGGATCAGCTCCTGGCTAAAGTCAATGGTGGCTCCTTTCACAAACTCCAAGCTTTCCTGATCTACAAGTACTCCCACTCCTTCCTGTTCCAACAATCTGTCATCCTCTGCTATGTCACTACATATTGAAAAATTGTACTGGAATCCAGAACAGCCTCCTCCCTCCACTTGGATCCTCAGATATTCTCCCTTCTCCAGAATCTCCTTTAGCCTCTTAACACATGATTCACTGAGGTGGACTTTATCCACAGGTGGAGTTGACCCCACTATTTTCTCCTGGGCTGAGGAACTGCTGAAGCACTGAAGCCTAGATGTGTAGGAAGGATTTGGGCTTTGGGGACGCCATTGCAATTGTCTCTCACAGATATTGTGGAAATAAGACACAGAAGCCCTCCTAGAAATATCCAGTGCTCTTGTCTTTGATGCAGTTATCAGTGCTGCTCTCAGGAATGACATCATCATGTGTCTCTCCCCCGTTCCGCGCGCCATTTTAAATCCCAACATGGCTTTCTGAGGCAGGCGGCCTAATGGCCTCCCATTGGTCAGTAGTAGGTCACCTGACCCTCAATGTTTTCAGATGACGTCATCAGCCTTTGGCCATGAATTATAAATTGTTGTGGTAGGCAAGTAGGGTGCAGAATTTGGAGCCCATCAACTTAATGACGGTCAACGTGTTTCCCATATGAATGGGTGAATGCAATGGATGAACGCTATGCTTTCCTTGCGGAGTGGTTTGACCCCTATCCGTCTCTCATGCTGCGTTACCAGCTGATGTACTACCCCAGAGATGGCACAGTCGAGATGTTTGATTTGAGAAACCAACGGCTCTTTTTGAGAAGGACCAAATGTGAAAACATTAATCAGTCGGATCTGTATATCGGGAATCGAGTAAATGTGTGCTCCCGGCAGCTCAATCTGGTCGGATACGGAGACCTGTACACAGAAAACATCCTCGACAGCCAAAAGGAAAGAACTCTCGCGATGATAAAACCGGACGCGTTCGCCAAGATAGGACACATCATTGAGATGATATACACCACCGACTTGGTCGTGACCAAAGCCAAAATGACCAAGCTGACAGGGGGACAAGCAGCAGACTTTTATATGGAAGAAGAAGCGAAACCATACTCCACCTTTCTGCACGTAGCCCAGCACGTGTCCTCGGGCCCTGTCATCGTCATGGAGCTCATGGGTGAGCAGGCCATAAGGATCTGGAGGAGACTGTTGGGACCAACAGAACCTTCCACGGCACAGGGCGAGGCTCAGCATAGCATCCGTGCCCAGTTCGGAACGGATAGCATCCAGAACGCAGCACATGGCTCTCACTCGTACAACGCGGCAGCGAGAGAACTGCAGTTTTTCTTCCCGTCTCCTCCCACTCGCGGCCCCTCAAACACAGCAACGTTTATAGATTGCACATGCTGCATCATTAAACCCCACGCCATGTCAGAACGCCTGGCCGGGAAGATACTGAAGTCCATTATGGCAGCCGGATTTGAGATCTCCGCTCTTCAGGTGTTCAATATTGGCCGCGTAAATGCAGAACAATTCTATGAGGTTTACAAAGGGGTTGTGACGGAAAGCATGTACAGTAGTATGGTAAATGAGTTATGTTCCGGACCCTGCATGGTCCTGGAGATCCGTGGCATGGGCTCGCCCAAAACATTCCGGGAATTCTGTGGACCTGTCGACCCGGGGGTTGGACGCATTCTACGTCCAACCACGTTGCGTGCACTTTATGGCAAAGACAAAGTGCACAATGCTGTCCACTGTACAGACATCCCTGAAGATGGAGTATTGGAGGTGCAATACTTCTTCAAGATTTTGGATGGGTGACTTGAATTTACAGTATATTGACTGTAACACACATTGAGTTGTGTATATGTCGGTGTATTTTCACGTGCATTCAGAACATCGGGCTTATTTTCTGTCTCACCAACATTCCACTGCTTGTACTTATGTAGAGAGTGAAAAGTAAACCTCAGGCTCTGAGTATTTGAATCATATTAAATAAAGTGACAAGAGAATAAACTAAAACAAAAACTAGAAAGGTGGGCTCAGTCTTTAATGCAGTGTCAAATCAATTGAAATTGACATCCCAATGTGGGGTTCGGTTCCACAGGCTCCATTTTTGGGTAAGACTGATCACCAGTTCCGTGGATCACTGGGATGTGGATCTGAGAATGAATTTACAAAATGTGAAAAATATTCACAAAATGTGAAACATCTTCCGGGACTGGGTTCCTTGGCCTGCTGGCAGCATGGACGACAAGAAATCTAGCACTGAGCGGTCTCCTGGTTTTTTGAGAGACAATTCAGACAGACAGCCACATACACAGACGAGAGGGGGTGGCTCAGGAGGTAGAGCGGCCGCATGGGAAATGCATCT
Organism: Electrona antarctica; assembly: GCF_951216825.1. Classification (NCBI taxonomy): domain Eukaryota; kingdom Metazoa; phylum Chordata; class Actinopteri; order Myctophiformes; family Myctophidae; genus Electrona; species Electrona antarctica. The sequence continues at coordinate 34,924,196 of NC_136809.1, read as the reverse complement.
TGTGTTAGTGTCGAAGTGCCCTTGAGCAAGGCAGTTGCTCCCGATGAGAGCAGGTTTGTGCCTTGCATGGTTTCCTCTGCCATCAGTGTGTGAATGTGTGAATGTAATGCACAAAGCGCTTTGAGTAAAGGTGCTTTATAAATATATCACTAGAAAAGTGTTCTCTATGGAGCGCAAATCTCTACCAGATCCACATAGAAACGGCTAATGTGGATGTTGGACTTGCATGGCTCCAATATGGATCTTGGACTTCATCTGACCAACCTGTGACAATAAGGGATCAAAGGCCCATGCATTCAATATTTAAAAAATCTAATATTTTAATCACACTTGTGTGAAGTGAGTGGCGCCTGTTTGTTTAAAGTGCTTTAAACAAAATGCGGCTACTCAATGTTTGTTAAAAGTGCTCTAAACAAACATTAAAAGTCCATAGACTTGGCTTCTATACTCTGTTTGTTAAAAGTGTTTGTTAAGTCATTTGGCTGCCAACTGATGTCATTTTGTCCTCAAAAAGTACAAAACAAGTGCTATAATAATACATAAAATCTGAAAAATAATTGACCTCCTTGGTGTACTGGCATTGTGCATAACAAGCTTGACACTGATCAGTGTAGGGTTTTGTAAGATTAACCACGGAGAGAGACAGAGAGACAGACAGAAACACACACACACACACACACACACACACACACACACACACACACACACACACACACACACACACACACACACACACACACACACATACACATACACATACACACAGGCGAAAACAATCCCCTTGCCCTTAGGCCTGGTGGCCATTGTAGAATAAGTGACGCTAATATAACTATGTACAGTGTCCACCTTATCCACCCTTTCGTGATCCCATTCACAACATTCTCCGGAGACTCATAATACTACAAGTCAAGTCGTCACCTAATGTATAATAGTACAAAACAACAGGAGTTGACCCTGAGAAGTGTTTTCCAAACCGATTGGAAAGCACAATAAAAACAAATCATAACCATAATAATCTGTAATGTAATCAATAAAAGCAAGAATAAAGTGTAAAAACACATAAATCACAATACAATTACAAAATAACAAACAATATAATAAATGTACAAAAAATAAAAAATAAAACTGAATAAAACAAACATGTTACAACAGATTGAAATTATATTAAATTCAATCAAAAACAAATCCACTGAGCTTGACAAGCAAAATCCCCTGGGTAACCTCAGACTGAACAACTGTAAAAATACAGTTCTTTAAATTTTAATCTCCACTTACTGTAAAACACTCACTTATTTCTGAATCTTTTTTTCACCTTTATTTTTTCTCTTTTTTTTGTCTGAAAATAAATCAAATTTAAAATAAACTAGAAAAAGTGACCTTCTGGGCACAGGTCTCCACCAGGAGGATAGGACTGTGAGATCTTTGGCAAAATGTTTAGGAGTAATATAAACATGTTTGCCTTTGATGGCAATTGGATGATTTGAGGCATTTTGTTCCAAAAATGTGTTTTGCAAAAATCAACCTGTTGGTGGCGCTATAACAGGCCAATGTGAAAAGGGTGGGATATATTCCTCAGCCTAGTAAGAAAATGTGTGAAAGATTTCACGTAAATTGCATGCTGCGTTCATGATTTGAGGATTTTGTTCAAAACGGGGCAATCTTGCAAACTGTGAAAGCCAATTATAGCCAATTAGGATGGAATATGAAATATCGGACAGATCCGACTTGAGCACATGACCATAGAGATACTGTGTAACGATTTGTGAGATTTTTGGACAGAATCTGGAGGAGTAATATCAAAAAATGTGTTTTACAAAAGTCGGCCTCCTGGTGGCGCTATAAAAGGCAGATGCGGAAAATGCAGGTCAAAGGTTTGTCCTTGGCCTCTATGGAGTGTGCATGCAACGTTTCACGCAGATCGGTGCAGTTTTAGGTAAAACATGTGAAAAGCTGCCTCATGGTGGTGCTATAACAGGCCGTTCTGGAAAATGCGGGCCAGAGGTTCATCGTCGGCATCCAGGGAGTGTGTGTGCAAAGTTTGGCATCGATCGGGTTAACAGTGCCGGAGATTAGCTGGTAACAGACGGACGGAAGGACACACACACACATGGACGGAGTGCAAAACATACTCTCTCCCCATGCCTTCGGCCTGGTGGAGACAATAACTGGTAGAGCTCTATGGGTAGAGGCATAGATATATATAAACTCTAGATAGCTCACCCGCGCTGTTGGCCAATGGAGAGTGACGTCGTTACGTGGCGGCCATCTTACCTCGGGCCACATAACATTGTGTCTATGGGGCATGTACTCTTAAATGACCATAACTTGCTCAATTTTCAACCGATTTTGAAACGGTTTGGTTTGTTATAAACGTCAGAGACGTCCGCATACCTATATGCTTTTATACGACGTTCATATATTAAAAAAAAGAATTAAGCAATCATCATAGCCACGTTGACAATGTTTGTAATAAACCAACCCGTTTGTAAATCCGTCAAGATTTGATCGAGTTATGACTGTTTCTGTTTGAGCTGCCATTGAACATACTGTACTGTAGCCCCGAAGTAATATGGCTGCCGGGTGAACGACGTCAGAAACTCCGCCTTGAGCCATCTAGAGTTTATATATATCTATGGGTAGAGGTAACCTCGCCCACCAGGCTTTCCACCACCTCGGAGGAAAAGGGTAGAGGACACTGCTGGACAACGTTGTAATTTTGTCTCGCTGTGATTCTGTTACGATCCAGTAGATGGCGATAATGTAACGCTCATGGATGCCAACAGCTGTAGGACGAAGAAGGAGGAGAAGACGTCATTAATCGTGCGACAAACAGTGCATCCACAATTCCACATGACCTTTCAAGAAGCTGTTGTATTATGATGATTTTACCGTTATTAATTATCTAAGAAGATTGTTCTCAGTTGAAATGCTTCGCGTTTCAATCATAGCTTGTGGCAGAGGCATCGCTAGAAGGGTAAGTTTTTTACCTTGGGATGCAAAATTGTTTCTCCATCAAATATCTACTAGCTGATACAAGCTCACAGCAACTGGTCGCTTTTCGGTCTGCTATTATTGCACATTTTTTAATAAGTGATTGTGGAGAGTGGATTACCCGATTACCTAGCCCCTCTCGGGACCCTACGTCAAAGTTTTCTGACATTTGGATGACACCGATTACCTAGCTCTGGTCCATGATCCATCCCTGGGACCACCAGTCATGTTTCAGGGCTATACAGTGGTCCGTACGGTCGCCCCTTGTTATGTATTCGTTCCAGGTGGTCCACAGCTAAATCATGTCAACAGAATGTAGAAGAATTATTATTTTGATCAACGTACAGTATGTTAGCCAGTTATCTCAATCAGTGATGCAAATAGGTTTTCAATATAATGGGTCATATAATATAATATTATAATATCATTATAATATAATGGCCCAGGGGTGGTCTTTTAGTTGGGTCCCAGGGACATTGTATGAGTCCAGGACCCCCGGAGGGTGACATGATTGCGTCCTTTCTCAATTTAGTGAGTCTCTAAGGATGCAGGGTGTAGGCTATAAGGGTTGAAAAACACTTCTTTAGATGCTAACTTTTGCTATTTGGTATCTAGAGTTGCAATACCAACCCTTGACAGCCCATACATCCAAATGAATGATGTTAAACTACTCACCAACACTGCAGCTGTACATAAAGCTTGGATTATCCTATCTATCTTTCTATAGATCTGCCAAGCTTTTGTTTCATAAAAATCCACCGTAGACATGTTATGAGGTACTTTCTGTCAAACGATTATTTGTAAGTGTCAGAGTTGGGAAGCGCTCATTTTCTATATCGCAGCGTCCTGCTGCCACCTGCATTATGTGCGATGGTGCGCAGGACCGTTGAGTGACCTCCATGTATTCTATAGCCGTATTTATAGAACACGAACAATGTGTTCCATTTGCTCCACCATCCTAGGCTAGTTCTACATCTAAATGAAAGCATTTCTCAAATTTTCTCCCTCAGCTCTCCTCATCATTCGCCGGTGAGAACGCGGCCCCGTCCAATCTACTCATCCCCCCAAATCTAGTGGATCCTTCAAGAACAAGTAAAGCTCTTTCTCTCCCAAATGTTCATGTTATGACACATTTAATTATCCTTCATGACACTATGGTATTTTTGATAGTTCAGTTGACTTTAATATGTTTTCCCTTGCAGAACGACCCCCGCCCCCTCTAGATTGTAGTCTCCCCATCTTGAGAAGGTGTGATGAGGTGATCCCGTCTCATCTGAGCCCGCTGCAGACCTGGGTGGACAGCCTGGAGAAGCAGGACGGAGAACCTGTAGGTTTGGCTCAACTCCATCCTGATGTCTTTGCAGTGCCTGCCAGGTAAAGTCCATACCAGTAAAATTTAGAAGACATTTTGTTGTTGTCGGGCAAAAAACCTTTCATCTCCATATTCCAACTTTTCGTAAATGAACGCCCTACTTGATCATAAAAGCGTCAGAGAAGCAGCAGATCCACAAGCTCGAAACTTTTGCTGTTTTTGAATTTGAATCCTGAAAAGTAACAGTTTTGGACATGATGATTTGTAAAATCAGCCTCAGGTCTTAATGGGCTAATGGCAGTGGTTCCCAAACATTTTCATGTCAAGGGCCCCCAAATTGATATGTATTTGCCATGGACCCCCATTTGAAAAGGTTTCATGCCAGCTAGGGGACCCCCATGAGAGATGATTTGACAACATCTTTCAACTTTATTCAGAAAATCAGCTTGTAGATCTGCTAGTTTTGAATAGCCAAAAGATTAAAAGAAATTGCGTCCATCAGTAAGCTAAACACATAAATCTAATAATAATGTTCTCTCTCCATTAGGCTTGACATTCTCTATGAAGTTGAAATGTGGCAGAGAAAATACCAGAGAATTGTAAGTCATTTGTGATAAACGGTTAACGTTATGAAATAATGTTGCTGTCAATCGAATACACAGTAAACTACACTGTGCTTTCTATCCAAACCCCTGCCCAGAGCCATGCCAACACAAAGGTCAGGTCAGAGGTCCGAGGTGGAGGCAAAAAACCATGGAACCAGAAGGGAAGCGGACGCGCTCGTCACAGCAGTATCAGATCACCTCTATGGAAAGGAGGTATGACGAAGCATGAAATACAGCAATGATGATTAAACTGATGATCAACCTCCTTTAATACAGTTAAATTAAACAGTTGTACTGTGTCGGTGTCTTTGGCATTTTATTGTTTTAGAGGAGCCTCCTCCTATGCCCAGCTTTGTCTGTTTGTGTGAACACAAGCATGGTGATTTTATTGGCTGATCAGCCCATAGCAATGATTTGATTGGCTGAGCAAAGTACAAGGTGAGGGCAGAAAAGTGAAGACGCCAAAAGTGATTGGCCGGAATGACATTTGTGATGATTTGATTGGCTCAGCACGGAATGTGATGTATGATGATGATAAGAGCGCCCCTCACTTCACACGAGAGTGATTTCTAATATGTAGCCCTGTCGTCAATCCCAGAAGGTATAACATAAGATGAGACGTTTATCCCACATGGAAAATTCAGTCGCACGAGAGTAGCACAGCAGTTACAATACAATTATAGGGCAAGAGAAAGGTAAACAAAAAAACATTACACACCAAAGAAACGCCATCAATAGTTATACAGATACACATACCACAAAAGCCCTGCATTATGCAGGATAAAACAAATAATAATACGAGTACACACAGTAACCATTTCAGAGTGTCCTTTGCTGTAATGAACCGTTGTAACAGAATGATTGTATATTTCAGGTGGGGTCGTTCATGGACCTAGAGGTCCAACCAGTTATTATTACATGTTGCCCATGAAGACGCGTGTGCAAGGACTCAAGGTGGCTCTCAGCTCCAAGCTGACTCAGGTAACTGGAATGCCTCAATGAAAACCCTTCATTTGTGATGCTCATTTGATTCAACCTTTATTTTTAATTGGAATGAGAGTTCTGTACATGGATTCATGTTCATTTTTTTAGAATATTTTGATTTAGTCTTTTGAATAACACACCATTTAGTCTTAGTCCTATTTAGTCTTCTGAAAAACCTTAGTCGACGTAGTCTTTAGTCTTAGTCTTAAGGTGCGTTCAGACTTGAATTCAAATATTCACCTCGGTTCGTCTCGTTTGTGCTGCGCCAGGTTGCCCGGGCCCGTTCGCTAAAGGTTAAAGCCTAAATATGTGATTTCTTCACATGTTAGTATGGCAGTATATAGAACAGCAGGACCAATATTACTAAAACATCAACATTTTACATATTGTGTTAATTGTTTAGGAATCAGTGCTAGTGTGGGGAGATCCTTTCACACTGTTTCACAAATTGCACATTAGGACTTTGTCATACAAACATTTTGCTTTAATCCATGGACCTGCCCTGCAGGGGGCTCTATGAATATCTACTTTTCAAAGACACACACGCTAATTTGGATGGTGGCGGTGGTGGTTTTCTTGTTTTATCTGATCTCTGACAAACCTCTTACAAAATGATTCCTGTAAAAAAATATTTTGATTTGTATTATTCCAGGATTACCTCCATATTGTGGACTCCCTGAACATTCCCACTCCTGACTCGCAGTACCTAATGGATCTGATCAGAGACAGACACTGGGGAGAATCTGTGTTAATAGTAGCTGTGTAAGTATGAACACTTTAACCTTTGTAGGCTGAGATTCACTGAGCACAAAGGTGTTTTTTCAACAATGTCCTACTTCACACGGTACCAGTTACACACACATTCTCACCTGGGAGAATGTGTGGACAACAGTTTTCTGGAAATTCTGTGTTGCTATATCAGTGGCCAAGGACCCCCAAAATTATATGTATTTGGTTGTGGACCCCCATCTCTAAATATTTTTGTCCCATGGACTCCCAGAACAGATTTTTGAATAGACAACCAATGTGTTCCGTCTGTCTAAAATGACACAGATGCCCTTTTTGAGGAGATGTCTCACTAGTCACTACCCACTGCATGTGTCAATAATGGACTTGAACTCGACACAATGTTTGTTACGTAGGTATACATAACAAGCACAGAGTTTTGCTGAAGAATAATCTTTTTAGCAGTCAAGATGTTCAGAGGATAACAGGAGTGCACATTAATAATAATTAATGCAACATTTTAGTCTTAATAAAGCATCTCCAGTCGGCTATATGGGTCTATGCCATCTAAAATAGGCCTAAAAAAGGACATATTTACTTTGCCTCACACGGTCTGATACAAAGTGGCTATTATTGTAGATCCAACCAAAGTAGCCATGTGTTTGGGATCTTTCTTGGAAAGGGATAGACGGATAGTTCAGATTTTTTTTTAACTTAAGCTGTATGAAATACTTGCCATTGATATAGTGATTGCAATTGTATTAATTGATTGCCAGAGTCCTGTGGTGGGAGTTCTGCTCTGGTTTTGGTGAAATATTAATTTGTCATTTTGTGGGGGGGCACAGGGGGCCACGCATTAAAAGTAAATTAATCCACAAAACTAACGTAATTTGTGTTGACATATTTCTAAAATATTAGTGCAACTTTCGTTCATTTTTTACCCCTCTATCACACAGAACTATGTTTTTTGTGTCCATATCACTACGCCCAAACAATATTTCCATGTGATAGAGGGGTCAAAGTTGAGCTAATATTTTAAAAATAGGTCAACAATACAAAACTGAAAATGTATTTCATACAGCTTAAATTAAAAAAAATCTGAACTATCCCTTTAAGAGCGAGAACTTTCTTGCCATGCCTTTTCACCAAGCAAATGGTGTAGAAGCATACACCAGGTCTTTACTTTTAGATATCTGGTTCCAGGTGATTTTCCATAATGTATTACATATTCATCAGCTGCTCCATTGCTTGCATTTGCCAGCATGCTGTGTCCGTCCCAAAGATGCCCTCTGTGGGTAATGACAGCAATCCATTGTGGCAACAGAGAGCTTTAAGCGTATTGAGGGTGGGAGTGTTGCTCACTCAAGTTCCACAGATAGTCCAGGCAGGGTATGGAACCATCAGCCTTATGTCTACAAGCATGCTTCTCTAACCTTTAGTGGAACTTAAAAAATCCCCTATATAAACACTTTAATAACACCTTTAACCTTTTGTTTCTGTGTGCCTTTTAGGGGTGAAGAGTTTCCTGAAAACATGATTCAAGCCACAGCAGGTCTCAAGTCTGTGAACATCATTCCAGCAATTGGTAAGGTTACACCTGGCAGAAAGTATTTCAATGGATGAGATATATTATAAAGTAAGACAAATTATGGTTTTCCCTGAAAATTCAAGACGTCATTATGGAGCTTTATGAAGTTACTCTAGTCTTGTGTAGAGTACAGATCGGAGATCTCTACTGTGTAGAAACTATTTGGAAATGTTGTAAAAGGTTAAAACAAACTGCATTCATTGCAGAACCAACTTAGTGGTCCTTCATATTGGGACGGTATCGGTTTTCAAAGCAGGTTTGTGTTAGCTGTCATTGTTCTATCCCATACATTAAATTGAGATTTTCCCAGACATTGCGGTAGGTGGAGATTTTGGAGAAGTTGCCCTTGACTACCTGCCATTGTGCTCAACCACAATTTACCCACTGTTTACTGTCAAAATATAACCTGTGGGAACAGTATTCTTTTATGTATATAAGTAATATCTCCACTAAACAAAAGGAAATGTACCCCAAGAGGTTCCTGTCCTAATCTAAATGGGATAAACATTGTCATTCATTGTCTTTTCCAGGCCTGAATGTCCACAGCATGTTGAAACACGAGACTCTTATCCTCACCCTGGAAACCGTCAAGTTTTTGGAAAATAAACTGCTCTGGCACGACCATCGCTATTCGCCTGTGCACCCGTATAAATTGCCCTACTCTGACCTCCCATAAAAGATCAACATTTTCATTTATATTAATCAAAACCTCAATTGGTTTCATGTCTTTATTGTCTTTACACAAACTTGTCAATAAATAAATGTCAATGATAAAAAATGATTTCATGTGGTCAATAATCTAAGTCTAGTGGCTCTTTTTGACTATGAAGGGTAACCCTTGCTTCCATAACCTGAATTCTGTTTCCATTATAACCAGAACCAGCCCTGAAGGGAGGTACACGTATATTTAAAAAAAGTATAAAATAGAGATTAAGTGGAATGTAGGATACACTGCACGGTTTGCTTAGTCCTTGTAGTCAAAAAGAGCCATAAAAGGCATGCACAGCACATACAAAAGGCCTAAAATCGATAATTGAGTCTGGGTGGTACGAGGCCGTTGGCCAAATCATTCCTGATCTCCCAACGCAGGGCTGTGCGTTTCTTCTCTGTTGGCACAACGTAGGTATTGGGCACATATACTTTTTGAGGTTTGGGCTGGAAAAGAGTAAAAATAATAATTGCATTGTGTGCCAAATTCCAATCTGCATTTATTCACACTTAATTGCAGATTCATTCAACTAAGTGCTTAATGCAAATTTTGTAGTGCAATACTTACTCGTGGAGGCTGGTATGCAAGCTGTTCCTGGAAAGTGAGGAAAAACATTTAAATAATTCAATAAATTGCCATGTACCACAGGAGGCATTGACTGAGCCAAAACTATTTTACAGGTCTAAATGGGTTAAAAGACTAGGGTATGTGTAAGACTAGGATCCACAATAGACTTTTCACAGCAGACATTTTGTAAAATGGGGGTGGAAGAGGCGTGAGATTATCTTGCTAAATTAAGGATCTTTGATTATGTCAAACCAGGAAGCTACTGGTTTTATGTGCATGTTCCCCAACTAAAGAAATCAACTTGAACAAACTTTTCCATTTGTTAATTTCAAACTACTTACCCTGATCTCCCGATGTAGAACTTTCCTGTCCCTTTCTCCAGGAAGTTTGAATGTCTCCCAGTGTTGCTTGTATTCAAAATACCTTTGAGGGATTAGTGAGATTTGTTATGAAAAATTACAAATTGTATATAATCTTAACTTAATAAAACATTTGGGGGTTAAAAGACATGTCTCAAGTCCAGGGTGAATGCTGATATTATACTATGTCAGTTTTAGTATAGTATCGTATTCTCAAACGGAATGCATGAGCAGGATGCAATGTCATTTAGTTATGCTTTTCACTTGTCCTGTGTGTAGTTTAATGTTAAAAGCCTCACTATGCAACTTTTTAAAATACATTTTAGATTGTGTCAAAGTTCATCACCTAGACACAGGACCTAACTGATTCAATTCATCCCTCGAGCAAGCAGGCCGGCTCTATTGGATCAATGGTAAACATTTCAGCTCTTAAGCAGGAACAGGTTCAAATCCAGGGTAGAAGAGGTAAGTTACATAGTGCTGTTTTAACCTTGATTATACTGTACAACAGTTGGTTCTTCAGATCAAGGAATCTGATTGGCTGAGAGCTGTGTGTTAGCACGAGTCTCTCTCGCTTTTTATTGGTTTAAATCAAATGTGATATTTTAACAACGGCACTTCCACCCAGCTTGATACTTACTTTGTGACAGGGTCATTCTTCTTCAGGTTTCTCGTGTGAGGGTGACCCCGTGCTGGGCGGATGACTGTTTAGGGAATATGAGTTGGTTAGCAAAGTTGGCTGTCTACAAGCTCAACACCTCACTGCGAGGCAATGTGAGCTTGCAGATCTGCTATTTTCACAACGTTTGCCTCTTTAAGTAATATTTGACAATTTGGTATTAAAAAGGTCTTAAGTCATTAAAATAAAACTTTATAAATGTACAGAAACTCTGTATACACTATGTTGGTTTGTTTACTGTTGAGTGAGAAAACAATGTTGCACATTTATATAATCAACTGGGGACTTTCGGAACCACTGTGCTAGATACTTACAGGACTTGGGTTTTGGCTTGAAGTCGTGATGAGTCTGCATTCGACTCTGGCAGAAATACAATAGATAGATGTTTTGAGTTTTGAAGAGACATGACATTTAATGATTGTGTATTGGAAACATTCTAGACTTGAAGCAAACTCATCTCATGAAGACAGAAGAAATATATATTGACTATACTATACGTCCCTTGTAGCTGTCCCAGGGATGGGTATGTTGTACCATTTTGTTATTTTTGAGTGGTGCAACCACTCCTATAGACAGCTGTGTGTGGCTGTGTCCGCACGAAAATAGCGTTATAGCGATTGTCACTGTTGCACAGCCTAACAGACAGACAGGCAAGGGAGGAGGGATTGTACAGTATATACAGCACAAGTACAGCACCACTCACTTCAGACGGGTCTGATTTTTCTGAAATAAATAGCCCTTGTGATATCAGTAGGAGGAGGTGTGGTCTTATTCTGCCTAGATGAAGACTGTTTAGGAGCAGTTATAATCCTCTGTTACATCATATGCAACAGAGGATGTATACTGTATATTCTGTATATAATGGTTGCTAAATTATTTCCCCATCATATTATGTACATAATGTACATAACATGAAGATGGATGGATGGATTATGTACATTCTCTACAAACAATTAAACTTCAACTCAAACTATGAAAACGACAAATAAAAGCTCTTGAATGCAGTTATGGAATATAGAATACTTAAGATACGTACATGGCAATTTATTTAGTTAGACTTTTGTTGTAATGACTACAATACCCACCATGCCTCTGATGTAGGCTTCAAAGGCACTCAATCCATCATTCTCCGAGCTCTGTTCATCACTCTGACTTCTGCTGTCTTCACTCTCTGGTCCAGAGTTTTCCTGGGTGGGCATGGACACATGCAGGCCTCCCAGACGTTCTTCCAGACCGCTCACTGCATCTGCAGGAAACAAACCACAAATGTACAATTAGAATGACCATGGCTGTGACTTACCAATGTGAGATTTGCTGTCTTTTTTGAGTGGTGTAAACCACTCCTACAACTGGCTTTGTTAGTTTGTCTGTCTGTCTGTTCGTACCAAAAAATGAGCATGGTTGCTATGGTCACCCAGTTCACACGGGTGTGATTTCATTACGTCAGACATTACGTCAGACCACAGCTGATCAGTCTATATAAGACCTTACACCACTCAGTTCACACGGGTGTGATTTTTAATATAACAAACAGGCTTTGTAGAGCCTCTCATATATTTTGTGGGAAATTAGTTTTAGGAGAAATGTATATTGACTCGTTAACTCAACATCCATTATATAGCGAGTGTGTGAGTACAAATGACTCTGAGGGATGTCAGGTCGAAGCTTTAGAAATGCATACTGATGGCGCTGATGATACTTATTTTAGCCACGATTATATTATGTATATAAACTAGAATTTCGCGGGCCTTCGGCCCGCTCATCCCAGAGTTGCGTTGCCCCGCGTTGCGATACAGAAGTCCACAGATACAGAAGTCCACAGTGACACGCGTTGTATGCAGCTGTTTTGTGTTGCAGCGCGTGCGCGCGCGCGCGCGTGTAGTGTTGTTGTTATCCATATATGCGCCTCGGTTCGTCCCGTTTGTTCCACGCCAGGTGTCGACGCAGTCGTTTGTGCGATTGGCGTGTTTGCATTATTGTAACTGTGTAGGCATACCATATTCTGAATTACCAAAAAGGACACATGCGCGCGTGCATGTGGATGTGCTCATGCGCGTGCACGTCGTGCACGTCGTGCATGTGCCGTGCGTGGGCGGTTCTGTTAAATTGAGATGTCAAAAGAATCTATAGCCTAACAATAAATGGATCAAATATGCTCTGTATTAGTTATGTATTTATTTAAAGCAGTGGCTGTGAAAGGTGTGATCCAGGGACCCTCATGGTTCCTTGAGGGGGTTCCAAATGGACCCATTATAGGTCTGTAACTGTGAGAGTGTAACACATGGACCCAAATGGACCCTTACAGGTCTGTAACTGTGAGAGTGTACAAATGTAACCAAATGGAGTGTTGTATAACTGTTAACTGTGATACTGTAGAAATGGAATGAAATGGGACTGTTATGGGTCCATTTGGTTTGACTCTCAGAGTTATGGGGGTCCTTGAAATTAAGAAGTTTGAGAACCTGTATGCAATGGCTTATCTGTTGTAAAAAGAGAGACCAGCCTATTCTCCAAACCATCATATGTTATGCTTTGCTAGGTTGTACGAAATAATATTGGGTCATTATAATTTGCAGGACTCACCGCGCGCACAGCTGCCTTGTCTGTCTGTGTTGACATGACATGGGCTTGCAGGACAGAACTTGTATTTGTGACAGACACATAGTTCCTTTGCAGACAATACAATGTGCTTCTCATTGGTCAGTCACAAAGCTAAGAAAACAGCAGCCTACTTTTTCTGCATGTCAATGATGAGATAGTTCTCCGCTGTCTGTCTATCTGCAGACAGCGGAGCAGCCAGCGAGCCTTTCTCTGATCTGCGGTCGGGACCAGTGGTAGTGGTGTGAGCGTGCAGCGCATGCAGAGTTATGAAGAATACACATTCCGGGGTTCGGGCTGAAAGTCCACCTCTCACAGTGTTTTGCCACTACGAACCATTGAACGTGCATTGTAATACACATTGGTGTGAATGGTCTGTGAGCGTAGCGAGACACTACAGGCGATACGTGTGAAACCCCGGACATTTGAAGGAATGTATAAAACCACCCGGACTGGCCGGACAGGCCCCCAGAAGAGGACGTATGGTAAACTGTGTATGTAATCGCGGCGCTGTCCATCCAAGTTAGAATGAGTGTGTGTGTGTGTGTGTGTGTGTGTGTGTGTGTGTGTGTGTGTGTGTGTGTGTGTGTGTGCGTGTGTGTCTGGCTGCCCTGTGTTTTGCAGCGTGGGGATCGCCATGTGAGGGGGCTAGCCAATAAGGGCCCTGTGTTGCATGTGGAGAATTCTGTAGGTTAGTGTGTGTGGTGCAGCCGAACGGGGTGGTGAGAACATGAGGGGGATGTAGCACAGCAATCGGTGACCCCTACATTAAGCTGTGTTGCTCCCAAGATGCAGTGCAAATGCGTGTTGTAAGCAACCGTAGCCAATGGGAAAACAGGATGCAGTGTTGCCAGGTCCGCGAATTGTAAGCGAGTTGTAAGTAGCGTGTTGAATGGCATTTTTTCTGGGCTTGTTTTCATAGACGTGGCAACAAATTAGGCGGGGGTGTCGGTGCTTGTGGCGTGTTTGTGTTTATTATTGATATTGATATTGTTTGCGAGTGTGGACGGGAGCCGGCTTTAGTGGCAGTGCGATGACAATTTTTACGCGGCTGGTGTCGAGTGTGGCCGTGCGGCGCGACATGAGGAGATAGCCGTGGATCGACGCGGAGGGTAAGACTGTGTCGTGTTAGTGTGTTGTTGCAGTGTGTGTTGCAGCGTGTTGCAGCGTGTCAGTGACGTAGTAGCTGGTGCCTTTTGTTCCTGTGCGTGCTTTTGGGCACATGTTTTCAATTGTAATATAGGAGGATACAACTAAATAGTTTACCCTTCCCGTGTCTATAGTTCCCTTGCCATTCCTCATGGGGTTTAAGGTTATATGTCACGTAGATGGAATCCACTTTGGAATCAATGAACTTGATGTCCTTATTGCTTGAAGACTCTTCTGCAGCATCCTCCCATTCCAACTCATATTCAGTTCCTTTCTCCACTATTCCTTCTTCCTCAAGTGACTGCATCTCTACCACCAGCCTTTCATAATCTTCATCCACAACAAGCCCAATCTGCTCTTTAAAACAGTGCTCATCCATGGCTTCTACCTCCATAATGTGGTGCCCATCTTCTCCCTGTGATCTCATATCTGGAACACCTTTGTTGTCAAACCAGGCATAGAGGTGTTCGTCACTCTCATCTTCCAAAGGCTTCTGGTCTGTTGGACGCTTATGATCTTCTACCTCGGCAATGAGATGCTCATCTTTTGTTGTCATATCTGTGAGATCTTTGTCATCGCACAAGGCATGAAGATGATCACCACTCTTCTCTTCCAATGGTTTTGTGTCTGTCAGACATGCATCATTTTCTTCGGCATTGCAGGGGTCATCTACTTCTAGTCCTGCTTCTTTGATATCCTCATTGTCCAAATCTGTACCTAGATCATATCTAGGGTAATGTTCATTCAGATCATGTTGACTATCCTCCAACTCAGCCAATGAATGTTTGTCTTCACAGTTTAGCGTGTCACTGGGTTCCCCACCGTCTCCACCATAATTAGAAAGAGAACAACAGTCCTGTTCGTCGTCCCTCGTCTCAGAAAGGCACTGAGATGAGGAACTTTCTCTGTCAAACTCAGCGATGGTACTGCAGTCGTCTCTGCAGTCACTTCCCTCTTGCTCGTCCTTACACACAGAGTCGGGTCTGTAGGTGCCGTAGCCGGACGTGAGAAAGCTCAGCGCTGGACTACAACCCCTGGTGCTGCAGCCTTCTCCGTCGGTCCTCTCCTGGTCATGTTCTTCGGGAAACTCTACTCCGACATCGCCCTGCTTGCTCTGTTCACTTTCACTCTGCACGGAAGGGTCTGATTGAGTGTCCTCAGAGATAATGGACTCTTCCTCGTCACATGCTCGCTCTATCTCCTCTTCCTTCTCTTCCTCAGACGACTTTAGACTATTCTCATCTGAGCTCTCGTCCTCACATTGAGCGTTGTACATTTTGTACATGGTTATAGAAACAGTACACCTGCTGTGTGGTTAGTATAAGGTGAACTGCTGACTGAGGCAGATGGCTCAACACAAGTACTAAGAGGATTAGCCAGTACTCAAGATCCTTAACTCTAGCTCAGTGCCTCTGCTCCCAGTGTCACAGCACCCAATACTGGAGACAAGGGGGATTGCATCTCTAACTTTTGTATCCGAGTCAAATTAGTATCACCAAATAAAATATATGTGCTGGCTTAATTTAAAAATGTCATTGTGTGTGGAAAAGATAACCGTACGTTTTTAAAGATGGTATTAAATAGTATAGTAGTACGTTTTTATTTGATTTATTTTAGTGTGTGTGTGTGTGTCATTACTCGACTCTCCTTTTGGAATTATCATGTGGGACACACACACACACACACACACACACACACACACACACACACACACACACACACACACACACACACACACACACACACACACACACACACACACACACACACACACACACACACACACACACACACACACACACACACACACACACACACACACACACACACACACACACACACACACACAGTTAATTGGTATCGTTCTTACCTAATTCTTCACTGTGTACTGATTCATCACACACCACACGTTGTCCTTTATGTTTCCTTTAGAAAAAACAAAACAAAATGTCTTACAATAGTATTTGATTCACTTCCAACAATGACACATGTGTAGTTGTGAATATATATAGTGTGAATGATTAGGGGCCTGATTGGTGATTAAGACCTGAAGCCGATTCTACAAATGCCTTCTGAATCAGCAGTTCTCAAACTTTTTCGTGCCAAGGACCTCAAAATTGATATATATTTGGCCGCAGACCCCCATCTGAAAATGCTTTGTGCCAGGCAGGGACCCCCCAGAGGAGAGGATTTGTGTTTTTTTTTTAATCCAAATGTATTCAAAGTTTTTCTATATTTTACAAAAATGTTCAAAAATTGCAGCGCGGCACTAAGTAATGCATGTGAACTTGTAGATCTGCTATTTTTGAGAACCGCTGTTATAAATCCTAAGCATTTTCTGAAAAATGTATGTTGCTACGTATATAACTTAAATATAAAATGGCACAGATGATGCTTTCCCGGTTTTAATAGGTTAGGTTTATATATATATATATATATATATATATATATATATATATATATATATCCTGATTCTTCCGTTTGATGTTACCTCAAAACCTTTCTCTTGATGAAGTTCCTCCCATGCACTTGTCCCGTGTCTCTGTCTGGGGTGGATGTCTGGCTGAAGGTGTATCGGGTGTCTGTTGGGCCGGGCTCCACCTCTAGACTGGTAGGAGCTGATGAGGGCCGTGTGGACTTGGGAGCCACCGAGTGCTGTGCATAAGAGTCACAGTATCCATCCATCCTGGTCCCATTGTATTGGTTCTGACAGGGCATAAGTACCTATGTAGGGAATAATACAGTTAATCAACCATGCCATGTTTACTATTTTGTTTGGAATAGTGGTGCTCAGGTGTCTTTGTCTGCATAGTATTTCAACATTGTTTGTTTTTTTCCAATCTTTACCCAGTGAGCAAATGTAAATTTTTTCCTCTAATTTCATTTTTTTTGCAGTGGTTGTACAGTTAGATAAGCTAGTGCATTGGTGGTCAAAGATTTGATTTAAGCAGTCTAGTAGGGTTTAGAGTATCTGTATTTTTTCAGGGTATATACACATATTGACTAGAATGACTAAGGATTTTATATATTAATTTTCATGACATATCTCCATGAGTCCATATATAAATGGCAAAGTGATCGGAATGCAGTAAAGGCTGGTTCTAAGGTCGCCTTCACACCAGGATGTTATACTGCGATTAAAATGAATCCTGCTGCGAATTGTCGGAAATTGCACTTCGTTTGGCAGGTGTGAAGGCTCATTCGAATTCTGGTGCGAATCAAACAATAGCATTCTAGTTCGCCAAGAAACAGGTTTCGTTTCGCTTCCAAGTGCACCTGACTTCGATTCACTGCAGAAGGTGTGAATGCAATCAACATCAAATAAAGGAAATGGAGCAAACAATGTGGCGGATGAATGAGGAGTAAACACAGTTGGAGACGGAGAAGGCATATTTTACGCAGCGCAAAGATGTCCCGTTACCGTGGATATTCGTGGTCGAATGAGGACTTGAGGAGACCGAAGCCCTCGTCAAAATATGATCAGACGAGCACAATAATCAATTGATTAAGGAAACAAATAAAAACACTGCAGTGTACAGAATATTCTGTCTGTCTGCGCCTAAACATAGAGTGCTGTCACTGTGTGGGGAGTGGTGACTTTCATCTCGTTTAAATATAAATACTTCAAAATTATTAAACACGTTTAGCTCAGCATGATCTAAACAACTGTACAACTGTAGCTGACATGGAATGTGCATACTAATTTTATATGATGATCGGATCATCTGATCATCGGAGTACATATTGTAAACGTCCGATTCATTTTGTGCTGCTGTATCCGCTGTTCCTCCACCATGTGCCCAAAAGAATAGTGTGCGCGTGACTTAGAAGGGGTAATACAGGCTGGGCAAGTTGAATGATGACTACATACCTGTCTATCACGGTCTGGATTACCAGAATGCAAGAAGAACCCATCACCAGGGTCTGCAATATAAGACTGATTAACTGTGGAGAGAAAGATAAGTCAGATTTCTCCAAATATATAATATTGTACCATGTCCTTCCTAAGAGGACTAGCCTGTCTCCAGCCCTGAATCGCTAGCTACGCCAATTTAAAAAAAAAACATGTTCTGAAGTGAAATTAAATGAAAATCAGGCTATGAGAGGACATTAACATAATCTTACAGCAGGTGGTAACTTTAATAATTTACTGACAAGAACATTTGTCAGTTACCAACTTGTTTTTTAGTTTGTTTTTGCTTTGCATTTCTATAGGGCTTTTTTCTCTCCACTTTTTTTAACGGTAGATGGATGGTTTCCAAACTTGAAAGGTACACATGAAATACAGTACACATGAAAAGGGCTGTGGTGAAACCTGATCATGGGAAGTTGGTCCTCAAAGCAAACATCCAAACCACAACCTAACCAATAGTTGAGATGTTTATACTGCTTTGGTCAGCTACATGAATTAGTTATTACCTAACTCTAACCCTTATCGTTGTTTTTACAATAATGTGTATGCAATAACCATCTTCTCCATCCAGAATAAAGATGCTGTACAAATATGATTGTAATGTACTAGTGGTAGCCTTTGCTCAAGACTATCAGATCTATATTTTACAATTTAGGCATTTAGAAGACGCTCTTAATCCTGAGAAACTTTTGAGTCTGACTTTTGCTGTCGTATCATAAATGTATGATACGACAGCAAAAGTCAGACTTGATAAAAAGAAATACATTTATGATAGTCTTGAATTGAGCCAAGGCTAATAATTTATACAGACACATACCTTTTTCCTTGATGACTGCAGGAGGACTTGGCTGGGAAGTGAGTGTGTAGGAGTTCAGTTCAAAGAATGATGACTCATCGTGGCTCTTTGATTTTTCATGTCGAATCAGCTCATCAAGATCTAAACATTACAAATTGAGACAGTTTTCAGCACACAAATATGCATGTTGCACCCACGTCTAAAAGTACACCGAATTATGCAAAGACAGATATATAGATCAGTTAACCTGTGGGTCAGGACACCCAGATTTGTGAAAATAGAAAAAACTCACAACACCTCCAGCCGTTGTGAGCTTGTAGATTAGCTACGTATTTTCACAATTTTGGAATCGAGTCAAGCTAAATGTAATGCATCAACTATTTACAATTCCATGTGCTTGTCAGGTTGGTTGGGGGTCCTCAGTTCAAATTTGGGTCCCCAGTTCAGACTTCAGATATGATTGATTATTTTGGAGGGTCCCCATTTCAAATATGATTATTATGAGGGGTCTCCGGTTCAAATATGATTAGGTTAAAATATGATTTTAGGGGGTCTGATAACCACGGAGTATAAAATATACCGTAGTACCCACCTTGTTTGAATTGACGCAGTCGGTGCTTCGGTATGTCCCTGTACCCGAGTGAGGCCAGTTGTTGCTCTATCTCCTCTTCAGAGAAATCCAGAATGTTGTCCATAACACACACACCACACCACCACCAGACCTCCTCCTAGCGTTACAGGAAACGAGACGTTTTAAAGAACCAAAACCACCATCGATTCATGAATTGTGGATGCAAAGGTATCGCTGCAGCAAGAACAGACGGTAACAGAACACCTTTAATGCAGCTTAACGCGATATCTGATCATGTCTACCAAGCTCACTATCTAGCGTCCCCTTTAAACCCAACGAGCTAACAGCTAGCAGCAACTAGCTAATCTGCTCTGTTGTTATCTAAAATGGTTAAAAAACAACCGTCAAAACAAAACAACTTTTGTGTCAAAAGTCCTATTTGTATATGGCATGTTGTTGATGGGTATGCTTCCTACCTTTACATGGATAGTTGGTGAACGCAACTAGTAAAACACAGCACAGTGCTCCACTGTTTACAACAGTAAAATACAGTGCCAAGACAACAACACTGTTTACAGCCGTTTGAAAGGGACGCCCTAGAAGTGTTGCCAGGTTTGGTTTTGCGAGATAAATATGAAGCAACTATTTTTTTTATTTAAATAAAATGTGGAATATTTGGACGGTTTTTGAAACAGTCTACCAACCAAAATCTGGTACCTGACACAAAACATTTTCAGGTGGGGGTTATAGGGATGAATGCACAGTGCACACAAAAATGTGGGGGGTCCATGACATGAAAATATTTGAGAAGCACTGGTTTAAATAATAAGAAGAAGAATCTATATTATCTATAAATGCACTGAAGTCTCTGTACGTATATCTGTAATCCACGTAACTCGAGAACCGTTCGTCCCACCGACTTCAAATTCGACACGTGTTCCACAGCGCCACAGGGACTGCAGTGCCCCGGTGTCGAGTTGGTCGGGCCCACAGTTGTCCAGAACCGCCACAAAAGGCTTCTGCCCGGGATGTGGACAGGGCCCCTGCCCAGGCTCCATATATGGAGCTGGCCTGTTCTGACATCACAACACTCCACACAGACAGATGGGTGGAACGGGTACTCTGACACGGGTACAACAGGTATTGCATAGACAAGTGGGGCATGGACCTCCAACTTCCATCGTTACCGACTCGGTGCTCTCCAGCCAGGCACCTGTCTAGTAATAATAATGATGATGTGGAAACAAGCCCAATTAAGCAACTACACTGTAGAAAGAACCCCCCCCCCAAAAAAAAAAGTGCAACCACAAAAAAAAGTGCAATGCACAACTACAACATTTAAGAAAATTCTAATAATGTTCATGATGAATTGAAAATGGGGGACCCAATATGTAAAAATAAGTCTTTTGTGCTTTTAGGAGATTTTGTATTGACCTGTACTTTCCTTGAACTGTACTCATTCTGAAATCTGAATAGAAATCTCAATCAATCGATCAAAACCACCCCAAATCGCTTAAAATAAGCAGACATGGCAACACTGCGCCCTAGTCACTTCTTCCTCGCGGATGTGTGTTTGTTTAGAAATAGCGCCCCTGCCGCCCAATGTGAGTTTTTGGGGACCGGTGTAAAAAAAACTATGCAGAAATTAATTCGATAATCAAAACTATGTAAAAAGTATGATATATGAACGATTAAATCAACATTTCGCCAATTCAAATTGTAAAGTTTTCACAATATCCACTACTTTGTATTATATGTGCAATTATTGTATTGTAGAATTTAGCATGATTTATTTAAATCATAAAAGTGTGCTGTAACTGTGAGAACTACTGATTTAGGATCTAACATTTTACCAATTTAGTCATGTAGGCCTATCCTATAGTGGTTGGCATTTTTATTTGATTCCTGCTGTAGGCTAGTGATAAGTCAGGAGGAGAAGACCATGCACTCAGACCTGCAGGGCAAATAACGGGTCCATTTGGTACCATTTGCACACTGTCTGTCAGAGAAGAATGTATGGTGTCCTTGTCCTTGACATTAAAAACAAAGTTCGAGAACCAATCAACCACTGGTTAGATAAATTCAAAGTCCAGCCGTCTGCTGTCCAGCCTCTCCCACCCCTCACTGGGGAAAATTCCGGGAGGAAAACAGAAAAGGGGTGAGTTGTCTTGTTACCATTATAAGTAGGCCAGATAAAGAAGCTCACCCTCGTGTAGTGGACCGGTGCACATTCGTAGAAACTCACTCCCCCGGTAGCATGCACCTTCGGTCCCTCCTCCAACCACTGTGCAGCGATGGAGCGCCTCATGAATAAACATGAGTGTTTAGTAGTACATCGTACCTTTTCAGTACGCGGTGGGGTTCAGTGAGGGGGATATTGACAGGTACTCCACGAACCCCAACTAATCCGGGAAAAGGGAGTTTTTGCGTCTTCCCCGCGTCGTTAGGAAGACCATGGCTGGCGCCAGGATCTCCCGGGAGTCTTTGTTGGTGATTTTATTGCAAATCTTCCTAATTTGCTCCGCTCAGGTAAGTGATAAATTGTTCTCTAATTCAGTTTTATTTTTATCCATAGTAGTAGGCTAGGTACTTCTGTATGGGCTAGTTTGTTTAGGCTACTGTATCAACTGCAATAGGCCTATAGCATTTTGTAAACTGCTAATTCTAGATTTAATACATTTTCAACAATATGTCCATCCATAGGTATACCAACCTTCTGTCCTTGCAATATATATATATAATACACAGGTTTCCTTTGTGTGATATCTTTTAATAGCCTACATTTGGAACTCAAAACAGGAATGATGTCTGTATCCTCTCAGTGGACATATGGAACCAATGAGACTAAAACAACAGTTAATCTCAGCATATTCAGTTAAGAAGAGTTCCTCGACTATAATGGGATAGTATATGCCTTTACTTCATATTCCCTGACCTTATTACTTCTAGCACCATGACTGCTCCCACACAAAGGGACTTTGTGTGAGCTACTTGCAGACCACCAGCCCTGGTTTGAGGATGGATTTCAGCAGAAAATAATGTTTTTTTAAGGGGAATTGTTTTTTGTTGTTTATCTGCAGAGGGGCCCAGTTGGTCCCAGGGGTCTTCCAGGACCGCCAGGAATAGCTGGGGTACCTGGCGTAGATGGCATTGATGTAAGCCGAATTCTTTTTTTTCCCTTCTCATATCTATATCAAAGCTGGGGGTCAGTATCAATTTAAGTAATCAAATCCAAAATAATGGCAGACACTTTATTAGTGCACAATATATTTAATTTCACAAATATTCCATTTCTGATAGATCATACATGTAGGCCTACCATCCATTTTAATAGTTTGTGTTCCATTTAGTTAATTTCATTTTTTGTTGTTGAACACCAGCTTTGTTATTTATGACCATTATGCATTTACTGCATCATTTTCTAGTTCCATAAATATTCAATCACAATCACATGCATGACATTCGTAATATATTTTCAGGGTGAGACAGGAGAAGACAACTTTGTCGAAGGCGGACCTGTGAGTGGAATTCTTTCTCTGCATTATTATTCTCACAAACACATAACTACTTACTGTAAACTTAATTCATATGTTGTTTTTCACCGCTAAATGAACATTGTGATTCCAGGGTCTGGATGGTGATAATGGCAAAGACGGAGTTCCGGGCACAGCAGGCCTCCCAGGCGCAGATGTAAGTTAAATACCTGGGTAACAACCTGGGAAATCAAAACTAACCTGTCTGTTTTCTATTCTAAAAGGCAATTTGGTAAATTCTGTACTCTGACCAACCATAGTATTGAATTTGAATAAGATAAAGTCCTTCTATTAGTTCAAGGGGGGGGGGGGGGGGGGGGTATTGTGCTGAATCACTGTAGTATCTGAATACAAGGATTCACGATATGCACATCTACGACTGGGGAAAGTAGTTTATCTTGGCCGCAGATCAAAACGTTTGAAAAAACCGAAAGTCTTGAATACATCAATATTTAGGTGGGTGAGTAGTGCGCCTCAAATAGCTTCCTGTCAGAAACAGAAGTCTTTTTGTATAAGGCAGGGGGGTGCTGGGCCAGCGGGGGGATCAACTGCCCAGAGATGGCTGACAGGAAAGAGCTGTATGCTGGTAACGGCTGGCTGTGCAAAATGGACCCAGTGTGTGTGTGTATGCTGATGGTTCTGCACAAGCAGCATTAAAATGAATAAGCAGCTGGACAGAAGTGGTGGTCAGGATCGGTGCGAACTGATGTGCAACACAAAGAAAGGTTTTGAAATAGACTAAACATATATTATTTATAATTAATTTGATGGACATGGCATGTCCATGGTCCTGCAATACAACATGTACAACATGCATTCTTTTAAAACTTTAGGATCCCCATTTGGTAATGGGAGGCCTATAGAGTGTCGCTGTCCCGCCCCTTTCAGAACGACAAGGGAACCATAGACGTTTCAAAAAGTATTTATTTAAAGACCTTTA
This sequence comes from Electrona antarctica, assembly GCF_951216825.1. Taxonomy (NCBI): domain Eukaryota; kingdom Metazoa; phylum Chordata; class Actinopteri; order Myctophiformes; family Myctophidae; genus Electrona; species Electrona antarctica. Next base: position 34,900,176 of record NC_136809.1, on the reverse strand, counting down.
AAGTTTGGCAAACTATAGAAAGAAAGAAAAAGTGTTGTACCCTGCCCTTTTTTACTTATTTCTAATTATTTGTTCGGCCCCCCAAAAAATGTTTATTGTATTGATTTATCATGATCCGAGTTGGCTTTGTCCGAGGCTTAAAGGTCTTTAAATAAATACTTTCTGAAACATCTATGGACAAATTAATGGGAAATTCCCTTCCGGTGCCCTCGAAGGGGGCGGGACTGCAATGCTCTATCCTTGGCAATAGTAGTGCCGTGTTGTAAGAAAACTATGTTTGAAGTATTTTCTTTGGCTGCTAAAACCTCTGAATGGTCAGAATGCAAAGCAAAAGTTGTTAATATGTGGTGGAAGGCCCGTGGAAGGCGCCGCCCTCTTCCACAATACTGCAGTGTCTTCATTCATTCATCTCTTACACAGTACAGATGTGTAAATATTAACCTCGTCCCGTTAAAAGAATAATTGAAATCTCAGTCACGTTTGTTGTCTCATATGAATTCCAACTTTATTATCAGCAAAGAAACAGAAGAGGCCTGGCAAGATATTCACAGTCAGAGTCACAGTCATAACCATTAACCATAGAGTCAAAATGTATAGAGAGGGCACCGGAAATCCCCTTCCATCCAGTTGCTCACCCAGCGCATACTCCCTTTTCACCCCTTCTTCCAGGTAGGAAAAGTGTGACGGGCGATGCATATTTGGGGCCTCTGTGACGCATTTTGCGTTGTCTCGCATGCACAGCTTGTGCACAAGCTTGTGAGTTGAGCCCATGGGACGTAAAGTAATACGCCGCAGATATATGATTGTCCAGCATGTCGATTGGGCTTCAGTTCTTCCTCTCGGTTCTGGGGGCTTCATATGAACACAGAAGTAGGGTGCTTAATATTCTCTACCTCTGTTCTGTTTTTATGTACTTGTGCAGTAAGTACAGTTGTAAGCAGGGATATGCACTATGACATCAGAGCATTTGGAACCTCTTGAGCCCCATTGCCCCCACCGGCGGGGGTAGCGGCTGTCCACCTTTGAACAGCGCTCAGTGGGTCAATGGAGACCCAATTGGTCTTCGGTTCCAACTCCGATGTTGCAGATTTACCCCCTTTACCCCCTTGGGGTTTAAGAGGTTTTAAGGCCTATATTCATACTCCAGTATGTATACGTGATAAGGTGACCACTGAAACAGTGGTTAGTAAAAACAGAGAGATGTGTTTGGGTGAACGGTGAGTTGCTGACCACCGCAGCGTGACGTCATGTTGTAGCCTTACCCCACATAGCCATATTTTACTATTTTTGAGTGGTGCAAACCACTCCAACAACTGACTTTGTTAGTACCCGTTTGTGTTTGTGCCTGTACGGGTGAGCATAGTTGCTATGGTTAGTATGTGACGTCACTGACATCACCGACATCACGTCAGAGTGATCTCAAAAAAGCTTATAATCAATCTCTATCGTTGGTCACTGACATTACGTCAGACCACAGCTGATCAGGCTATATAAGACCTTGCACCACTCAGTTCACACGGGTGTGATTTAAAAAAAAAAAAATTGAGTGGTGCAAACCACTCCAACAACCAGCTTTGTCTGTATCTATGTGTCTATGTGTCTATGTATGTGTGTACCTGTACGTGGGGCCACGTACAGGTGAGCATGGTTGCTATGGTTAGTGTGTGACGTCAGACCACAGCTGATTAGGCTATATAAGACCTTGCACCACTCAGTTCACACGGGTGTGATTTTTATTTAATCATTCAACTTACATCGACACGTCGTGAGCTTGTAGATTGGCTATTTGAAATATTTCAAAATAATAAAAAAATAGCTGAGAATTTAAGGGATAAGGCGGCGCGCAAGATAGGGACTCTAGACCAGTAAGACGCCCTGAGGGCGTGCACGCATCCGCCTGGGTGATGGCAGACTGCTGGGCGAGCGCTGGCGCTTTGGCATGGGGGGTCAGATCAACATGAATTCTGAATTCTGCCATATATGGCGCGTGTCTTGATTGTACAGGGTTTGATGAGGTCAGATCAACATAAGGAATGTCAGAACAGTTCAGCTCCATATATGGAGATCTACGGGTGGCATCGGGGGTCTTGAGTGTACAGGGTTTGATGAGGTCAGATCAACATATGGAATGTCAGAACAGGTCAGCTCAGGGTGTCTTCAGTGTACAGGGTTTGATGAGGGATCAGGTAGGGCCAGGCCTTAAGTTTCGTCACAAGTGATGTCACAAGGCATGACCGGAGGTGTGACGTGACACACGGAAATGCAGGTTTTCATAGTGAATGCGAGCTAAGGTCACAACAAGACTACTATGACATCAGAACTGTGCCGTCAGACGTCAGTAGTAGTAGTAGTTATTTTTTCTTCAGAACTGATGTCTGTAGTGTGATGTCAGTACTGGGGGGCCAGTAAAGTTTATTACTGACCTGACTATCTATAAAGAACCAACTTTGGGATCTCTATAAACACTATGGACATAAAAGGGATGTGACAGACAGACTTATTTATAGATAGATGTTCCCATTCTATTGACAAAGAGGTGTATACATACTGTACATGAGATTATCCCTCACAGAGTTGGCTACTTGTTGCTCTGTTGGTGTAATTTAATTGAAAGTTTATTGGGTTGTTTTTTTTAGCATGTAGTAGAAAGATCCTGCAGGGAAAATGAGCGTGCAGTGCACACGTTTCGCATGAATTTACGGCATGGAATTATAGCAAATGATCCAGCTTTGACAGTAGGCTTCGGCCAGTCCTGAATGTAAAAGTGTACATGGGCTTTATCAAATGAGCCTGACCTGCATACTGCATAGTCATCTATTCCTGTTTTTTGTCCCAGACAAATCCTTCCATTTCATACAATTAGATGTTGTTGGGCTAATTCAGTCATGCAGATTTAAATGTTCCAAGGCATTGGAATAGATTTGGGTCTTAAAATTGCTCCAATTTCTGTAGCTTTTTTCAGTTCAGGTTAAAAGCTACAGCATGGTAAAAAAAATAGCCGTTTACTACCCTGCCATGTTTATATAGTTTTAGACCTGATTGGAAAACATAATAAAAATCAGCCACGGTTTCATGTGCCTTTAAGTTCACTGATTGTTACTGTATTTGGCCTCTGGTCAGGTGTTTTTGAAATGGATTAATTCAGTGAGCAGTTAATGTGACGCTGTGCAGCAGTTCATTTTAAAGTTATCAGAACTTGTATATTTGGCTATACCTTCTATTAATTATTTCCTTCATGCCACATGACTGAGACACGAATATTATGTTTTCGCCCCTGAGTGTGTGTGTGTGTGTGTGTGTGTGTCGCTCTGGATTAAGAGCGTCTGCTAAATGCCTAAATTGTAAATTGTAAATTGTTGAGTGTGTGTGTGTGTGTGTGTGTGTGTGTGTGTGTGTGTGTGTGTGTGTGTGTGTGTGTGTGTGTGTGTGTGTGTGTGCGTGTGCATGCGTGTGCGTGTGCATGCGTGTGCATGCGTGTGCATGCGTGTGTGTGCGTGTGTGTGCGCACGCGCGTGAGTATGGGGGGGGGGGGGGGTGGGTGTTATGTCTCCACACTTGGCCTTATAACACCTTGTGTGTGTGCCATTATAGTCTGTAAAAAATATGGATGAAGTCCATGTGACATGAGTTGACCCATTGGTTTTCGAAGTGTGGTAATTCTTCTGCAGCTAGCAGGAGGGGAAATAGCGACACCTGCTAGGTCACTAATGAGAACTGCAGGGAATTCAGCACTTCCATATTGGATTCATTTAAAAAAACAGACACTTATGTGTTTTTGAGGGGCGCCAGCCCCTCCTATACACTGGTTTAATGTTTGTCTTTAGTTCAATGTTTTGACAATGACAATGAAGGGAAAATGTACGTCATAATGTATATATTTTCTCTTTATTGTTTAATGTTTGTGTTGTCACCATTTGTTTTACATCACCATTACATCACCTAATCAACATGAGTTAGACTTTAATATATTAGCGCCCCTCACTTCACACAGGTGTGATTTTTTGTAAGAAATAGGCCTCGCGCATGTACACATTCTTGAATGCAATTACAGGCAAAGGGTATGGCGTGTCAAAACCCTGTTTGACAGTCATTGTCACATGATTCATGAGACCATTTGTGCCTAATCTCAAGAAAATCACATTTCAACAACACACAATTGACATTATTTTGTAGCATTTGTGGTGCTCCTGGTGAAAGTAAAATTGCTTGTAGAAGCAATTTTGTGTGTGAGTCAAATTTGAGGCAGATCAGATTTGTGGCCCTTCTGGCCTGGTGGAGACTGGAGATAATAAACTACATTTGGGGAAAGTGAAAAAGTGTCTTCTTCAACCCCAACGGTCAACACCTCATGTAACAGATTATTTTGGTTGATGTATTGATACCTGTTGATTGTAGCATTGAGTATTGATCGTTCCTTTGATTGATGATTAATTTGTATAGTTTGTTTTTGTATAGTACACGGTATTGAACTTGAATAGATACAATAAATGGATCAATCCTGGTAGCCTGGCATTGGCCAGGTTTAGCCTTGTGTAGCCAGCCTTCATCTGCCTTTGCAATGCATATTGATATTAGTGTTAGTATCTACGTGAGGCTAGTCCAGGTTGATCACGTGGGTTCACAAAACCTTGCCCTGGTATGATGGTATCATATAGGCCAATGCTGTTTTAAAATCCTCCTTCCAACTACGGCTTTTATCCAAGGTTATAAGTCCTTATTGTCTTTAGTAATTTTGAAAGAGTGATACATGCTTTTATTACTACTCGCCTTGATTACTGTAATGCCCACTATGCCGGCATCACCCAAGCCTCCCTCTCTCGCCTACAATTAGTACAAAATGCTGCTGAAACATGAACACATCACCCCCATTCTAGCCTCACTCCACTGGCTCCCAGTATGTTTTAGGATCCATTTTAAGATTGTAATGTTTGTTTTTAAATCTTTAAATGGATCAGTGCCAATGTATATCTCTGATATGTTCCTTCCAGATCACTGAGGTCAGATGACCAATTACTGCTTGACGTCCCTAAAACGAGGCTTATTGCTCCCAAACTGTGGAACCAACTACCCAGACATGTCAGGCTGGCTCCTATATACACTACCTGTTTTTAAATCCCATCTTAAAACTATTTTTTATTAATTGGCTTTTACACCCTGATTGATTTTGTATTTATTTGTAGTGTATGTTCTCCTTGTGTTGCATTATGTTTATTGTTTTTATTGTTTATTGTTATGCCTATACTGTACAGCACTTTGGTCAACTGTTGTGTGGAAATAATCCAAAAGTCATTAACATTGTGAATCACATCTTGATGACATCATCAAGATGTGATTCACAATGTTAATGATTTTTTTTCATACCTCCAGTTCTAGGAAACACAGAATGGAATTTATTATTTCCACACAGCAGCTCAAAGGTATATTAATGACATAGTAAAATGTTGAAGATGAGTGGTATTATTCCCCTTTAAGACATATATGAATCCAACGTTTCGGCGGTTAAGACTTCATCAGCCTTCATCTGTGGCACCACAATATTGCCACCATTGCTAACGCCCTGTGGTGGGGAACTTTTGTGAATGCATATGTGATCAGTCTTGCCAGTGTCAGGATACAGCTGACCACTCACAGTGCATTGAACTGAATATTGGAGCCAATCCAGGAAGTAGAGGTACTTCCAGGCACTTCATGCACTTGTGAGCAACTTTCATTGAAATATATTACCGAAGTCTGACGTCACTCATGTTCATCCTCTGGGTCACGGAAGTTTTTCTCTATGGAGGAGAATAACATTGGGTCATCTTAGAATTGTCTCATTTAAGAATGTCCACATGAGTCAAACCGCCAGGATCATTTGTTTATTTTGTTTATATTACAAAATATTATTATTTGATTATTAGATTTTAATTTATCGTGAAAATGTCCTCCGTCATACATTGGGATGAATTTAATACCACACAAATCTTCTATAGGCCTACTTGATGAAACGAACCTGTGAAGAGCGCATTTGGTCAGGGCCGGATCTACCATATGGGCACTTTGGGCACGTGCCCAGGGGCCCAGAAAATCTTTTTGCAATGAATCCAATGCTGGCCTATTTAACATAGGATTCATTGCAAAAGGACCACTAGGGGGCGAGCCCAACTCGTTTGCGATGGTTATTGAAAACCATATGCCCATACCTAACACCATACCAAAAATCAAAAACTTGTCACCAAGTGCATAATTGTTATGATTTTTTATGTATTAAATCACAGTTTATAGGCCTTTTAAGCTCGCGGCAGCCATCGTGGACGCCATCTTGCAAATGATGCCTTTCCAGAAGTTATTTCCCCCCAATACCCAATACTAATAGAATCCATTGGAAAATCTCTTTTATCAATTATTTTGGTTTTTAAATATATACTTTAATTTTAGTTTCATTGCAAACAGACCACTAGGGGGCGAGCCCAACTCGTTTGCGATGGTTTTTGAAAACCTTATAACCATACCTAACATCATGCCAAAAATCTAAAACTGCACGTTCTTGTTGATTTCAGACGAATTGAGACCTAGCTAGCAACAATGCTGTCACTCTGGGGGGGGATGGGGGGTGTTAGGCGACCGGAAATAGGCCAATATGACGGCATAAAATTGCCCCAAAACGGCTCCGAAACAGAAACAGAAAAAATTTGCGCACGCGTGAAGGGGGGCCCTTCGAGCTTCAGTGTCCAGGGGCCCTCAGAGGTGTTAATCCGGCCCTGCATTTGGTACACTCTTATTTCACTTAGTCTATACAAATTGATTCGACAAAAATAGCAGATCTACAAGCTCAAGCTGTGAGCTTGTAGAACGGTTGTTTTGGCAACCGTTCCCTCCCAGAATACGGATGCTGGGGGTTCACAAAAGTGTAATTTTAAACATATTTTGATTATCGCGATAATATCGTTAATAACTCGTTAATTATCTTTGCCACAATAATCGTGATTTTTTTACATTGTCCCATCGCTACGCTGGACTTTATCATGATGCAAAGGAGGGAATAAAAACCCAAAGCACAAAACATTCTCAATGGGACTCCCACTGTGTTCTCTAGGGCAGTTACTAATTTGTACTATTCAGCGTATTAATTTATTAAACGTTTTATTTAATTTGACCTGTTACGATTTTTGTTTTGTCTTTTAGGGACCCATAGGACCCCTCGGAGATCCTGGCGCAGATGGTCCACAAGGGCCAACAGTAAGTTTAGCATTATCGCCTATACTGTAGGAGTTTAAAGGACAATATGGATGAATTCACTGTCAAATTTGTGGATTTGAATCAATCATGTGAAATTAACTTTGTTGATTACATGCAATGCTGGCTGAGAAATACAAATTTCTGTCCCTTTCTGAGCATTTTTCCGTCTGATCCTCCAATACCAAAGGGCTGGGCAATGGTTGTAGTTTTTTAAGTCTGTAAAACAATAAACAACTGTATTGTTCCTATCTTGTACAGAAAAGGCATGTTTGGTAACTATTTGACATAAACAATAATTGTTTGGTAAACAAGAGGTAACAATAAAGATGACCTTTTAGCGTTGAAAGGGTCAAAGGTCACAGACAAAAGTCAGGATATCCCAGGGACAGACACACAGGCATCAATCATGAGGGTCATGGATCAATCACTGACCTACATGGACGTGCTAAAGAAAGATGCAGAAGGGCGGAAAGTACACCAGATCATTTATGGAGGATCAAGATGACTTGAAATGCCACTGGAGGGCTCGTCCGAGGATGACCAACAGAGAGAGAGAGAGAGAGAGAGAGAGGAGAATGGACACATGTAGGGAGTTAGGTCAGGCAGGGTTTGCACCACTAGGTTAATTTAATTTCTGTTTTGTTTGCAGGGTGAAACTGGTCAGGCTGGACCTCTTGGAGAGATTGTAAGTTGCACATAAGTACTATACTGTAAGCCTATGTTAACCAAAGTTTTATCATCAAAATGTCTGTCAGTGTGGCTCTGTGGTACATCACGTCCAGTGGTCTAGAAAATTATCGAATGTTAAGACTATCATTTTGGAAACAACTCCAGGTTATTGTTCCAATCATTTATGCATTTGTCTTTCTATTTTCCCTTTATTTGTTACATTCTTAATTCTTTCTTTTCTTTCTTACTTTTATTGCCAGCCACTCACATCTTGTGAGTTTCTTCTTGACATTTAAAGGTTTCATGACATTAATTTTCATTTATTTTCGTTTTTCACCCAAAAAACTTTCAGTTGATTTTCTGTGGTCTTGGATTATTTTCTGTGTCTGTGAATTTCAGCCTTTTGAGCTGCAATGAAAACAGGAAAAACAGTGAAAACAGTGACATGCTGGCAATTGACAAATCCCATTGTCATATATGGGATTTGCAGGATGTGACATCACAGTCAGCAGGAGAATCAGAGCACTTGTTTGAGCCAGAAAACCCCAGACCACAGAAAATCTACTGAATGTTAAAAGTTCAGGGTTTTTGGGTGCAATTGAGCTCAGAAAACCAAAAACAATTACAAAAACTTTTTTATGTCACAATCCCAAGGGTTGTGTGTTCACATGATCCTTATATAGATATATTTTGTTTCCTATTATGTAATTCAGCAGGTAATTCAACATATTCTACAATACATTCAACTGTGTGTTTTTGAGCGGTGCCTCCGCTCCATTACGGAACTATGTGTGTCCGTATGTCTGTCCCTGTGTCTGTATGTCCAAGCACGGAAAGCTGCACCACCTAAAGTGGCCAGTAGAGTACAGCACAGAGTAAAGTGGCAGTACAGTAGAGAGCACGGTGCACTACAATACAGTATACAGACCACAGTACAGTAACTATAATTATAAATGTATAGTTGCACTGCTCACTTCACACAGCTGTGATTTTTCTTTTGTTGTGTTATTTGTTAACAGGTCTCTTTGCTTTTTATAACATCTGTTTCCAAACCAACACATTGAAACTATCCTTCATTACATGCTTACCATGATTTGTCTCCTGTCTCCCACAGGGCGAGGGACCTGACGCTCTCGATGTAAGTACTTCTTGGATATTTGTGTCACTCTTTTAAAGATAAAGTCGCCTCACAGCTAGAAGGTCCTGGGTTCGATTCCCGTCGGGGATGCTGTGGGCGCTGGGGGCATGTTCTCTCCTCGCAATCATCAGCGCCAATACCCGTAGGTAGAGTTGGCGAAAGGGCCTTTCTGTGTGGAGTTTGCATGTTCTCCCAGTGTCCCATACCGTAGGTATACTGTCACAAAAAACATGCAGTAATCCTGGTCTCTATACTGCTTCCCCCTGGTTAGCTGGGGCGCCTGATGGAGGTGAAAGGAACTGGTTGGAATAGTGTGTTCCTTCCACACGTTACGTCCTACCAGGGAAACTCCCCTGTCAGGTGATTAAGAAGTGGCCTGCTCACTCCCCATGCATTGAAGGAAGCATGAGCTCAGTTCAGGGCTCTCCCCAGGTTGGCAGAGGGAGCGTAGCAGTGAGGATTACAGCTTAGGCAATTGGCCCCGGGTGAAAAAAGAAATGGGTTACAAAACTGTGGGATAAAATGTTAGTTAAAAAAGAAAAAGAAAATGCAGCTTTTTCTTCCAACTGCAAATGTAAAAATTGCACTTCCACGAAAATAAAATACACTAATAAGGACAATTTGCCTTCATTACAACAGCGAGGTGACTCATCAAACTGTTTCTTTTCTTTTTGTTTCCAGGGTATTCCTGGTACAGATGGGCTTCCAGGTGAACTAGGCAAAGTTGGACCCTCTGTAAGTAATTGTTGCTCTGCTCATCATGATATAAATTAAATGAGGAAAATGATATATACAACAATTGCTATTATTATCATCACTTTAAGTTTTGATAGTATTAAACATGTTTTCATTTGACTCATGATCGCTTACAGGGAGCAAGAGGAAAGAAAGGTCCAGTTGGTCTTCCCGGCGCTGCTGGGCTCAGGGTAAATATCATAACTATGTCTGTAAAACCATCAGAGATGCAGCCAAACAGAGTGGCTCATCAACCAAGTCTTGCTGAGAATGAGCTGTTTTCAAGTCAAGTCTCAAGTCATTTGAGACAAGCCCACGTCAAGTCACAAGTCCTGTATTTTGTGATGTACAGTATATATTCAACTAAAGTTTCATGCCTCAAGTCAACACTCTACAAATCTCTAATGGAGAACCTATTTGTCTGCGTATATCTATTCTACGTCTGAGTAACGCCCCGCCTGCCTCTGATTGGCCTACCGACACTGCCGGCCTTACCAGACTTAAATTTCCTCTGCCGCGATGTTACTCTGTGATGGGAAATAAATAAATAATACAAGTATGATATAATACAAGAGAATGACAGCTTGGCACGCGCGGCAGTAACTTGTATGTGTTGTAGAAGAGGCAAACTAACATATTGTTTAGGCCGTTTATTTTACATGTGTACAGTGTAAACTTGAAACATTATTGTACTGTTAAAAGGTCTCTTTTCCCTTGATCTTTATCTTTTTTAGTATAATAGTATTAGTTTACTATAATGAGATTAATACACGATAATCAACACTTTAATTTACAACACACCCAAATCAAATCATACAAATACGTGTTTAATCAATCATTCAATCAAAGCAAACGGCATAAACAATATTAGTTTGCCTCTTCTACAAAAATAAAAGTTACAAGTTACTGCCGCCGCGCTGTCATTCTCTTGTACTTCCCACCACGGAGTAGGAGGACAGTCTGGGGAGACCATTGGGGCAAGACGGGCAGTGTCGGTAGGCCAATGGCCAATATGCTCGGAAGTAGATATACGCTATCTGTCTGAGCATCCAGAATTGCCTGTAAATCATGGGTTAAAACCTATGAATGAATGAATGAATGACATTTTTATTTTCGTGTCATGCCACTTTGGCCCATCCCATATGGGATTATATAACACATTTAACAGAATAAATACAAAACTGACATTACAGTCCTTCCTGTTCATATTGCATCTTGCCTTCTTACATACACAACATATTAGTATTTGAACAAAATGAAAACAAATAAAACAACAACCTATGATTTTCAGGTAATTCTGGACACAATGGAAAACCTTGAGCTTGACATTTGTAAATGGAAGAAAATGTATACAGTGGTGTAGTCTTTTTTTAATTATTTTTGTTTGCTATGGGTACACCTCAGGGGCACAGGATTGAACAAGGAAGTAGGGGGACGCTAACGTAAATATAAGATAACTGCAATATTGGCCTGGTCTGGGGGTGAACTGGGCCCTTTTGTGAAGCCTTATCTTTAGTTATTTAATTAAGTATCCTTAATTATAATTGCATCTATGTCGTCTTATTAAAGTATTATGTTTAATAATTACGCATGCATAAATACAGTATAACAAATGTTTAGGCCTATGTGGTTCTTAGTTTCTGTTTCTGTTTCTGTTTCTATGAGTTGCCAAAAATTCCATTAGACATGACTGAAAAATAATGATCTTCCCATTCTGCTGTCTTTTGTATTGAGTGACATCTCTCTTCCCAAACGCAATCGCAGCACTATTGTCTCATCTGGTTTCTTGTTACCGGTGCTCACCAAGCCTGAGTGATTGTTGACATAATGAATGTGTCTTGTGCCTCCCCCATGGGTATAGAGCATCGCAGTCCCGCCCCCTCGAGAGACCCGGAAAATAAATCCCCGTTAATTTTCCTCATAGACTTTTCAGAAAGTATTTTTACTTTACGCCGCGGACAAAGCCAACTCTTGTCGTGACAAATCATGACAATAAACACAATGTTTTTCTTCTTTGTAATTATTTGTTTGGTCCCAAAATATTGTGTTTGTTGTCATGATTTGTCACGACTCGAGTTGGCTTTGTACGACGCTTAAAAGGTCTTTAAATAAATACTTTTTGAAATGTCTATGGGAAAAATACATTCATTTCCTGGGCCTGGCGTCATCATGAAAGGGGCGGGACTGCGACGCTCTATACGGGACCTGGTGCATTTTGCAGTGATATTTCAGATCTTCTCTTTAGTGTATAGTCTGTATACGCACATTGTATTTGTACCCATTGACCATGAATCAGGTACAGCTGGTTACACCAAATGTATGAGCTGCAGCTACTGAAGAGAATTCCAAGCAAGCCCAGGCTGTTTTTTTTATTGTTTCTTTCCTAGGGGCCTCCAGGCGTGTGGGATGGGGAGGACCTGGTGAGTTTGATCCAAATGTAGTTGTCTGCGTCACTTTGATACATGGTGATGAACCAGATTTAAATTAGTGACATCACAACCGTGTGATGTCACATTGTGTCCAATGAGCCACCTGGACTTCACTTGTTCCTGAAATTTATGTTTTACATTGCCTCATTTACTGTACACACATTTGTAACACCAGCAAAACACCATGATGCTCAGATGCCAATGTTTCCAATACAGCAAAATTCATTGTTAGTTTAACTTTGAGAGTGCACAAAACTAACTGAATATTTTGCTATGTACACTTGTACTCCTTGTACTGCTATGTACAGTACAATTCTAATGTCTAAAATAACGTTTCGGTCCTTCGACCTTCCTCAGGCATGATTCAGAATAGGCTGACAATACATTTCACAGGTATAGACAACCAATCAGAAACGCACGTAATCATCAAAACAGGTGGCAGCTGCATAGTCCACAGTCATGTGACTCTTAAAGTTACAATGCCTCTGTGACATTCCTCAGATACTATTGAAAATAACAAATTACAATAATACAGGGACAGATATAAATATGTCATGCCATACAGTACAAGAAAATCAATTTACAATTAGTTAATAGGCAAATAAATGTCACATATAAGGTCCTACTACCATGACAGGAGTGGACAGTAAAAGTTAAAACAACACAGTGTACAGTTAAAAAGTAAAAGTTCTATACAGATCCTTTGGAAGATTGGAATGGTAGCCTATGAGGATTATTGTAGAGGACCATTTGTGCAACATTAATAGGCTGGCTAAATAAATAAACAAATACAAAATAAAATAAATACATAAAATAGCCTACACAAATAAAAAGCACAAATAAATACATATATACATATATTAATGTATTTATTGTGCTATTTATTTATGTATTTGTGGTTTGTATTTATTTGTTTGTTTGTTTGTCTCTGTGTGCCAAAATGATGACCAGTTTTCAACCTTAAAATATCAGGTTAAAGAGTAGGCACACTCAAAAGACACAGAGATTTCACAGTGCTTTGTGTCTACATTGTTAAAATATTGTGTTTTATGTTGTTATTTATGACATCATTTTTTTTGGGAAATATTCTTTATGCATGCATTGACAATGAAATTACAATGACTGTGCACAATAAATGTAGCACTCAAAGTTACAATTTGCTTACTATATAATATGGCTATTATCTAGATACCATTTTCCTTTTGCTGCACATTATGCTAAGGTGAGCTACTGTCAGTGGAGCCCCCTAGTGGCAGGGCTCTTCCATGACCTCAAATAGGCTGACTTTGTGTTTTTCAGTGCCCCAATGCCTGCCCTGCAGGTCTAACAGGATATTCTGGGCTACCAGGCATGAAAGTAAGTCAATGACATGGTTCTCAAATGTACACTTACTCCTATAAGATCACAATGGAATTAAGCCCTCAAGGCTTTTTGTGTTATCCTTTTACCAGTTAGGCCTATTGTATACTGTACTTTTTGCAAATATAGTATCCAATCAATCAATGAATGTTAGATATTGACACATACACACACAGACACTACATATAAATACATATAATGGCATCATATCTGAACAGTGAACTTTGTGAAAAATGTTTAAAAAACAAACAAAACAAAACATGATTCCTAATTTGACTTGGAATGTCTTCTCTGCATTTAGGGTCACAAAGGAGCGAAGGGTGAATCTGGTGAGCCTGGAAAACAAGGACACAAGGTAGTGTTTCACTTTCATCCTAACAAAGGCCTGTCCTTATTGAGGAATTAGCATGACATGCTATTTTCCTCCCACTGTCATTAATTTGCAATTTAAGAAGTGAATTGTACAATGATAACTGACTACATTTACAATGAATGCAGTATTCCGATACTAAGCCGATTAAGACAATAATATATATATTAATATATATATATTAATAAGAAATGACCATGTAATGCTGGTTTCTGATTAGGGCATAATCAGAGTAAGCATAATCCAATTTAGACTGCTATGAAATCGTACATTTTTGTCCGTCAGTATATCACTCAAAATCCCCATACATGGGAAACCCCCCATATATGGTGCCCAGGTCTTGTGACATCACGTGACATCATCAGGGATGGAGATCATCATAGTAAATGCGACCTGCTGTCGCAATTAAGCCCATATATGGAGATCCCTGATGTCATCAATATTGGCCAACAACTCTACATCTGACTTCAAACCTCAAACCCTTAGATCTCCTTATATGGATATATGTCAGTACCTGTTCTGACATTCCATATATTGATCCTTCCCCATCCATCCTTCCTTTTCGATGTCTCCCTTTTGACTGATACCTGTCCATTCAAACTAGACTAAACCTGCCCCAAAGTTATTAGTGCAGCCGTGCCCGGCAGCTGGTGAAAACTAGAGTTCTTCCCCCGCTGCCACCCTTAGATCTACATATATGGAGCTGACCTGTTCTGATCTGACCTCATCAAACCCTGTACACTCAAGACACGCTCCATATATGGCCAGTACAGAATTAATTCCATGTTGATCTGACCCCCCCATTCCAAAGTGCCAGTGCTCGCCCATAGTCTGCTGTCACCCAGGCGGATGCATGCACGCGACCTTGCCCTTTAGGGCGATGTCGCTTCTCGCACTCAGGCGTCTTACTGGTAGTTTGAAGGGCATTTTAGATGTGTACATCTCTAGGAGAAAACTTTCGCACACCTACAAATTAGGCGTATGCACAGGTGCGTAGGCCAGTGGACATCAATGAAAGCAATAAGGTACACCCGCACACTGTGTATTTGCTCTGTACATGAGTATTGTCTTATTTAATGAAGCAACGTTTCGGTCCCTCCGGACCTTCCTCAGGCATGGCAAGATGTGTACATCTAAATCTAACTATGACTATAAGAGGTTTTGTTTGTGGTGAGGCTAAAAATGTGTAGGATTTTGAGCATAAGGGATATGACGTTTTTAATGGGTGCAAACATCGCAGCAGGGATCTTTCAAATTGGTTGCCGAGTGCTGACCAAATTATGTTCACCCATATCCGTGTGCATTTGAACAAATTGCCTAAAGTGTAAAAGTCAACGAAGTAGCACCTTCAACTCTTCTCCTTGCCTTATAAGCAAACTAGAGGCATAGAGGCACTTGCATGTTAATAAATGACAGTATGAATGGAATTGTTCAATAATCAGCTTTTATCAAAATATGGTATTGTATTATAAGGCCAATAGTAAATAACAAAATGTGTGTGGAGTGTGTGGATTTTCTTTGCATATGTTTTGTAGGGTCAATAGTCATCTCATTCTCCTGTGCAACTCTCACAAACATCACTCAGGTGTGTGAGGGACTTGCAAGCTGCATTCGAGAATATACGTTGACATATATTAACGTTCTCTTTAAGGGCGAGGAGGGTGATCAAGGAGAGTTGGGTGACGTGGGAGCTCAAGGACTACCAGTAACATATTTTATTATTTTTTCTCAACAGTGTTATAATGCATTTTGTTTTGTCTTTTCGTAAAATCTCAATCATGTTAACATGATAATATGGTGCTGTCTCTCTCCTTCTATCTGCTGAGTGATTTTAGGGTCAAGGTGGGCCAAGGGGCATCACAGGGATAGTGGGATCCAAAGGTGATAGGGTAAACCAAGTTTACACCAATACTCTCACTCAATTTCTTGGCATACTCTTTGTTCCTGTTTGGAACAAAGGCGGTTGCGTATGTTAAATCACTAATTCCAAACTTCATATCAAAACAGGGACCTCGTGGAAAGTCTGGTGATCTGGGTTCTCAGGGAATCGTGGGTGCCCCAGTAAGTGCCTGTGTGTTTGCTGCTGTTGTTATACCACTGTTACCTCTGTCAAGCCCTGTCTGTGCTTTCCAATGAACGTCCCTTAAACGGAATGTGGCTATTTTTGTAGGGTGACGTGGGTCAGAGAGGAGTGGTAGGCGAGACCGGGCCGGGCGGAGCACAAGTAAGTAAATGCCTTGGACAAGTCAATTGGAGGTACAGTAAGGAAAGATCCACACAACACAATGCGTATATAAGCATTGTATACAATACTGTGCATTTAATGACACCTTCAGACTATTATCTAAAAAGGGAAAACATAATTGTACTAACTTAGTCGTAACCACTTAACATTGTTCTGTCAAGATGTCCATCTGAGTGTAAATGATTTTGTGCATGATTATTGCATGAAATATGTATGTATTATGTACCTATTTTCAGTGTATGTATGAGTTTTAATTGTGTTTGTGTTGAATGTGATAGAATCACGACGTACAGCTTTGCTGTCGGGTGGAAACCCGTTACTTTTCAGGAAATGGAAGAGCATCTTTCAGAAATAGTGAAAATACTACTTTCAGTATTTTTGCTTGACACACTTGTCTGATGACGTAGGTAGGGCAATAAATGACAGTGAAATGAGGTTTCCACCCAACAGTGACGATATAATCATTCTTACTGTGTTATTACATTTTTATGCTTGGTGATTTGCAGGGGCCTCGAGGTCCACCTGGAATCAGAGGTGTTCCAGGGCCCAAAGGAGAGCCTGTGAGTGACACAACACAATTGTTAGTGTTGAATGTTATAAAATACATATAACGTCTGTCTGTCTGTCTGTCTGTCTGTCTGTCTGTCTGTCTGTCTGTCTGTCTGTCTGTCTGTCTGTCTGTCTGTCTGTCTGTCTGTCTGTCTCTCTGTCTGTCTGTCTGTCGGTCTGTCTAGCTACTGTACCTAAAAGGCTGTTGAAATTGTTTTTTGTTCTGTTGTTGTTGTAGTATCTGTCTGGGACAGACAGTATTTGTCAAAGAAACACAGATTGTGTAGATTTCTCTGTTCATTCTCTAATAGGGCCTTGCCGGTCCAGATGGCCGTGAGGGAATTCCTGGCTTGCCAGCATTGAAGGTACTGTACTGCTCAACTATTTGATTGATGTGGCTGTGAAGCAAGCAATAAACGTATGGGTGCTGGTGGTTGTCTAAAGATTTGAGAAGAGGAAGATTCCTGGTCGTTGAGCAAGGCACTTAAGACCACTTTCTCCAATGATGCTACTCAGCGGTCAACAATTTTTATAGTTGAATTTTATTTATGCGAAGCAGAACAGTGCTGACTGTGTATACTGTACATGCTCAATAACCCTTTGATAAAATGGTTAAAACAACTAATGCTTATTGTTTCTATTATTATACAGGGTATTCCAGGGAAAAATGGCGCTCCAGGTGATGCCGGCCTCCAAGGACTTCCTGTATGTATTACCTCTGACTGCAATGCATCTCCGATCAAACTCCAACAAGTGTCAAGCTGTGCCTTCTGGAATGAACTGGTTTTCTTTATGTGATTCTTTCCGTAGGGTTTGCCAGGTTCTTTTGGACAAAAAGGCGTCGGTGGCGAAGCGGTATGACGTACATTTCTGCTAATAAAGTATGACATTGTATAAAGTATAAATAATACAACGTGGATAATAATACTGTACATATGTTCATCTCCAGGGTATTTCTGGGGACCCAGGTGTTGTTGGAGTAATGGGGTCTCCAGGGAAATCAGTAAGTATGGAGCAAGTTGAAACAACCTTCATTGGGCTTTCAGTTTCAGGTGGTGTAGTAGAGATAAAACATCCATCCACAGTGGTTCCCAACCACACCTTATTGGGGGGGGGGGGGGGACACACCAAAAATCACAGGGGGGATGTGAGGCCTTGGCTGTTTGGAGGCAATCTAGGAACCCATCGGCAAAGAAAGGGAAGACGGAAAAAAATCCCACATGTAACATCATTATGGAGTACAATAACCTTGTTAGAAATGTTTCAAAAGGTTTCAATAACAGCAAATATAAACGATCTATTAAGTTGGGGTGCTGTTATTATGTTGTGAGCTTGTAAAACTGGCTAGTAGTCACAATATTGTGTCATGTGCCATAGTCACAGATGTCAGGCAGCATTTCTCTTGCTTACAGGGCGAACGTGGCGAGCAGGGAGAAGTTGGACCTCCTGGACCAAGAGGTGGACCTGTGAGTATAATCCAGCAATCTTTTCTTCTTTTTTTTGCCTTTTATTGCACAGATAAGATTTGTTTTAAGGAGACTATCAAAGATTCTAGTTTGCATAACAGAGATACAAATATACAATTACATTTAAGGAATTCACAACATTTTTATCTGAACATGAACAAAACAGAATGCTTAGTGTAAGTGGCGGTTTTCCAGTCATCAGGATTATCCATGTCATAATCGTCATTAGGCATGATGACAAGCGAACAGGCTCAGCTCTCCCTTTAGCCTCTTGCTGAGTTAAATATTCCTTCTTTTTAGGGGGAGCGAGGCACTAGGGGAAATGAAGGCCCTGCGGGAGGACCAGGACCCAGGGTAAGTCATGAGAAGAATGAAGATATTGTGAAGGATCCAAGAGGTATCAACGGATTCACTGATTAGTAATTATTCATACAGCATCTTGATTATCCCAGTGACAATTACCCTCTCATCTATCACCACTTTCTTGTCAACATCCAATCTATGGAGGGACACTAGACATGGGTAGACCAGATATATTGATAAATGTTGCAGCATAAATATCTGTAATTTATCACAGACATGAACCATTAACCTTATGAACTGACCCAGGAAGATGGTAATGCTGGAAATTAATGTTGGGCGAAACGGCAAACTGAAACTGAAAATACATTCTGAGATGTTTCATGGTGCAGTGATGATGTGCATGCATGGTGTCTGCAGCAATAGGTATGACAGAACAAGTAATATGTTTTAACCTCCTTAGAAGAGCCAATGGTTGGAGTCCGCTCCATCAGAACAGTTGAAAGTGATCAATTACAGAAATGAACACATGTGATTGTCTACACTCTCTCTCTGGTGCTGATGTTGTTGTATTGTCTGGCTGAAGCCACCCATTTGGTTCTCCAATGAGGTTAAAATAAAGGGTAAGAATGAATATACGTGCTGTACACTCTGAGCCTTGTGCTTCTCTACATCTGTTGAGAGAAGAACTGCTACTAGCTGTGTTTTGGTACCCTGATATTATACTAATGAACAAGAGAAGACAACCTTCATATTGGACACACCAGATCTTCGTATATTGGGAATAACACAATGAGAGCATATCTAAGGGGGTAAGAGATGTAACCTGGATGAGGCCTTGATGTAAGGT
This sequence comes from Electrona antarctica, assembly GCF_951216825.1. Taxonomy (NCBI): domain Eukaryota; kingdom Metazoa; phylum Chordata; class Actinopteri; order Myctophiformes; family Myctophidae; genus Electrona; species Electrona antarctica. Next base: position 34,880,848 of record NC_136809.1, on the reverse strand, counting down.
GGCCTTACACTAGCCGATTTGTTTCAATCTGAAATCTGATAGCACCACACACTACAGGATAATCGGAGCGGGGCAGAGCAAATATCAAACATTCTTGATGTTGATCGGGCCGATCCCGATCGTGCTTTGAGCGGCCCCGAGCAGATCGATTGAGTCGGGCACCCCCCGAGCGTCCAAATATGCCCGATTATCGGCTAGTGTAAGGCCACCTTAACTTGAAGTAGCTTTAAGTATATAGGCTATCCACATTTTAATGATTTTCTTTCCTTTTTTTTGAGGGGCGCTAGCCCTCCTATATTCAGCTATAGTACAATACACAAACATTAAATGCCATTGACAATGAATGGAGAATTTACGTCATGTGTCTGAGCAAATCGACTATTTTTGTCCTACACAAACATTAATTTCCTCTTGACAATGAATTACGTCATATGTAGACAACACAAACATAAAAGCCATCGACAATGAATGAAGAATTTACGTCATATGTAGACAACACAAACATAAAAGCCATTGACAATGAATGGAGAATTTACGTCATATGTAGACTGTTTCGGTCCTACACAAAAATTAAATAAATTCCCATTAACAATGAAGCAATAGAGGGTATGCGCATGCTTAAAGTGAATGGCACATCGAGTGGCAAATCGAGTGGCAAAGCAACATGCAAAGTGAGTTTAACATTTTTTAACGTTGTTTAATGCAATCAGATAGGACTTTTCTGTTTGGATGAATGGGCTGTCAAGGCCAGAAAGTCGTTTTTTGCCACTCAGTAGGCATTCCTGCAGAACTTCCTGGTTTGATGATGATGTCACGCGCATACCCTCTATAGATGATAAGAGTGCCCCTCACTTCACACGGGTGTGTTTTCTAGTATTCAGACATCCAGCAATGGGTTAAATGCTCCCAAAAAACGTAGTCTCTGTGACACCTCTAGGGGCTGCCTTCAAAGATGAGGAATAATGCAGGAATTTCACTGTCCGTTTCCTGATTGGTTGGCTGATTTTCCGGAAAAGGTTTGGACCAATGACAAAGCTCTAGGAAAATCTTTTAATGCAGACTGCGGCCCCTAGAGGTGTCACAAAGACACTTGTTTGGGGGAGCGACGGAGCGTTTAATCCAATGCTGGCTGTCTGAATACTAATAATCACACCCGTGTGAAGTGAGGGGCACTCTTATCATCGTACGTAAATCATCATGCATCATCTCATACTGGCCAATCAGAATGCCTGTTGCCTAACATTTTGCTCGTCCACATATGACGTAAATTCTCCATTCATTGTCAATCGGAATTTAATGTTTATGTAAGACGAAAATCTACACTAATAGCTGAATATAGGAAATGTCATTAAAATGTTGATATTGATATATTATTACTTATAGCTCTTTAACATTAAAGGAGCAAGTTGGAAACCTGTGTCCAAAAACATGAATTTTCAGGAAATGGATTAAACCACCTGTGTTCCTCCAATGGATCCAACGTAGTTATTATTTAGTTTATGTGTAGGTGTTGGACTGTACATTTAAGATTACTCTTTTGAAACTTCTCAAAGGAACTTTTGAGGCCAATTTTAGTCTGGATTGCAGGTCATTCCACGACCAGGGGCCAAAGAAAGCAAGACACTTTTTACCCCCCTCAGATTTGAAGGCTGGCACTACACACCGTAGCCAGGCATTTGATCTGAGATTTAGACCATTTTTTACCAAATTAAATTTGGTGGAAATGTAAGGGGGCAAATTACCAAGAATGGCTTTATAAATGAAAATATACCAATGATGCAGCCTGCGAGATCTACAGGTTCACAGTGTGTCGCATCACAAAGCGTTGTGAGCTTCTACAGTAGATCAGCTATTTTGCTACTTTTGTGTAACAATCGTATGATGAAGTGGGGCATTAATTTGCAGGAAACAACAAAACATTGAAATATGGAGAAGATACAAGGCTTGACAGCAAGTTGATGAAAAAGGTTGTTAATTTGACTGTATGGGTCTACCATGCAACCTGCTACATTCTAATAAAACCCCTGAGAAAGATCTGCATAATGGGAAAGGAAACCAGGCAGAAAGGAAAGGAAATAATCTGAGGATATGAAATTATTTTGGGTCATGCAGCTTTGAAAAAGCGTGAGAGAGAGATCAAACCAAAGATGTTGTACTGTAGATATGGAAAACGTATTGCTAAATCATATTTACACAACAGCCCACTAATTTCCCTCTGGTGCTTCATCATTAATCACTTCTCAAGTCCAAACGAGCAAAAAGAAATTAGGCCAAACTAAGCTATTTCACCCAATTCCAACCTGATTTGTATTACTGCACCTTGGCCCTGTTAACTGGAACTAGAAATCCATTCCCCGTGACATAAAGCAGGTGATCATCAAGTGTATATAAATATCTATCATCCTGTGCATTATTATGAATAATAATTTATCATTCAACATGGGGAACACTGACCAAGATGGACCTCATATCTTGAACATCTGCTGCAGGTAAATGGAGCCATGTGCTGGACGTATATATTAAAAGTGTCAGGTCTTTCTAAAACCTTTGGCCCTCTGGCTCTGGTAATGCAGTAATCCACTTGTAGGGGGGGGATGAATGAACTCTTGTTACAAAGGCCCAGGGGGGACCAAGAGTATTTCTTCAGTTAAAGGGGATTCAAGGCAGGGAAAAAAAAATCTGAGAAATCCTGAAAGGGACCTCTGTTCCCTAGGAATGCTTGAGATCGGTTTGCCCACAGGATGCCACAATCAGTAGGCCTACTCAGTACCCCCACACTTACACACACGCACGCACGGACACACACACACACACACACACATTTTCATTCTGGAAATATGGTTGGTGGCTCAATGTCATGGTGGGTGCATATAGCTTCACACAGGTGACCCAGTGTTTTGATTGTGTGTGTGTGTGTGTGTGTGTGTGTGTGTGTGTGTTGATGTGTGTGTGTGTGTGTGTGCGAGCGCGTGTTTTGTGTGTTCATACAGGGAGTTAAAGGCGATATTGGTCTTCCAGGTCTCCCAGGACCTTATGGTTTGATTGGTCAACAAGGTGACAGGGTAAGAGCAACCATTAAAGTGCAATGACCATTGACAATACTAGATAAATTGGCAAAAATGAACCCCCATATTTTGTGCATATGAATATGTCCCAGCCAAAGTTTAAATGTTTATGTAAAAAATAAGAAGTGAACACTTTTCAATTGTTTTTACAGAAAACGTTAATACCAAAGTTAAGATTTTTTTTTTTTTTTAAATAATAAGTCAAGGATTTAAAACCACTTAAACCCTATAGTCTAGACTCTAGAGCAGTGGTGTGGTTCTCAAACCTTTTTTCTTTGTTTGGCCGCGGACCCCCATCTGAAAATATTTTGTGCCAGGGACCCCCGGAAGAGAAGATTTGTGTAATAAAAATTGAAAATCAAAACAATTCAACAATTTGAAGCAGATGTACAAGCTCGCAAGCCGTGACTTGTTGCGATTGCCTCTGCTTTATTTTATAGACAATGTATAAAATTTGAATAAAGTGGTTACACCAAGTTGTCTGTTCTCTTTTTGCAGGGTGGTGTCGGTCTAGATGGTCCCACGGGAGAACAAGTATGTTTTACAAGATGCAATAATACATATCCGCATATAATAATACGTCTATAGTCTTTCAGAATTGAGTGTATTGGGACTCAGGCCAGTCCCTGCCAAAGTTGTGACATGTTCTCCTGTGTTTCAGGGAGACGCAGGTGCTGAGGGCACAGCAGGAGAAAGAGGAGACTTGGTGAGTGATCAGCCACGGAAATATGTGCTTTGTTCTTTTTTTTCCTTTTTCATCTTATCTGCAAAATCTTTCAGATTCTTTCTGTGTTTTAGACCTTTTGTTAATTAACGCCCTACTTGATCATGTGACCAATGTGACCAAATATTGTTCTTCGTTTTATTTATTTATTTAAACTTTATTAGGCTAGTAGAGACTAGTAGAGGAAAGTGAGGGCAGAGAGGGGAAAGAGCGAAGAACATGATGCAACACAGCTCTCCCACCAAAATCTAACTGGGGATGTTGTGATTATGTGGTCAATGCCCTATAAGGCCTATATGGTCAATTACCAGTGCAGTGCACCCCTTATAAACAAACTTTTCAACTAAAACTATTATCTTAATTTTCCCTAATCTACTACGTATGCTATAAATCGTGGTTGCAGATCTATTTTGCATACGGTATAGCAGTACAGAATACAAAACTCTGATGCTGGCATTCAAAGCAACCAAAGGTATGGCTCCCCCATATCTTGCAAGCATGATTGAACCCTACAAACCCTCCCGCGCACTCAGATCAGCCAACGCAGGAAAGCTGGAAGTACCCTCACTAAAAACGCCGGGACAACGCTCCACACGTCCCAAACTCTTCTCCCTTCTGGCCCCAAAACGGTGGAATGCACTCCCCGTTGCAATCAGAACTGCAGCATCACTCCCAATCTTCCGCCGTAGTCTGAAAACCCACCTTTTCAGACTCCATCATGGCCCATAGCACTTATCCTACCCCCTTAGATAGCACTTTTTAGACTTCGATAGCATTTGAAACAGACTTATAGCATGTCATGTAGACAGCACAATAATTGCATTGTATGTAGTCATAGCACCTCATAGTACATATGTATAGCATAGTTATATGTATAGTTTATATGTATAGTGTCATTATATAGTTATGTTCTAGTTACGTTCTTAGCTTACGCATGTTTCATGATAAATGCATTTTATATATGTGATGTATTCCCATGCTTTTGTTCTTGCCTAATGTTAGTCGCTCTGGATTAAGAGTGTCGGCTAAATGCCTAAATTGTAAATTGTACATCGAGGGTGGATCACACTGTGTGCTTGACTCACTTGAAGTGACTGAATTTGTTATGTACTGTAGCACTAACTTTGTTGCAGAGTATATCATGCTATGTGTCTGTTTGTTTAATCCTTTCCAGGGTGATGAGGGTGAACCAGGAGAAAAAGGATCGGTATGTTCAGCACAAAAAAGCCGTACATCCATGAAGTACCATTTGACTACTACACTACTGTAGTATTTATTTTTTATTAGTGTACATTTTAACCCATTAAGACCTGAGGCCAATTCTACATATGCCTTCTAAATCCTGTTTTATGAAAAATCTGAAAATGCTATCTATCTTTGTTGTTGTGTGGGAAACCTTTTATGTACAAAACCGGTCCCTTGTTTATGATCATTTTTTAAAACATTTTAATCATTAACTGCCAGAGTTTTTACATAGCCCATTGCAGGCCTTGCCAGCGTTTTGTAGGGTTTTTACTAATATTTCAAGACTACGATGAACGATGTAAACACCAAATATCTCAAAAGAAAGCCGAGAGTCTCTACTTTCATCGGGGGGAAACGTGTGACACTTCCATGTTCTGTTTTCACCAAAAATGCAGAAAAAAACAAGAAAGCAGAGAACATTTTATTTGTATAAATCCTATAACATTAGACTGGACCGGCTGGATTTTTTTAGTTCACGTTATATTTCTATTTACTGAAGAAGTCAGTAGACTTCTTCGGAAGCGCTAGGATCACTCACAGGTTGCGAAAAGCACCCTCTATCGCAAACACTGAAAAACCAAATGACAAACATCATACGTCAAGGCGGCGGTCTGCGCCTTGTCTCTATGCATGTCTGAAAGCATATACTGTATATGCAGGTTATTGCCATAATCATCACACCAATTCTATGCATGAAAATGCTTCAATCAAATCATTGCAACAATAACCTGATTATTGCCAGTATGGCAGAATGGTGGTATTTTGTGTTGCATGTAAACCCACTCACTGTGTTGTTCCAGACAGGCCCACCAGGAGAGACAGGAAACAAGGGACCCGAGGGAGGCAGAGGCCAAGAAGGGAAAGAGGGCAAGGAAGGATTGCCTGGACCACGGGGCATGCAGGGAGACAGGGGGCTTCCAGGGGTGCCAGGACAACAGGGGCCAGCGGTAAGGCACACTGCAATGAAAAGAAACTCCCCAATTGATTGAATATTTAATTAAACCATACAAATGCCTTCTAAATCAGTAGTTCTCAAACTTGTTCGTGCCAACTGCCAAGGACACCTAAAATGATATATGTATTTGGCCGCACACCCCCCATCTGAAAGTGTTTTGTGCCAGGGACCCCCAGATTATTATTATTATTATTATTCAAACATTTCAAGAATTTTCTAAACATTTTCAAAAATAGCTGATGTACAAGCTTGAAACATGTCACGTTGCGCCGCGTCTCGTGCTTGCAGATCTGTTACTTTTGATGCTTTTGTGTGCTGTAGTATGATCAAGCAGTAGGCCATCGATTTACGAAAAACCCCAAAAAGTGATTTTTGCCCTAGAAGCACCTTGCTTCCGCCCGCCCCACTTTGAGAAACACTAGCATAGGGTTTTAGTGGCAAATCTCACACGAAAAAAGACCTTACATATCTTTAAGATATGAGGAGCTATACTGCTAGAAAAGCCATACCATAGGCTTATGTTGATGCTGTGAACAATGTGGTTTCTCTGTACTTCTAACAGGGCAAGACACCAACAGATACACACGTCAAACAAGTTTGCATGAGGGTAATGCAAGGTAAGTGTCAGTCATCTTCATATTTCATACTTTTTGCAGGTCACCCTGGATAAGACATTTTGTTTCCAATGAGTAGTGATGTTACAGCAGTGAACTCACTGCAATTGTGGATTAATGTGTCAGCCAAATGCCTAAAATGTAGGCCTAAGCGGAAACAATGTGTTGCTGTGTCACAGAGCAGCTGGCCCAGCTAGCAGCCAGCCTGAGCAGGCCTGAAGAAGGCATGTCTGGCCTGCCAGGTCCGCCAGGTCCGCCTGGACCTCAGGGCTCTTCTGGAGAAAACGGTTTCCCTGGACATACCGGAACAAGAGGACTGCCTGGTCTCAAGGGGCCACCAGGGCTGCTGGGTCGCAAAGGACCCAAAGGTGAGATGCAGATGCAGAATCAGATCTTTTCACAACATGTCCTCAGGAACTGTACATCCTTCTGATTGCAGATCTACAAGCTCACAATGTATCGCAATGTGATGCATTTTGAGCTTGTACATTGGAATAAAGGAACAGACTTGGGAGACCCCGGTCAACTAAGGGTTGTTAAGTATCTGAGGTGTGACAAATGATACTGCCTGGATAGTAACACCTTTCTAATCATATTTGTCCTTGTCCACAGGTGACACCGGTGACAGAGGTGACAGAGGGCCCACAGCAAGAGGGCCCAAGGGAGCACCTGGCATACCTGGTCTACCAGGTAAATACATCGTTGTGATAGTTCCAGCCAGGCAGAACCTGCACATTTGCTGTTTTATGTGTGTGTCTGTCTGTGCGTTTCTATGTGCACGTCGTTGCTGAAGATGATGAATGATGACCTTTGCTGCGTGTCACCCCCATCTCTCTTCCCATTTCCTGTCAGCCTACTGTAAAAAAAAACATAAATAGAATTTCTATGACAATTTATTTTGCATTTGTGGGAAGAAGTGAAAGCGGTTTTGGAGGTGCAGTATATAGAGGCCACTCAACATGCATCATGAGGCCCTCCAGTTTGGGGGCGCATTTGGCCAATACCGTAATAAGTCCCATCGCAATGGTTTTTCATAGTTTCATGCAGGTGCTAAAGAAATATCCTGTCAGTCCGCCTAGATATTTCCAATTTCTACACGTGTAAACCCCCATCATTGATGTCGTTGCTGTTGGGCAGAACCCCCTTATCTCCATTTGTGTTTTTTTGTAAATTAACTCTCCTACTTAATCATACTACAGCTGAGCGTCACAGAAAAGTATCAAAAGTTGTAGATCTTCTACTTTAGCTATTTTTGAATTTGTCTCCTGTAGGAAAAAGCTTTCGCACACCTAGAAATCAGGCGTATGCACAGGTGCGTAGGCCAGTGGACATCAATGAAAGGAATGAAAATACACCCGCACACTGTGTATCTGCTCGGTACAAGAGTTTTTTCTTTTAATAAGGCAACGTTTCGGTCCCTCCGGACCTTCTTCAGGCATCTGAATTTGTCTCCTGAAAAGCAACAGTTTTGAACACATGAGGTTTCCACCTGACAGTGACGATATGGTGTTCCTCATGTGGGGGTGTAAGCAATATCCTGTGGGACAATGTGCAATTTTTACTGTTTTGAATCTAACTGGACCTAATTTTTATTTTAACTTTTTCAGGTGATCCTGGCAGACCAGCCTATGGCACAGACGGCCGTGATGGAGCGAGGGGATCGCGCGGCGTTGCCGGAGTTACAGGCGTTCCCGGTCCTCCTGGGGCTCAAGGAATTAACGGCTATTGTGAATCGTCACAGTGCATCCTGGCCATGGTGGCGTCGCCTGTGTCTGCCAAGGATTCTGGCATGAAGGGCCCCAATGAGATGTGAAGTGGGCCTAAGATGGACCCCTGAACTTGAAGGGAAGGCGGGGGGAGGAGGCAACTGAGAGACTAATGGAGAAAATATCACTCCAGGAAAGATTTGTCCATTGCGATTTGTCTGTTTTTTCATTCATTTGGAACATATACAATTTTCAATCAATGCCATTTCTGTGGGGGTTCGACCCCCTATAAAAAACTTAAATGTATACAAACCATAACAGTGCTCCACTGAATGACAAATAGTTTTTACCTCAACATTATCATCTGTGTAAAATGATAAATAATCAGTTCATCATCATACTCTAATCTATGTTAACATACAACCTACCTGTCCCTCCCCTACAGTGAAAGCAAAATGAAACAATGTGGCAAGTCTGAAAAATGTACTGTAAATGTGTCAATATGAAATTCATTTGCAAATTATACTGTGCTGGATAACTTACAATTGTTTGTGAGCATCTTTGCTTATCCACTCAACAACCCCTGTGCTTTTTCCCCTCAGTGTAGGTAGGATATTTTGAATTCTTTATAATGCTGACTGCTGTGTCTTTTTTTTTTTTTTTTTTGGAGGGCAGCATTGTTTGAAAACCTATCTAGCAGTTTTATATGACATTTTTATTTATTATATCAAGGTCCGACGTGGTATCAAGTTGTACAAAAGAGGAAATAAACACATTTTGATAACCGTTTGCATGTTTTGTATGGAAGAATCAAAAGAAAAGCCACTCATTTTAATTTCCTTTATTTTGAGGCCCGGGAGATCATACAACAGTGTAATGTTTTTTTTGTTTTTTTTGTTGTTAGACAGCCCAGCTTAATTTCTTTTCTCCAGATAGGGAGGTTGAAAAAGTAAATTGTGTGACGTAAATTGTGTGACGTGTAACAAATGACAGGCCGAAATGGGTGGGGAAATGAGGAGTTGCGTGTTCCAAGGAAATTGAATTAATCCATGCATATGATGCATGGGAAAACATTTTTGATTAAGTATGACCTACGGTTCAACAGTTTGTTTCGATCGGTCAAGCTGTGCATGAGATGATCATGGATTTAAAGGACCACTTCACCACTTTTCAACATATCTTCATATAATTGGTCCTCACTAATGGTCATGATAAAATGCCACACAATTTTTTTCTACTCGGTCTGTGTCTCATAGGAGGGCTGTGGGCAGTTCAGAAACACGCCCACCAGTGACATCATCGATGGGGATTCCAAGCTAATAGAAACCGCAGGCTTTCTATTCCTGAAAAGTTGCAATGCAAAAATGGAAGCCATCGTTGTCATGATAACAAAAATATAAATATTCTTTAAAAATAAATCTGCCTAACGATGATGTCAGTGGTGGACGCGTTTCTGAACTGCCTACAGCCAACAGCCCTCATATGAGACACAGACTGAGTAGAACAAAGTGTGGCATTTTATCATGAACATTAGTGAGGACCAATTATATGAAGATGTTGAAAAGTGGTGAAGTGGTCCTTTAACGGGCTGCTTCATGTTTTGGCCTGCAGTGGTGGACAGCAGTAGAGGCAGGATTATTGAGTGGTGCAAGGGTGCACCCACTCCAATGCCCATCTTTGTCCGTCCCTGTGTCCCCGTGTATGAAATGAAATGAAATGAAATGAAATCTATATTTACCCAGGGTATCTGGGCTAAGCTCAAGAACTTGTTTCCAGCCAGGCCCTGCTCATAGAACACATTTCATCGTAGTGGTTCAATGCCTTGTTCAAGGGCACTTCAGCGGTGGTAATTTTAACTTGTCGGACGGCTGATTCGAACTAGGAACCTTCCGGTATCAAGACCGCGCCGCTATCCGTTCGGCCACCGCTGTGGCGGGTACCAACAGGGGGCGCTGTTGCACCACTCACTTCAGACACGTCTATGGAAACAATCAATCAAAAGCTTATGGGCCAGACGTGAACGGGCTGGGCCGTTGACTATCATTGCACGCGTATGAAACATAGCGTTCACGTGTTATTGGCCCATACGTGAATGTGGGCAATGCATAATGCTGGCTCGAGCTGCAATACCAAATTCGGCCACTGTCTTTTTCGCCTCAGGGTTTCCTCTCGGTGACGTCTCTATTATATTTATACTCTAAGGGACACACACACATAGCTGCGTGTTGGAGCGGCTAGGCACTGCTCAATAACAGTAGGCAGAACCCGGCCTGGTGGAGATCCCACTGAAGAGTTTACAGCAAATCCACCGGCTAGACGTTGTCGCCCTCTTGTGGTTGTAAGTACTATTGGCACTAATTGCACATTAAGCCTAACCTGACTAACCAATTTTAGTTTGTTCAGCATCTCAGAAAGAGTTTGACTTAAACAAATATCAATGTTACATTCAAGTAGCCTAATTCAAGTAAAAATCAAACAAGCAAGCAAGCAAAAAAAAAAGAGAAGAAAAACCTGAAAACTACTAATCATCGGAACCATTCATCATCGTCCGTGTGGTTTCCGGTAGGAAGCATTGTCTATGGTGTAGACACTGTAGACTAGTATACTCTGGGACCAGAGCCACTCAGCCATAGAGTAAGACAACAAAGAATACTGGACAATTGGATTTAAACACAGACATCACCTTACACAGAGCAGGTTGGTAAAATCACTACACAGTGTGTGTACTGTTTGTAGTTTCAAACGTGCGTGCGTGCGTGTGTGTGTGTGTGTGTGTGCGTGCGTGTGTGTGTGTGTGTGCACTCGCGAGAGTGTGTTTAAGGAGAAAAAACACTTTTCAAACCTATGACAGTCAGTCACATACTGTAGGGCTGACAAGTCTGTCATAGGTTTGACATAATTTACACGTTTTGATTTTGAATGGTAATATCATACTCTCTATTTAAACTCTATTTACTGAAATGTCATGGAAAAATCTATATCGAACAAGCCTAATATCCATTCATAGTTGATATGTTCATGTATTATTCACTGGTGATAAATTGTACATGATACAGGCTACAACTCAGACTATGAAGATGTAGGCTATTCATTTCATTTTACATTTTCTTGTTTGTTATTCATCTGTACTCTCTACATAATACATATCATTGCTGTCGGGAGGAAACCAAAAACTATATTTTTGAGGGTTGCTATCGAACACTCTTTACGTCTGTGTGTTGTTTGTTTCGAAAATATTGAACCAATGAAAAGTAGTAAAAAGCGAGTGGGACAAAACCTCTTCACTCCATTGGACCCACAAACTGTCTGCTAAAGCAGCTAACTCCACCACCTCTCCCCCTTTCATGGAAGTAATTGACAATATATAAAGTCACAACACCAACTTTGATGAGGCAGTATTGCTTTGTTTTAAAAATATACAGTATTAATTTCCTGAAAAATGTATATTTTGGAGTTAAGTGGTTTCTTCCCAACAGCAGCTGTTTCATCATCACATGTGATCACATACTGTAATCAGGTAGTCTTTATTCTGCTGTTGAATTCCCCAGGAGGGTCACGGTGGCACAGTCGGTAGTGCTGCTGTCGCCTCACAGCTAGAAGGTCCTGGGTTCGATTCTCGCTGGGGACGCTGTGGGCGTGTTCCCTCCTCTGCATCATCAGTGCCCATACCCGAGGTGGGGTTGGCGAAAGGGCCTTTCTGTGTGGAGTTTGCATGTTCTCCCCGTGTTCCCTAGGGTAGGTTCCCTCACAAAAAACATGCAGTAATCCTGGTCTCTAAACTACCTCCCCCTGGCCAGCCAGGGCGCCTGATGGACTCATGGAGGGGAAAGGAACTGGTCGGAATAACGTGTTCCTTCCATGTGCTACGTCGGGCCGGGGAAACTCTCCCCTGTCAAGTGAAAAGAAGCAGCTTGGACTCCTCATGCATAGAAGGAAGCACAAGGTCAGTCCGCTGCCCCCCCAGGTTGGCAGAGAAAGTGTAGCACCCAGGATTACATTAGATAATTGACACTGGGTGAAAAAATGGGTTACAAAATCATGGGATGAAAATGAAATAAAATCCTGAGAGTACAGAGTCAAACTTAGACTGTATTCAAATATTGAATTACATTTATATTGTACTGTTTCACTGCCTCCCTCCTGAAACTAAGATAAGATAGATCTTTATTGCAATTCAGCAACAGCAGTAAGTGCATGTGAAACAGCATATGTAGAGAGTAGAGTAGCCTCTGTACCCAGGCTTTTAGATAGAGATAAAGAATAACATGAATGAAATTAATACATACAGTACATACATACATACATACATACATACATACATACATACATACATACATACATACATACATACATACATACATACATACATACATACATACATACATACATGAGTTATAGCCTATTTTCCATCAATGAATATAAGTATAATGTACAATTTATCACCAGTGAATATAATGCATGAACATATCACCTATGAATGGATATTAGGCTTGTTCGATATTGATTTTGCCATGACTTTTCAGTAAATAATAGTTGTAAAATCAATGCAACTTTTTATATGCCCAACATTATGCATCTGTAGCCTACCTCTCAGCTCTCGTTCTCCTCCTGTGCCACAAAACAAATGTGCCCTACCAACAGTCATAAAGGAACGTGAATAGCTAATCTCCTTCAAAACTGCTCTCAAAGAGCACTTACTGCAATTCAAGAAAAAAGAAAAGAAGATGCGCTGAAGACAGGTGCTCTTTGGAGAGGGTTTCAAATAATACAGCACACGAGTTCTTTAAAAGTTCTATACCTTGAATGAGTCGAAATCAATGTGGGAGGAGTAGGTAAGAAGGTGGCGAACTTAAAAGAGGGTCCAAGGCAGCTCTGTGCAGTAGAAGTAGAAAAAACGACCAATGCGTTTCGGCCTGCCATGGGCCTTCATCAGGGTCACTTACTGCAATTAGAAACTGGCCCCAGCGAAAAGTCAAACCCGGCCCCTCCCCCTTTACTGTACATATTATTTATTTTTGATTTCTAATCGTTTCTATGGAGTTGGTACAACATAAGTTCAGGAGGAAGACCACGCCTTCAATGATAAATCGTTGACTAACACTGCTCCTCCTCAATCTACCCTAAGCTCCATCCTCGGCCAACTTCCTGCAACACTCTGTGATCAATCACCATGGTAACCCATCCAGTACCTCCCCTCGACTTATCTACCATGGTAACTGATAACCTTCCACCCAAACCCCTCCCCTTTCTCCACGTATTTATACCTGCACGTCTACCTGCCATTTCGTGCTTGGTTCTTCGTATGACTCACGTCACGTATCTCTCAGTCACACGGCCGCTTCCGTGTTTGCTCCTCCGCCGAATCCCCGTCCGATTTCAAAGTAATCATTACTTAACTTACCCTCAACTTAAGTTACCTTGCCACCACGGACGGACCACACTATCAGCATTCAGCACCGTCCCCCGTCGGAGAAACCTCGGACAGACGCCACCAACGCCAGCCAGCCACCCCGTATTCCAGCGCTGACACCCCGCCATCAACCGCTTCCTCATCGATCTCGTTAATGCCGTCTCACTGAACCGCCGTTCAGTTTATTCTTCCAACGCCAACCTGGCCCATCGACGTCGCGGGACACAAACACCACCGCGATCCGAGAGACCACCTCTCTCTCCCCCCCGCTGCAACTTCAAAACCGGCACACTTCTTGCCACGGACCTGTCACCTTCGCTGATTCGATGACGTCACTCCCAAATGCTGCGCTGACTGAGGCTGAGTTACACACCCGCCCACCAAGCAACTACAACACACAAAGCTAAGTTTCCTTCAACATCATTCATTCATACTACCCAGCCAACATGTCCATCTGGGCCCCACATGGGTTTTGACATGGGCTAATGGGCTCGGGTTCCAAGTGGGCCGTGCACCCAGTTTCCACAAAAGGCCCCCCTTTTACAAACCGCCGTGTAAGCGCAGCTGGACAACGTTCTCTCTGCGGTGCCCTTCACGCCCACTCGCTGTAGCTATTGGCTGTACTGACAGCCTCTAGTTTTCATCACAACTACGCATTCTATTGTGCTACAATTCAATCATCTGTGTGTTCGTTTCCTCATGCTCCACGATCATGCAGATCACCCCCTCCTAACCTATTGAATTCATTCACCCTCCATTCAGCCTTTTACCCACCCACCCCTCACCCACCCAGTTCTACTAGTCCCCTCTGCGGTGCCTTCACGCCCACTCGGCGTAGTCGAGACCTCATCGGCCGTACCGACAGCCTCTAGCTTCCATCACAAACATCCCTCTACCATGCCGCCTCCTCCTACTTATTCTTCTTCGACTAGAAACATTGTTCCTGAAGAAACAATGTAGGCTCCCCGCAAGCCAAACATTTCAGTAAATAGTACATCAACAGAGTTTCTAAGTGAAAGCGGAAAAGACTAGTCCTTCCATCCTTACACTCATCAGCCCCCATTCTAACACTACCCACCCATCCCCTAGGGTTGCACAATCACTCAACTCACTTGGTGAACTAGGAATTAACGGGCCATCATGGCAATGCATTTACCCAGTTAACTGCCCGTATGCTGGGCATCCGTTAACACCATCGGACATCTACAGTCTAAACAAATTACTTCGTCATCGCAGGACTCACCACGCGCCATCACGGCCGACCCAAGAGTACCTGCTCCAACCCAGTACAAACCGCACCGCCACAGCAGTAAGAATTCCACGGCAGCCAGAGCGGGCCTGCACCAAATCCCTATCATGTCCCTGCAACCGCAGTTCAACTCCGGTGCACACGTCGGCCTACATCGAGTCAACATCATGCTCGTCTTGCAGCCTTCATCCAGCCCTCCTTCCCCTCCTTCCCCTCCCCCCCACCTCTCCTGGCACTGCGTGCTCCCTCCTTCCCTCCCTCGGCAGGGCGCTTCCTTCCCGCCTCCCTTCCCTCCCTCCTTCCCTCCCTCCTTCCCTCCCTCGGCATAGGGCGCCTCCCTCCCCCTTGCAGCCTTCTTCCAGCCCTCCTTCCCTCCCTCCTTCCCCTCCCCTCCCGCCTCCCCCGGCACAGCGTGCTCCCTCCTTACCTCCCTTGGCAGGGCGCTTCCTTCCCGCCTCCCTTCCCTCCCTCCTTCCCTCCCTCGGCACAGGGTGCCTCCCTCCTTCCCTCCCTCGGCACAGCGTGCCTCCTTCCACCCCTTCCTACCTCCCTTGGCACAGCGTGCCTCTTTACAACCCCTCCTACCTCCCCCGGCACAGTGTGCCCCCTTCCACCACTGCCTCCCTCCATCGGCACAGCGTACCCCCTTTTACTCCCTCCTTCCCCTCCCTGCCTCCCTCCATCGACACAGCGTGCCACCGCCCCTCTGCACTACATGCTCAAGAATCGATTACCCCGTGATGCCGTTCGATGACAAGGATCAACTACCCAGTGCATTACAAGAATCAATCGAATCTACCAGATCATCGTCGCGGCTTCTCTACGCTCAAACAACCATCACAGTTCACAACACCAAACGGAAGCTCGTCCAGACCATTAAACTCCACCCTAACCACCTCCAACCTACCATTCTGTCCCAAACCATCATGGGGGAAGACCCTACGACGACTCATCCCGGGTCACCGGCACGACTATAAACCACACCTACCTACCAAGCTCTCCGTCGGCGCTACTCACCCCCATTCTCTAACACCATAGACCTGCTTCGCAAATCCCACCATCAAGCAACAACTTCCCTACAGACTCCAGTCAGGAGCTCCTACCCCTCGTCTCATTCCACGTCACCCGGCTTCCCGAGAGCCTCTAAAGAACTAGTCACGTCATCCTCCTCGCCTCAAACCATCACCTCAAACCCACGTAGGACGAATCGACTCGCTCCACTCGGACCACGTCAACCTCTCCTGCATTCCCCGGGTTCCTAGGGAACCTACTTCAATCTCGCATGCAACCTCGCACGCATCAGACAAGGCGCCCTCGGGTCTAAGAAACGCCCACCTTGCCACCGTCAAGTAACTGTTTCTTACGCACTCCTCTCTTGGGGTCCTGAAATGACGGAGTGCGCCGTCTCAGACGTCAGCCAAGACGGACGCCTCTCTCTTCGGGCCGTCTCAGATGTCAGCCAAGACGGACGCCTCTCTCTTCGGACCCCAGGCCAATACTCAGGGTCCAATACCCCCATCGGAGCCCACACGGGCATCTCTCAGGGCCGCCGCCCCTCGATCCCGGGCTACGCCCTTCATCCTCCCCCCTCAGGGCTTCGCCCTTCATCCCCCCCTCAGGGCTTCGCCCTTCATCCCCCCTCAGGGCTTCGCCCTTCATCCTACCCGGCCTTCGTCCACCACCTCCCCCCCCCTCAGAGCTTCGCTCCACGAGCTTGCTCTCATCCTTCACCTCCCCCAGGGGCTTAGTCTTCACTATCAGGGCTTCGCCCTTCATCCCCCCCCTCACCCCCTCCCCCCTCCTGTAACGCCAAATCATCCATGTCTCCCTCACCCCTCGACCCTCCCCCCCCCCCCTTCACCCGTCACCCAGCCCCTCGGAAACCTCCTACATCCTCACTCCCCCCCTCCTTCCCCTATTCCCAACCCCTCATCCTCCTCCCTTCCCCCTCATCCCCACGGACAGCCAAGGCCATCCCACGCATATCAATATGCACGCATATCAACATGCACCTCATTTCTATCATTCCTTTTCATGTTCCACTTCTCTTCTAAATAAACGCTAAACCATGTCAAACGATGTTCGATTGAATGTGTGGTCTGTACTAGTGAAATGGAGTTGGTACAACATAAGTTCAGGAGGAAGACCACGCCTTCAATGATAAATCGTTGACTAACACTGCTCCTCCTCAATCTACCCTAAGCTCCATCCTCGGCCAACTTCCTGCAACACTCTGTGATCAATCACCATGGTAACCCATCCAGTACCTCCCCTCGACTTATCTACCATGGTAACTGATAACCTTCCACCCAAACCCCTCCCCTTTCTCCACGTATTTATACCTGCACGTCTACCTGCCATTTCGTGCTTGGTTCTTCGTATCCCTCCCTCCCTCCCTTTTCCAGACCTAGAGTCTGGTCAGCCTGACTTTTCTTCCGCCGCCAAGGGGAAGTTTTTTGTCACCACTTCAGAAATTGCTTGCGCCCCGTCGCAATTGCCTACTCAGGATAGGACAACATCGGGTCTCCACAAGAGTGCACCGAGACAACTTGCAGTGTTCCACACCTTAACCAGTTTAATTGCAACCATATCCTCATTTTCAGGTTCCAGATGGGGGTCCTGAAATGACGGAGTGCGCCGTCTCAGACGTCAGCCAAGACGGACGCCTCTCTCTTCGGGCCGTCTCAGATGTCAGCCAAGACGGACGCCTCTCTCTTCGGACCCCAGGCCAATACTCAGGGTCCAATACCCCCATCGGAGCCCACACGGGCATCTCTCAGGGCCGCCGCCCCTCGATCCCGGGCTACGCCCTTCATCCTCCCCCCTCAGGGCTTCGCCCTTCATCCCCCCCCTCAGGGCTTCGCCCTTCATCCCCCCTCAGGGCTTCGCCCTTCATCCTACCCGGCCTTCGTCCACCACCTCCCCCCCCCTCAGAGCTTCGCTCCACGAGCTTGCTCTCATCCTTCACCTCCCCCAGGGGCTTAGTCTTCACTATCAGGGCTTCGCCCTTCATCCCCCCCCTCACCCCCTCCCCCCTCCTGTAACGCCAAATCATCCATGTCTCCCTCACCCCTCGACCCTCCCCCCCCCCCCTTCACCCGTCACCCAGCCCCTCGGAAACCTCCTACATCCTCACTCCCCCCCTCCTTCCCCTATTCCCAACCCCTCATCCTCCTCCCTTCCCCCTCATCCCCACGGACAGCCAAGGCCATCCCACGCATATCAATATGCACGCATATCAACATGCACCTCATTTCTATCATTCCTTTTCATGTTCCACTTCTCTTCTAAATAAACGCTAAACCATGTCAAACGATGTTCGATTGAATGTGTGGTCTGTACTAGTGAAATGATGATTTTGCATGGTACTGTATATTTGTATGTCATAAATGTTTCGATGAATTGGGTATCAAGTTATCAACTCAAAGACCCCATTTGAAACAAGCCATAGGCTATCTTGGGTTTAAATCCTCTTAGCAGAAATTGTATTGAACTGTACTTTCCTGTGCTTTTTTCTGCAAACTGTTAAAAAAGATGACCGCATGACTGCATGACCACTTACTGAGTGGCACAATTGGCTCACGCATATATCTAAATGCCGGAGCAGTTCGCAAAGACCCGCCAGGAAGCACTGTTTAATGGAATGTATTTGTGCTATTAAGTATTTTTTTGTTGAATTACTCATGACAAAGTTGTAAAAGTCAAAAGTATGTATTTTATATCCATAACATAAGCAAGCAGCACGTGCAGACAATACAATAATTCTTTCTTTCAATCATTTTATTATTATTAATTATATTTTCAATGGTAATGGTCAATGGTGCATTTATATAGCACCTTTATCCAAGGCGCTTTACAGATATTGTCATTCACCCATTCAAACACACATTCACACACCGATGGCGGCGGAAACCATGCAAGGCACCAACCTGCACATCGGGAGCAATTAGGGGTTCTTGCTCAAGGACACTTCGACACTAACTCTGGGGGAGCCCACAGGGATCGCACTGGAAACCTAGCGGTTCTCATCGGGTCACTCTACCCCTGAGCCACCGCCTCCCCCGCTAATAAAACGTTAATTCGATCGGCTCCCTAGTAGGCCTCTGTGGGCCTCAGTAGACCAGGTGGTTTGAGTACTTTCGGTGTCAGACAGAACAACAAGAGCTCTTCTTCTCTGCTCATGTTGCACATTTATAGCTGGCACTCGGCACCTATACCGCCCCCCCTATGGGAACAGGCGTCCAAAGTGTTAATGGCCATTTTGACACTTTCAGAGTTCCATGCAGACTTGTTATGGTCATTCAGGGCTAGCTCTGTTGGGTTTATCATCATTACTTGCCCAAGCAGTGCGCGCAAGTGCTGTGGTCGTGCTCGTATGAATGTGCGTATGCTCAGAGGTATATATACTGAGGTTTATGGTGACTTAATTATGTTTCAATGTCGGGTTATAACTGGCTGTGGACATGGATAGGACACACACTGCGTAGACACAACAGATCAATCACAAAACATGCATTAACATGGAACCCGCAAGGCAAGAGGAAGAGAGGAAGGCCTAGAGCCACCTGGAGAAGAACCACAGAACAGGAGATGAAGGCACAAGGGCTGTCATGGCAACAACTGGAGCGGAGGGCACAAGACCGAAGGGGATGGAGGAGAATCATCAATGGCCTATGTTCCTCAGGGAATATAAAGGCCTAAGTAAGTAGTGTTGGTTGCCATGGTAGCCAGTTCCCACCTGATGTTGTGTGGGAGTTCAGACTTCTCCAGACCGTCCTGAATAACTGCCAGCATGCATAAGGTCTTCAGACTAGGACTCAAGTCTAAGACATACAGGTTGTTGTTGTCTGTGTTGTATCCTCTATCTCCTCCAAAGAGGATGATACGATCTCCCACCATGCAACAGAATATCATGCAAGTCCTTCTTGTGCTTAAACATGGACCGCTCCCTTTGAAATTGACCCTCTTCTGCGTGAAGGTCTCTGGTCTGTATTCCAACAGAAAACGGCTGCCCAGATTACTTGTCGAGCCATCATATATATACAGCGCTCCGTTGTGGGTGAAGACCGAATGACTGTAGCATTCTGCTGAATAATGCACTGAAGAAGGCTCGTTCAGCCAGTGGTTTGTCTCTGTGTCAAACACGCTGATGGTCATGCACCATTTAAAGCAGCCTCCGAATACAAACATCTTTATCCCGATGGTGGTAGCAGAGACCCACAAATTGGCGGGCGGTGGAGTTCCTCTGCTGTCAATTAAAGACCAGACCATTGTGCTGGTGTCCAACTTGTAGATGTCAATATAGTGTCCATGTTTCCTCCACTGACCCTCCGTCTCTCCGCCATAAATTAACATGACCTTCCCAACAACACAGGCTGAGTGGCCGAACCTCCCCTCTGGAACAGTCCCAGAAACCCTGGGTGTGAGCATTCTGTGGTCGTCGACATCAAATGCATAAAGCACCGTGCTGGGGTTCCGCCTGTCATTCATTCCCCCCCAGATATATATGAAAGGGTCGATCAGCACAGCTGTGCGCCTTGTGCTCATGGGGCGAACCTCGAGAGGGCGTTGTCCCCTTCCGGGTGTCTCTGGGGGCAACTTGATCCAGCGTAAAGACACCGTGTTAAAGACATGCACCTCAGTCCGACGCTCTGACTCGATAAAGTCTCCTATAAAGAAGTACACTTTGTGGTCCACTGCTACAGCAGCATCATACTCTGGAAGCCCTTTTAGGTGCACCGTCCAACGAAGCATTTCACACGGTAGTTTAAAGGTTTATCCCTGAGTGCAGTCCTGAATACCTTGGATGAATGACTTGAAGGAATGCAGTCCTACTGTGTGGGTCAGCACTTTTATAGGCTAGCGGGCCTACGTGTGACGTAGACTCACATGTAGGCCAAGTTGGTGTGTCGTAGATGGCTGACGTCATAGACTGACCTGCTACTACTCTGACAATTGCTACAGTGGTTGTCCTATTCTATCCTATTATGCGTGCGTGCGTGCGTGCGTGCGTGCGTGCGTGCGTGCGTGCGTGCGTGCGTGCGTGCGTGCAATGAATGAAGGATTTCACGTCATAGTGTCTGAGCAAATAGGCATAGTGTCTTTTTCACGTCATGATGATGTATACGATGATAAGAGTGCCCCTCACTTCACACGGGTGTGATTTTTTTGTATTCTTTTTGAGTGGTGTATTTTTTTAGACGGTCGGACCCACGGTTGTCCAGAACCGCCACAAAAGGCCTCTGCCCGGGCTCTGGAATAAAGGGACACAGTACAGAAATCTCCATATATGGGTATGAAAGGGACACAGACAGATGGGTGGAACGGGTACTCTGACACGGGTATTGCACAGCCGGGTGGGGACATGGATCTCCAACTTCCATCGTAACTGACTCTGTGCGCTACAGCCGGGCACCGCTCTACTTAGGGAATGCTTCCCAGATGTCATGACGATCAGTGTTGACTGAGCTATTGAATTATGAGCTGACATTATAGTTTGAGTGACAGCTGCACTTGGAGCCCATCGAGCAGTAACGGTCTCATGCACCTAAATGTCTGATAGTAGAATTATTAGCGCGCATGCGTGCGTGCGTGTGTAGTATATATTTTATTTAAAGGTTAGGGGTAGAAATCTCATCAATTCTCTGGAGTCTTCCAGGTCCAGTCCATACAGGTAGGTTCTGTTCTCAACAGATACCACATTATTTATTCATTCATTTATTTGTTTGGAGCTCTCTGGTGGTGCAGGAGCCAGCTATAGGTGGTTCGGGCATCTATAAGGATACCTCCCGATGCACGTCCCACTGGAAGGAGAACCCACCGGGGCAGACCAAGGACCAGATGGAGGGATTATATGTCCAAACTGGCCTGGGAGCGCCTCGCGATCCCCCAGGACGAAGTTACTAATGTTGCTCTGGTGTAGAGAGGGAAGTCTGGAGAAGTCTGTTATTGCCCCCGCAAACCCGACTACGGATAAGCGGTTGAACATGGATGGGTGGTGGCGCAGTAGTAGAACCTGACCACCAGGGGGTTTGGAATCGACCGCGGTGCTTCCTGCTTTGTCCCTATAGCGTCTATAGAGCAGGGGTTCCCAAACTGAAAACAAAAATTGGACCCGTTACCTGCCCCGTTACCCGTTCGTATCACAGGCACCGATAGCTATCACATTGACTTTATTTCATCCGACACCGCGGCGGCGGCAGTGCATTGCATACCGAACAGAAGACATGATGTAGTTGACTGAGTGATGCTACTGCTGCTTATTATCACAACATAAAGTTATATCATGATTTCGACCTAATGGCAGCCGCATAATATATCAACAAGGAGAGGATGATGAAAAAATAATAGCTTGATCGACCGTCGACCGTCTTGATCCAAGGCTGTTTCAAACATGGCCATCACTCATCAGGCAAAACTTTTTAACTTTATTTACACTTAGACAGAGTGACGCATTAGGCCAACATTACCTGGGTTAGCTTTACATCTTGTGTTGAATGTTGGCATTATAATCCCTTGGTGATGTTTCATCAGCGCGAGCGAGCGGAAATATAAGCTACAGTATAGGCTGCAGCCTGGTGATAAAAAAATAAACTCCACACGTGAAATGCTACGATAAGGAAGCAAGGATGCGGCCGTGATGTCACTGCTATGCAACAAGGAAGTAGCACAGGGAATCACAGCCATAGATATATAAGAAAGCTAGATGGCTCACCCGCGCTCTGGCCAATGGAGAGCGACGTTGCTACGTGGCGACCATCTTACCTCGGGGCCACATAACATTGTGTCTATGGGGCATGTACTTTTAAATAACCATAACTTGCTAAATTTTCAACCGATTTTCAAACGGTTTGGTTTGTTATAAACATGAGAGACGTCCGCATACTTTTCGCTTTTCTACGACGTTCATATAAAAAAATAAAATTAAGCAGATAAGCATCCTGAATCATAGCCACGTTGACAACGTTTGTAATAAACCAACCCGTTTGTAAATCCGTCAAGATTTGAGCGAGTTATGACTGTTTGAGCTGCCATAGAACATACTGTGCTGTAGTATGTTTAGGGTACCAACAGGGGCGCTGTTGCACCACTCACTTCAGACAGATCTATGGAAACAATCAATCAAAAGCTTATGGGCCAGACGTGAACCGGCTGGGCTGTTGACTATCATTGCACACGTATAGCGTTCACGTGTTATTGGCCCATATGTGAACGATGCATAATGCTGGCTCGAGCTGCAATACCAAATTCGGCCACTATGTATTTTTCGCCTCAGGGTTTCCTCTCGGTGACGTCTCAGACTCTATTATATTTATACTCTAAGGGACACACACATAGCTGCGTGTTGGCTAGGCACTGCTCAATAACAGGGCAACCCGGCCTGGTGGAGATCCCACTGAAGAGGTTACAGCAAATCCACCGGCTAGACGTTGTCGCCCTCTTATGGTTGTTGTAAGTACTATTGGCACTAATTGCACATTAAGCCTAACCTGACTCCGCCAGATGGGGCAGCAGAGACTAGAGTACACAGGTTCCCCCGACAAGCAAAAAAAAAGAAAAACCTGAAAACTACTAATGATCGGAACCATTCATCATCGTCCGTGTGGTTTCCGGTAGGAAGCATTGCGCTGTCGGACCGGTGCGTCCATTTAAACAAGCCGTGTCAAGCAGCGGCCTCCTTCTTTATACTCTATGGGCTACACTCTGCGCGGTTTGGACCAGAGCTATGGACCCATAGTATGGACCAGACAGAGTGTAGACACTGTAGAGTATACTCTGGGACCAGTGCCACTGAGCCATAGAGTAAGACAACAAAGAATACTGGACATGGATTTAAACACAGACATCACATTACACAGAGCAGGTTGGTAAAACCAAAAACTATATTTTTGAGGGTTGCTATCTGTGTGTTGTTAGTTTCGAAAATATTGAACCAATGAAAAGTAGTAAAAAAGCACGTGGGACAAAACCTCTTAACTCCATTGGACCCACAAACTGTCTGCTAAAGCAGCTAACTCCACCACCTCTCCCCCTTTCATGGAAGTATTTGACAATATATAAAGTCACAACACCAACTTTGATGAGGCAGTATTGCTTTGTTTTCAAAATATACTGTACAGTATTCATTTCCTGAAAAATTTATATTTTGGAGTTAAGTGGTTTCTTCCCAACAACAGCAGCTGTTTCATCATCATATGTGATCACATACTGTAATCAGGTAGTCTTTATTCTGCTGTCGAATTCCCCAGGAGGGTCACGGTGGCACAGTCGGTAGTGCTGCTGTCGCCTCACAGCTAGCCCCATATGTGCCCTCTCCCTACGCTCATTCTGTAGCTCCGAGATGAGGTCACACACAGGGCCCCTCCCACCCCGTTCAGAAACGGCGCATGTTTCCACAATTCCACGATTCTTACCTTTTCTAAACAATTAATCAAAAACGTGAAGTGGTGTGAAGGGTTTACACTAATTCAACGTCAACAACGGCAAAGAAAATCCAACTTTAAACGGTTACACGAGCGTCTAGCGGTTGTTTAGCATGTTTTTCAAGGAAGTTGAAAAGCTTTAGCGCCTCCCCGGCGCCTCCCCTGGTCGAAAATTTCCAACTGACTTCAGTTCACTCGACATGCATGCGCACACGCACAAATAATAATTGATAAACATGGAAGCGGCTGACTAAACCAACCGCTGTAACGCTCGTAACCGTTTAAAGTTGAATTTTCTTTGCCGTTGTTGATGTTGAATTAGTGTAAACCCTTCACACCACTTCATGTTTTTGATTAATCTCGGAGCTACAGAATGAGCTTAGGGAGAGGGCACATATGGGGCTACCTCACAGCTAGTGGCTAGCTGCAGCTAGCTGGTCCTGGGTTCGATTCTCGCTGGGGACGCTGTGGGCGTGTTCCCTCCTCCGCTTCATCAGTGCCCATACCCGAGGCGGGGTTGGCGGAAGGGCCTTTCTGTGAGGAGTTTGCATGTTCTCCCTGTGTTCCCTAGGGTAGGTTCCCTCACAAAAACGTGCAGTAATCCTGGTCTCTAAACTACCTCCCCCTGGCCAGCCAGGGCGCCTGATGGAGGGGAAAGGAGCTGGTCGGAATAACGTGTTCCTTACTTCCTTCCATGCACTACGTCCGGCCTGGGAAACTCCCCTGTCAAGTGAAAAGAAGCAGCTTGGACTCCTCATGCATAGAAGGAAGCATGAGGCCGGTCCGCTGCCCCCCAGGTTGGCAGAGGAAGTGTAGCGCCCAGGATTACATTATATAATTGACACAGTGAAAAAATGGGTTACAAAATCATGGGATAAAATAAAACCAAATCCCGAGAGTACGGAGTCAAACTTAGACTGTATTCAAATATTGAATTACATTTATATTGTACTGTTTCACTGCATCCCTCCTGAAACTAAGAACTGAACATATCTCCTATGAATGGATATTAGGCTTGTTCGATATTGATTTTGCCATTACTTTTCAGTAAATAATAGTACGATATTACCATTCAAAATCAATGCAACTTTTTATATGGCCAACATTATGCATCTGTAGCCTACCTCTCAGCTCTCGTTCTCCTCCTGTGCCACCAAAAAATAGTGGAACGCCCTACCAACAGTCATAAAGGAACGTGAATAGCTAATCTCCTTCAAAACTGCTCTCAAAGAGCACTTACTGCAATTCAAGAAAAAAGAAAAGAAGCGCTTTGTGGGTCCTTAATATGTAGAAAAACTGCAGACAGGTGCTCTTTGGAGAGGGTTTCAAATAATACAGCACATGAGTTCTTTAAAAGTTCTATATAGCTTGAATGAGTCGAAATCAATGTGGAAGGAGTAGGTAAGAAGGTGGCGAACTTAAAAGAGGGTCCAAGGCAGCTCTGTGCAGTAGAAGTAGAAAAATCCTTTATTTCATGACAATTGGTTGGTTGATTAAAAAACCAACACGTTTCGGCCTGCATGGGCCTTCATCAGGGTCACTTACTGCAATTCGAAACTGGCCTTTACTGTACATGTTTTTTATTTCTAATCGTTTCTATGATGATTTTGCATAGTACTGTATATTTGTATGTCATTAAATGTTTCGATTAATTGGGTATCAATAACTCAAAGACCCCATTTGAAACAAGCCATAGGCTATCTTGGGTTTAAATCCTCTTAGCAGACCTTGTATTGAACTGTACTTTCCTGTGCTTTTTTCTGCAAACTGTTAATAAAGTAATTAATCATTCAAAAAGATGACTGCATGACCACTTAGGGCCACTGAGTGGCACAATTGGCTCACGTATATATCTAAATGCCGGAGCAGTTCGCAAAGACCCGCCAGGAAGCAATGTTTAATGCAATTTATTTGTGCGAGTTATAAGTATTCTTTTGTTGAATTACTCATGACAAAGTTGTAAAAGTCAAAAGTATGTATTGTATATCCATAACATAAGCAAGCAGCACGTGCAGACATGAATACACTAATTATTTCTTTCAATCGTTTTATTATTATTATATTTTCAAAATCTGATACCCACATTAAATGGTGCAAAGGCGCTTTACATAGACACATGCATTACATTCACACACACATTCATACACCGATTGCGGCGGAAGCCATGCAAGATACGAACCAGCGCATCGGGAGCAATTTGGGGTTCAGTGTCTTGCCCAAGGACACTTCGACATGTAGACAGGAGTAGCCGGGATTCGAACCGCCGACCCATGGATCATTGGACGACCTGCTCTACCTCCTGAGCCACAGTCGCCCCACATATGCCGGCTAGGCTGCTTTCTAATGTTTTGATAATTCGCGCGACAGATGTATGCATATGACGGTATAGAGTTTCATGTGATGAGCTTAAACTAGTGTATTTAAGAAGATGATCAGGTAATATAATTGTGAAAATAATAAAATCATTGAAAGAAAGAACTTGTGAATTGTTTGCTAGCGTGCTGCTTGTTTATGTTATGGATATACATACTGTTGACTTTTACAACTTTTGTAATTCAACAAATACTTATAACACACCTCTCTACCCTTCCTTCTATAGGCCTACTTTCCCCTCTTTCTTCTCTTTCTGTGTGTTCTTAGTTTTTATGTTTTTATTTTATTTATTTAAAAAATGTGATATTTTGTACCATGTTCTTTTTGCACCTTTTTATTTGTATTACTTTCTGATGTCTGTGGTGTTCGTTTGAGTATGGGTTTAAAAAATTGAAAATTTAAGCAATTTAATCAAATGTTATAAAAGGCTGTCATTCCATGTATATATGATGCGTTTGAAATGACACTATATACTGATGCCTAACTTCTAATAAAAATATCAATGAAAAAACAAAATATTTATAACACAAATAAATTGCATTAAACAGTGCTGCCGGGCGGGTCTTTGCACAACCGCTCCGGCATTTAGATTATACTTGGCGCACATTGGTATAGTACACATAAATGTAAGGCAAGGCCTTTAATCTGGCAGGTTACCAATCGTATGAATGAACATTTGTATTCGCTGATAGTCTGACGGTTGTATTTTTCTTTTAAAACAAAACAAGACAAATAGACATTAAAGGAGAATTTCGGGCTAGTAGGCTTTCTTACCTTTTAGAACAAAAGGAGTCTACCAACGCGCCTCAAGCCTGGAACGGCGATGGAAATAAGCGAATTAGCACTAAAACCCAATGCCCCATTGAGGGCTTATAGTCGGGTAGGGGAAATGGCCAATAATGTGTTTTTGCACAAAAGAACACCTGGGCCTCTATGGTGGGGACGTAACAACTACAAATAAATGTAAGAAAGCCTTCTAGCCTGAAATTCTCCTTTAAGACTAATGACATGAAGTAAATTTAAATGGCACCTCAAAAGGATGAATAGTTGTACTGCACTAAGTATATATAACAAATAGCATTCAGTTGCCATTAAATATCACTGTTGATATTGTAGTGTTAAATACAGTTACGTTGGACCAATATTGCGCTCCACAATGGACCGTTTGTACATATTTGGGACAGTCCCTGTCCTGTCCTACATGTGCGGCACTTCTTATACAGGCTGGTTGAATGGTTGAAGTTTTTGTGAAGTGAATTGATCACTCCTTAACCCAGGGTTCTTGAACAGGGGGTCCGAGACCCCTAGACAGTCCTTAGAGATACTGCAGGGGGGGGGGGGGGGGGGGGTATTTTGTTTTTTACAATAACTCACATCCATATTCTGGGGGGTACAATAGCCAATCTAGAAGTGAGCTTGTAGATCTGTTTTCGGCAAAGAGGTTTGGTGTACATCTCTCTCTAAGCTAAGGGGTCCTTGGCCTGAAAATTGTTGAACACTTGTGGTTTAGAGTTCCTTGGGACGCGCCAGTGTTGTTCACCATCTGACAGGCTGCCTTGCACTGCAGTATCAAACAACCACCAACAACTCCAAAAGTATGGAAGGGTAATGCTGATGTTACCACCTCTCTCCTCCTTCTAGATCTCCCACTATGTCCTGAACAGCAGGAGAGGAGCTCCAGTCTGGTCCAGGAGGAACCAGAACCTCCACAGATTAAGGAGGAACAAGAGGAGCTTCTTGAAAGACCGCAGGATGCTGATGGGTCAACGTTGACAATACTAGTTGGTAAGGCGTGGAGCTACGCTCCCTCAGGTAAAAACCTCATTACTGTGTGTGTGTGTGTGTGTGTGTGTGTGTGTGTGTGTGTGTGTGTGGGTGTGGCTGGCTAATCTCAGGCACCGTTAACCCAGTCGATGCCAAATTTTGAACACACTCCCTGGATGCCAACGATGAAGCTCTGACCCAACTTTAAAAAAATATATATATATTTTTTTAACCACTCCTCCAGTTTCCGTCCAAAAATCCCGCAAATCGTTACACACTATCTCTACAGTCATGTGTACAAGACGAATCTGTGCGATATTTCATATTCCATCCTAATTGGCTAACATTGCCTTTCAAAGTTGGCAGGATTGGCCCGTTTTGAACAAAAAGCCTCAAATCATGAACGCAGCGTGCAATTTATGTGAAATATCTTTCCTACTAGGCTGAGGAATATACCCACCCTTTTCACATTTTTGGAACAAAATGCCTCAAATCATGAACACAGCGTGCAATTTATGTGAAATCTTTCACAGACTTTCCTACTAGGCTGAGGAATATATCCCACCCTTTTCACATTTTTGGAACAAAATGCCTCAAATCATCCAATTGCCATCCAAGGTGTAAGAAGAAATGGCACCCTTTTCACATTGGCCTATTATAGCGCCACCAGGAGGCCACAACCTGCCCTGCCCTGGTGGAGACCTGTGCCCCAAGGGGCACTTTATCTAGTTATTATTGTCTCCACCAGGCCGAAGGCATGGGGAGAGAGTATGTTTTGCACTCCGTATTGTTTTGCACTCCATCTGCCTCTTCAAGGCAGATATCGCACAAAACACGGGCCTCGTTATTTGGTGCATAGGCTAATGGTCAATGCCTGTGTGTAAAATCAGATCAATTGCGCCATGCCACTGAGGGAGCAATCTCGAGATGAGGAGATTGTTGCGCAATGTCTGAGGATGCTGTTTGTGTGTTGTTATCTGCCTTCTTAAGGGCCCTGCACACTGCTACGTTTTTCAGATTTTTAGCAGCATTTTCCCGCAGTTTTTCCGAAAAACACGTTCAGTCTGCAAGGACCTTAACTCTCATTTTATCTTTTTCTAGAGTTTCTGCACCTTGATGTATGTAAAGGGGAGGTTTCCCCTGAACAGCAGGAGAGGAGCTCCAATCTGGGCCAGCAGGAACCAGAACCTCCACAGATTAAAGACGAACATGCAGAGCTACTTCAAAGAGCAGAGGAGGCTGATGGGTCAACGTGGACATTACTAGCAGTGAAAGGTGAAGATGATGATGAAAACAGAGAGACAGAGCCTGTAGCCAGCACCTCAACTCGACACATTAAAACACAAGCTGATGTAGAGGACTGTGGAACATCAAAACCATCTAGAGATGGCCAGCTCCTCTCTTCACACCGTTCTGAATCTGACACTGAAGACAGTGATGAGTGGGAGGAGACCAGGGAAGACCAGTCTGCTCTAAACACACCAAAATCACACAAGACACATGCGGAAGGACAAAGATTGTCTTTGAGTAATAAGCTGTCCCAGGACCTGAAATCATCAAAACAAACTTGCATTTACACAGAGAAGAAAATGAAATCATCAAAACAAACTTGCATTTACACAGAGAAGAAAATAATTAGTTGTACAGAGTGTGGCAAAACATTTAATCATGTGGGAAACTTGAATAGACATACAATGATTCATACAGGGGAAAGGACCTTTACGTGTACAGTTTGTAGCAAAAGCTTTAACCGTAAGGACAAGCTGAAGTTACACATGAGTAATCATGGGGAAAAACCTTTTACTTGTACAGTTTGTGGTAAAGGATTTGGTCAGATGTCTGATTTGAAGGTACACATGAGAGTTCATACAGGGGAAAAACCCTTCACATGTACAGTTTGTGGTAAAGGATTTGGTCATATGGGTGATTTGAATACACACATGAGGATTCATACAGGGGAAAAACCCTTTATGTGTACAGTTTGTAGCACAGGATTTAGGCAGATGGTTAATTTGAAGACACACATGAGGATTCATACAGGAGAAAAACCCTTTATGTGTACCGTTTGTGGGAAATGTTTTGTTCAGGTGGGCAATCTGAAGACCCACATGAGGATTCATACAAGGGAAAAACCCTTTACCTGTACAGTTTGTAGCAAAGGATTTGGGCAGATGGTTAATTTGAAGACACACATGAGGATTCATACAGGGGAAAACCCCTTGTAAAGTTTGTGGCAAAAACTTTAATGACAGATGCAATATAAAGAAGCACATGACACTTCATACGGCGGGGGGGGGGGGGGCAGTTTTACTTTGTGGCAAATCTTTGTTAGAAAACATGATACTTATTACTTACTTAGCGACTCAAGATCTTCGGTTACATAATTTGAAGTGAATATTGGCTGCTGCATAATGTTAAAATGCCTGTCAGACAATTCTGCAACACATTGACGTGAGATTTAATTGTCGTACACTGAAGTCAAAGTGACGTTAGAATGCTAAATCCTGAAAGTGACAGTGATCTCGGCGTACAGCCGTATTTCAGTCTGAGCAAGTTTGATAAATGAAGACCAATTTGACTGTGTGCTGTTTTCCATTCTACTTTTGTGTGTATAGTAATTCAAAGTCACAAGCCCTTTAGTAACATAAAGTTAAAGAGTGTTGGACTCAAGCTTTTCTGTGAGGAAATGTAAGATTCTCTGATTATCATGCAGAGGAATTTTCCATGTGCTGTTTACACAAATCCCTCTAGGTGTTGCGGTTGAATTTAGTATTTTCACTGAAATTACATCTTGAATGCATCTTGAATACACAACCGTAATCCTTGCTTTTTTGCGCAGTGCAATATGATATAACGAGGGGAACAAAATATTTTCTTTTCTTTCTTTTTAATTAGTTAGTTAAGTTGTTGAATATACAGTAATGACATTTAAAACAACTTAAAAGGGTCAGAGCACTACAATGAAAAGACTGACCAGTAATAAAACCCCCAGTATGCATCGGCCGTATACGGTAAGACATTTACATGCTTATGTTTCACAAAGTAATGGAAGAGGTAGTGTTGCTTTTATTCATAACAAGGACGTCCATCGTAGCTGTCGGGTGGAAACCTTGTATGTCCAAAACTGTTACTTTTCAGGAAATGGAGAAAAAAAACCTGTTGAGTTCCAATGTAGTTGAGTGTGGGAGAAGACAATTTCTGTTGAACGCAATTAACACAAATACTGCAACTAACGTAAATATCACAACTTAACACATCCACGTTAGTATAATAGTTAATTGCTGGGAACTGTTGTACTTAAACATGTGTGAAGGAGAATAAATGAATGGTCAAAGAATTGGGAGTGGACCTGAATTTGTGAATGTCATACAATGTTAAACTTCCATGTTTGCATGCTCCTCACTCGCAGCTTTTTTGAACTGCCTAGAGATACAGCCGCAATACTTTTCATTGGTTAAACATTCCTAAAACCACTACACATTTAAGCACTTTCACTTTCAAAACAATTAAAAACATAGCAACCTCACAACAATCAGCTATGTTTGTGTGGACACTAGTATGCTGCAGAAAGGCATTCATTTGTCAATAAAAAAGGTTTTAGCCCGACAGCAACAATATCATACGTTTAATCCCCCCCCCCCCCCAAACAGCTCTTGGTTTCTGTTGCACTTAAAGTTGACCCATAAGGGTCCATTTGGTTTTATTTGTCCACTCTGAGAGTTAAATTAATGCTCAGGACATCACAGTGTAGTTCTATTCCACTGTTTCGTACTGTTTTTGTACAAATGGACCTGTGAGCGTCCATTTGGTTCCATTTGTACACTCTCAGAGTAACATTTACACAAAGTATTTACTGCCTGTTCTCTTAAAGATGACATTGAATGTAAAATGATGATTATAAAACAATTATAATAGTCTACTATAAAATGTCATAATACATAACAGCATAAGAATTAAACAAAGTTGTAAATGGCAGTAAACTATACATGTGTTCTCCGGCCTATAACAGGGTTATCAAATGGTACAATTTTTGTCTACTTGGTAATTCAGCATGCTAAATTAGAAGCCATTGTTCTTGTATTAATACAAAATACATTTTCAAATCTTGTTTGATATGACCTAACCCACCGATGATGTCGGCGGATTTCTGAACTGAGCCCTCCTCTGAGACACAGAATGAGTAGACAGAAATGGTGCCATATTAAGAGTATTAGTGAGAACCAATTACATGAAGATAAGGTGGAAAATGGGTGAAGTGCTCCATTAATTAATGTTAAGTTAGTCCATAGTGTTCAATAATACTTTAAATGACTAAGTGCTAAGTATTAATACTGATCACATTGATGAATAACTATATACTACTACTACTACTCCTTGCCGCCTTGGCCTAATCGATCATTATTGGTAAACCATAACACAATGACAATGAAAGGTATTGACTCTACACAGCAGGGATTATTGTATTGATGCGATGTATATTGTTGTGTATGTAAGTAGCTGTGTATATGTATGCGTATGTATGTTTATATGCTTATTTATATGTATGCTTTATATATATGAATATGTGTAGGTGAATGTATATATTTAAGGACAACATGAATGTATGCACTGTGCAGGTAGACAGATATCATCAGTCTACAACACGTGCACTGAAATATGCAAACTATGGACTCCAGGGGTAGGGCCCGGTAGGGCCCGACAAGCCTATGGCTTCTCCCTAGCCATTTTTCGGATATCGGACAGGACATAAGCAACGGACACTCCAAAAAGGAAATAATAAATAATGTGCTTTATGTATGAACTGTATGTCCACCATTCCGAAAATAAAACTGAACTGAACTAATAATAATAATAATAATAATAATAATGGATGGGAGGTGATGCAGTTTGTGTGTTCTATAAAGAACACATACAGTCAATACCAGATCAACATCTGTCAGTTGAATTCCCACATTAACTAATGGATCAAAATATATTTTCAAAACAACTGAATACAAATATATATGGTACACCCATAAATAATATGGGTAGAGAGTCTGGAAAACAGAAGGTACCAGGTTTCATTCTCGGCCCGGCTGTTTTGAGATGACGATGTCCATGCATGAGCAAGTTACCCTGTGGGATTAATTAATAAAATGTACATTTTCAATGCTTAATTCAGAAGAACTGTCCGAGAGAAATATTCTGTTCTTCATAAACGTGTTTCCATCCACCATGAAAATGAACCACACCCGTAGAAGTCAAGCTTAAACATCAATAGCATGAATCCTGGCTTCATAGTGGCTTCATTCTTTAAGGGTGCGATCACACCAACCTTTAATCATGCCTATGCGGTGGATTCTGCCAATGCTTTTCAATGGGATCGGAGTGGTTTGTTGCCATTCGAGGATTTCCACAAAAGAACGATCCGTTTCCATTGACAATCATTGGCAGAATCCGCCCTCATAGGCAGAATTAAAGTTCGGTGTGACTTCGGTGTGACTTCGGTGTGACCGCACCCGGTAGTAGTAGTTCACCCAAGTAGTAGTTCACCCAAGACATGACTTTACTTCTATCATTTACCTGCTTGCCTGCCTGGTATCTTTGACTCACGGAGAGTTTTAGTTGTAAAACATTTCAGAGTTATCGTGTTGCAGCTTTCCGTGCTCGGACACGCATCCGTGCTGTGATGTGTACACGTATATATACAACGTAATGGAGCGGAGGCACCGCTCAAAAATCCAAGAAGGGATTTATTTTTTATTTTTGAGACCCCTGCATTAACAACAGCAAAACTATATAAAAAGAGATTCTCTTGTATACCAAAGTCCACTGAGAAATGTTACCAAAATATCACTAAAGAAGAAGAAAATGAATTAATATAATGAAGTCAAAGACACCACTGGGTATGTAAATGATAGAAATAGTCATGTCTCAAACTACTTTAATAGAGGCTTGATGGTGGCTTCATAAAGGCTTCATATAGAGGCTTAAAGAGTTTCATGGAGACTTTAGACAAGTGCTCTGGTGAGGAAGGACAGAGAGGCTCCCAGAGCCAGGCCCAGCGACAGAAAGAAGGCCATGATGGCTCCTGCTGTCTCTGCTTCATGAGGGAGAACGTTCCTGAGGAGAACAGTGAAGAAAAGTCAATATACAATGCTTTGAGATGAGAATATATTAGTAGTAGGCCTACCTACATTACGCAAAGAACAAACTAGACACACACGCGCACGTGCGCGCAAGAATGCAGCTCTGGTCTTTGGTTCCGTTATGGTCAAGGAATCTATGATCGACATCATGGTCTTTTAAAGAAATACGTGTATGCGCATTCAGCCAGGCTTTATGATCCTGGCTCGACAAATTCGCTCCTTCTCAGCTTGGCTTGGCTTTACTGAAACGGAATAAACCAGGCTGTACAGAGCAGGCTTTATCAAGCCTGGATTTGGCTTATATCCTGGATAATTAATTCTGCTTTCGTGAAACAGACCCCTGGGCTCATGTCAATGTTATTGAGTTAACAACTTGAACATCATCTCCTCGCCTCGTCCTCCTACCTATCCCGCAATGTCACAGTGTGTTTTTGATTTGACTGTTTTTCTTTTCTCTCCTGCACTGCTCCTACTCTACCTCTCTCCTCTCCCTTCTCACGGAAACTACAAGAAGACAGAGCATTCGGCACACACAAAATATTAATTTCACTCACTTCTTTACAACTTGTGAAAAGTCATTTTTCTGATTTTCTTTTTGAGTGGTGCAAACCACTCCAACAACTGGCTTTGTACCTGTGTACCCGTGTTTGTTCGTATCAAAAAAACGAGCATGGTTGCTATGTACTTATGTACTTATGACACAGATGCTTCCCTGGTTCTAATGTACAGTATAACTATAACAATAAATGTGTAGTTGCACCACTCAGTTCACACGGGTGTGATTTTTTTCTACTAATTATGACAAGTAGACCATGCAGTGCCCGGCTGTTGAGCACCGAGTCAGTAACGATGGAAGTTGGAGATCCATCATCCATGTCCACCCGGCTATGCAATACCCGTTCCACCCATCTGTCTGTGTCTCTTTTATGCCCATACTGTATATGGAGATTTCTGTAACTGTCTCTCGTGTCCCTTTATTCCTATGGAGTTCTGTGTCAGGCATGCCCAAATATGGAGTGTTGTGATGTCAGCTCCATATATAGACCCTGCAGGGGCCCTGGGCATAAGCCTTTTGTGGCGGTTCTGGACAACCGTGAGTCCGACGACTTGACACCGGGCACTGCAGTCCCTGTGGGGGTATGGAACGCGTGTGTCGAATTTGAAGTCAGTGGGGAAAACGGTTCTCGAGTTACATGCATTACAGCCGTACACGTACGTACAGACAGACGTACAGAGACATGGTGCATTTATAGATAGATAGTTATGACGATTTTCTGTCATTCCTACTTTGGTCCGAAGCACATGCAGAGGCTGGCCAGGTATCCGTTGCTGAAGGCGAACAGGATCATGAAGACGATGAACCAGGCATCGTGTTGGAAGTAGACTGGCAGGTTGTAGCGCGGCTGGATGTTACACAACATTAAGAGGGGGACGAACAGCAGGCGAGCCAAGATGGACAGAGGCAAGAGCTTGCTGTCCTTGCCGGGCTGGAAGGACGGGTGGATGGACGGATGGACAGACAGACAGGAGATATGTGACAGTGGTTAATGCATACTTTAGGGTCTGTTTTATGCAGTGGTTTGTTCTACCATGTTACACTGTATACCTTATACGTCCAATAATTTATTAAAAATAATCGGATACCATCCAGTAACCATCAGATCTGAAACAGGATTTTCTTTTCTCTTTTTTTTTTTCTTTTTTTCTTTTTTACATATTTAACACAATCAAGGGCCAATGAAGGCCCCCACGAGCCCTCAAACCCAGTAATGCGCAGTCCAGTTTCCCTGAAGGGCCCGTTACTCACCCACATACACACAGCAGTGAGGCTGCGACCAGCCCAGTCACACAGGTTGAAC
This sequence comes from Electrona antarctica, assembly GCF_951216825.1. NCBI lineage: Eukaryota > Metazoa > Chordata > Actinopteri > Myctophiformes > Myctophidae > Electrona > Electrona antarctica. The sequence goes on along the minus strand of NC_136809.1, from coordinate 34,844,334 downwards.
AGCAGAAAACAGGAGACTGGGATGAAGTAAACCTCTGAAGAAAAAAAAAGAACAAAACGTTGTATTCATGTATTGGTAATTTTGTTTAGTTAATGACAGCAGTCCATAGATTACACACACCCACACATATGCATAAAGTTGTGATACATTACATTTTATATATAGCTATAAAATGTTATCAAAACAGTTTTGAGTGTGTGGAGGCTCCCTTTAATTAATTGTTCATGAATGCCATGTTTAAAAGTTCAGTCTTGTGTTAATTGTGTGTCTGTGATGCATTCCAAAACTAGCACCTCCACAAGCTCACAATGTGACACAACGTGACAACGTGATGGCTTGTGAGCTTGTAGATGCTAACCAGGAGGCAGTTGTACCACCTCACACTAGGTTCAAGCCTAGACTAGTTAGCTTAAACTTGTGCATTACTAAAAGACATTTACGGTAAACTATAACTAGGCTAGTTTGAACTTAGTGTGAACTGGTGCAACCCCCTACAGGCACACACAAATACCAGTAAGTATAAATCAAAAGCATGATGCATCTCTAAACAATACTTTTAAACATAGCAAACAACCATTTATCTTTTGAGGACCTGAAAAGTTGTCCTCATAATGTCTATTGTTGGCAGTTGACCCTCACAGTATGGTAATACAAGTGTGTGCTGTACACCATGCATGCACACACACACACACACACACACACACACACACACACACACACACACACACACACCCCAGGCTCCTCCATTGGCGATGGTGGACTTGGCGTCGGCGGTGATAGCTGGGAAGGTTCCTATGGTAACGGTGAAGCAGAAACACACAGACACCGCTAGCACCCAGATCTGTAACACACAGAGGTCAAAGGTCACCATATGGTCACAGCCAGCTCACATGCTAATTCGTTCAGTTGATTAATTCAACTCAGGCCAGGTATGACTGCTTAAATCAGCCATCACCCACCTACAATGATGTATGATACATGGTATCATTGCTGTCTGAACAGAAACACTATCCCCATATTTCAACTTTTTAATGTTTTTTACTACTTTATTTACTGTCACGCAAAAGTAGCGAAAATAGCCAATGTAGGTCACAAAGGTCACAATGCGTTGCATCCTGTGTGTGTGTTATAAACATTGAACCTATGAATATTAACAAGAGCGTGTGACTAAATAATAACATAGTAGGCATGCATAGCCTATGGGATTTCCACTTTACAGTGACGATATAATAATGATGATAGAACGTGAACTGAATGGAGCTGACCTTCTTGAAGATGGTGACCATGGACACATTTTGCTTGGCATTGTGGTCCGATGGTCCGTCATCTCCAGTGTTCTCTACAGAGAAGGAGAAGTATAATAATATTCTTAGTACTTAGTACCCTACCAGTACTAATAGAGGAAGACAGTATGGGAGACAGTGTGTAGGAGAGACAGGAGAGACAGACAGTATTTCTGTCATTTCCGTTGAGGATCTTTAAAATATCTTACAAAAATAACATTTTATTTAGATATATTATTTTGATTTATATTAGGACAAATGTAAAGACAAGACTGTAAAGACAAAGTGAGGAGGCGTCACAGCCACTTTATCCCTGCATCATTTTCAGAGATTCCGTGCTCCAGACTGTATGATGGACAGTGTAGGAGAAACCAACAGTAGGACAGCTGAGAGACAGACAGCGTAGAAGAGACAGACAGTAGGACAGCTGAGAGGGAGACAGTTTAGGAGAGACAGACAGTAGGACAGCTTAGACGGAGACAGTGTATAGAAGTAGGGATGTCCCCTATATATAACCACATATAACCTCTTTTAGGCCTTTAGACCTGCTCTTGTTTCCCTCTACTTTGCCAGAAATAGTCGATCTACAAGCTCACAATGTGTCAGGTGCGTTGCGACGCATTGTGATCTTGTAGATTGCCTGCAATTTTAGTGAATGTTCCCCTATTATAGAGGGCGCTATAGGGTTCAAGTGGTTAATCCTGTCCTGACTGAGCAGTACATTGACATCAGTGCAGTGTTGAAGCATGCTTTGCTCTCACGTCTCTCTCTACCTTTCTTCATCAGGTCCAAAGTGTTGTCTTCTTCGTTGTTTCTTTTATTAGCGTTGCTGTCCTGGAAATACTGGTAGAACTCCTGTGAAATGTAGTTAATAGTTTAGTGTAGTGTAGTGTAGTGTAGTGTAGTGTAGTGTAGTGTAGTGTAGTGTAGTGTAGTGTAGTGTAGTGTAGTGTAGTGTAGTGTAGTGTAGTGTAGTGTAGTGTAGTGTAGTTTAGTTTTAGTATACACAATATAGGCTATATGCACAACAGCCACATTGGAAAGAAATTGGGCCTCTTCCTTAGCTTAGCGCCTAAGCTATAAGCCCACGTGGGGACAGAGTGGAATTCCGACGCCCTGCCATTCCGATGGGGCGTATACGTTGAACAGTCCGACATGCGTGGCCGGTTAAGAATCACCCGTTGGAAGGAAGGTTTAACGGTAGGTTAACAGTTAGGGTTTGGGTTAGGGTGTAGGACTAATGCCTAATGTGGCGATTGGCGAATCGGAATGGCGATGCGTCGGAATAGCAGGCTTCGAAATGCCGTCGGAATAGGACGGCTCGATTGTTTTGTTTCGCCTCTTCCTTCACAGGTCAGGCAGTGCTGATATTCTGCATGTTGGCTCACTGGAAACACTCTGCTATTAGTGCTATACACAGTTCTTTGAACTGGAAACACTGCTATTAGTGCTATACACAGTTCTGGAAACACTCTGCTATTAGTGCTATACACAGTTCTGGAAACACTCTGCTATTAGTGCACAGTTCTGGAAACACTCTGCTATTAGTGCTATACACAGTTCTTTGAGGGGGTTAAAAATGTCCCCTTACAGGTGTGTAACTCTGGAACCAAATGGACCTGTTCCATGTGTGCACTCAGTTATGGAGGTCCTTGAAATAAAAATAAAAGAAATTGAGAAACACTGCTACACTAAATTAGCCTGGCTCCAGCCGCAGAATCGCTAGCCACACCCATTAAAGAATAAGTTCTGGCAAAGTGAAACGAAATGAAAATCCAGGCTGAGTGTCAGGCTAACACATTTAGTGAGGCTAACACTAAATGGAACAGAGCCTTAAATAGTATAATTGGTAGGATTGGAAGAAAGAAAAGACGCCCAATGTCTTTCAATATGGCTGCTGTATAGGGTAAGTGATTTTCTTTGGTGTTAAAAAGCTCTATATTGTGATAGTACTCATTGCTATAGAGTTTGTTCAGTAACAGGAGTCTCCATGTCTCCCAATTTAATCCAATCAGGATAGAGAACGCAGTCAGGATACAGATTAAACAAGTGAATTGTAAGTGATGACACAAATAAATGAGCAAACAACATTGGAACTGGAAATGGCTACTCTCTCTCCTGATGAGATTTTGTCACATACCTGGAAAATGGATTTTCTGTTTATTAAAGAGCTGGAGAGACAGGGAGAACCCTGTTACTGAACACACACTCTATAGCAACGATTACTATCGGCCACTATATTATAGTGATTTAACCTTTTAACTAAATACTTTTAGTTTTAACCAACGGATAATACCTTATACTTTAAATGAATGTTTGAGTGTTATTATTATTATTATTATTATTATTATTTACCAGTTTAGGCAGGGCAACATAGGACAGGATGGACATGGAGATGACCACACACGCCGTTATAAAATATCCAAACGCTGCATCCTGCATTGCTGAACCACCTGGGAAGGAATGAAGACATTAATGAAAGGATCCATTGGCCAGTTGTGAGTCTGCATTGTGCATTTTTGTAAATCGTGAAAATCGTGAATTGGGTTGATACACACCTGTGCAGGTGTTCAGGCTTATACAGTTTTATTAACGACTCTAAAATATGAACCACTCAAACCCCAGCATCCGTATTATGTGGAATACCATCGCAGACCGACAAGCTCTCAAACGCGTCACAAATGCTATGCGTTGTGAGCTTGTCGATTGGCTATTTTCTGTGAAGACAGCTAAGACAAGTAGGCTTTATAGCCCCGACTCTGATCAACAACGTAGGCCTATGGTTTAGGTGTTTAAAAAAAGTAAAGTCAAAGTCTTATGCAGGCTCAGCTCCAGAATGAAATGACTGAGGGGGCAGTTGAAAATGGCAAGGGGGCACATCTCATTTTTATATAGAAAAATAAATATGTAGATAAAACTTCAAACTGAGGGGGCCGAATTTGCAACTGAGATTGCCAGGGCCCCTCTGGCACCCCTGTGGCGCCAGGGCCTGGTCTTATAAACGTACTTGCGAGGGCACAGATCATGGCGAAGGCTGCGAAGGTGCCGGCGAGGCCCTGCCCACTCATGATGGGCGTGGTGTAGGAGGCTGGCAGTAACCCGGCCATGCCAAACAGACTGCCCTGCAGGATGGCCCCGAACGCTGCACGCACGCACGCACGCACGCACGCACGCACGCACGCACGCACGCACGCACGCACGCACGCACACACACACACACACACACACACACACACACACACACACACACACACACACACACACACACACACACACACATGTGAGGACACACACTTTTGTGATTTTTGGCATAAAATGATTTATTTTAAACAATGAGCCTATAAAGCTGAAAAATAGCTGATCTACAATCTAGATCAAAATAACTATTTTCTGATGGTCGTCTATTTTCAGGTTGTCGGTGACAAAATTTCAGCCAATCATGAGAGAGTACCCATTTATCAGCTTTATTTGTGCAAAACATGGCGACTCTGTCCGTCTGTCCATCCGTCCGTCCTGATTGTCCTCCAAAGAGCACTTTTTCTATAGTTTAATCTGTAGCCTGATTGAGTTCTGATTGGATAAAATTGGTACCGACTTGAAAATGCATTTTCTGTTTCATGAAGAGCTGGAGAGACATGACTTCTGAATAAACAACAATGAGTATAGGCCTAATTGACAGAGCCAGTCGCAGGTTTCTGATTTAATTTCCATATTAATGTCCATTAATGTATGGAATGAATATGCTAATAAAAACATATTTAAAGGTAAAAGTACTCGATATGCAGAATATCGTATTTCACAAGTTTCCAAATGTATTAAAATCCCTTAAAAATAGCAAACCCACAAGTGCAAGAGCTTGTCTATCGGCTATTTTCAAATAAGTGTATAGGGCTGAAGTGATAAATGTGATAAATGAACTAGTAGGCCTAACTAAATTAATTAAAGCCCTAAACAAAATTGAAAACATTAATTGAAAACACAAAATGAAATGATAATAAAGAATTAATAATCTTTGGTATTTACCACAATAGTGATATATATGTGTAGAATTATTTGGAATTGCGTATCAGTTCGCCGTCGACTTACAGTTGATGATGACGATTTTCACCATGGTAACAGTGAAGAAGGGGAGGGGCTCCATGTCCACTTTGACCAAGATGGCAGTCACCATGAAGACCAGCATGATGATCAGCAGGCTGCCAGCCACGCGCAGCTTCTGAGGGATCCTATTGGACGAGACATCCAGTAGTGTCACAAAAAATGGGACCTTTGCTTTGTCCAGCCCTGCTACGGTCCATGTTCCACCTAATAGGCCCTATATACTGTATGCATAGCCAAATTGGAAGGAAATTGGGCCCCTTCCTTATAATTCCTTCAGAAGAGATGAAGAACCATTTAAGTCCATAATAATTATCCATCATTTATAAATTATGGATAAGGGGTCAGGTCAGATTTGGGGGGAGGGGTCAGGATAAATTATGGACTTACTTAAATGGTTCTTTGTCTCTTAAAAGGCGCTAGTCTGGGCTGGGCATAAGGCATTCTGTTCAAACAGAGTCAGGTTGCTGATTTTGTGCAGCATGCTGGCTTACTATTGAAACACTCTGCTACACCAGTGGGTTTCAAAGTGTACAAATGTAATCAAATGGACCCATAAGGCTCAATTTATACACTCTCAGAATTACAAACTTCTAAAGTGTGCTATTTTTATCAAAGCTATCAGCTTTGATTTTTGGCACTCAACTAAGTATATATCAGGCGAAAGTAACTCCAACTCCAATGCCTAAACCTAATCTTTAAATGTTCAGGCTTAATCCCAACATATATCCTTTCCTAATTGTAAGCCCATAGCTCTATAGAAATGTATTTGTTTTAGCCATTTCTCTTATGAGGTAATGAGGACCAGGAAAATGGTCCACACTGTTTTTCTCAAATTGTATTATATTTGTGGTTGTGGAGACATTTGGCCCTCACAAGTATGGAATGGAAATACAAGCACAGTACACACACACACACACACACACACACACACACACACACACACACACACACACACACACACGCGCACACACACGCACACACACACACACACACACACACGCACACACACACACACACACACACACACACACACGCACGTACGCACGCAAGCACGCACGCACGTACACACACAGACACACACAGACAGACAGAGACTCACAGTGTGTGCAGGAAGCTGTTCAGACAGGTGAACATCAGTAAAGGAACCATGGCACACAGCGTCATCACGTTGTTGAACTTGGCTTCCAGAACGCTGCGCGTGTCACCGCCTCTCTCTGTCTCATTGGCCGCCAAGCTGGCCAATGAGGGGTCCTTCAGACGGCTGGTGAAGTACTGGACAGACAGACAGACAGACAGACAGACAGACAGACAGACAGACAGACAGACAGACAGACAGACAGACAGACAGACAGACAGACAGACAGCTATTATATCTATTATCCATAATAAGTAGGCTACGTGAGCTTGTAGATCTGGTTATCATTAGATACTGTACCTACCATTCCAGCGGTCATGAAGAAGTTCCATGGCAGCAAAGTTCCTAATCCCAGCATGAAGAAGACCAGCCACACACCATTATACCTACACACGCACACACACAGACACACACACACACACACACAACACGCACGCACGCACGCACGCACGCACGCACGCACGCACGCACACACACACACACACACGCAAACCACGCAAACCACGCAAACAATCACACCAATGGTACACACACACTGTATATTATGTATGTAAAGAGTATAAACAGATTTCTATATATAAACATATATTAAAGCGCACTGACTTGTCTCTGGGAGCTGTGGTCGCCATGGTTACAACACACCCCTCCTTCACAGATCAACAGGTACTCTGAAAATAAAAAACAACATGACTGGTACTGCATGCGTGCGTGCGTGCGTGCGTGCGTGCGTGCGTGCGTGCGTGCGTGCGTGCGTGCGTGCGTGCGTGCGTGCGTGCGACAAGTGAGTGAGAGAGAGCAGAAGGTAGAGTATGAGAAGTGGAGAGAGAAGAGATCTTCATAACAAGGTTAAGACACTGCCGGAACATTGCATTAAATCACTGCTTCTCAAACATTTTCATGTCAAGGATCCCCAAATTGAAAATGTAGTTTGGCTACAGACCCCCATCTGAAAAGAGTTTGTGCCATGCAGGGACCACCAGAAGAGAAGATTTGAGTAAAATAAATATACATACTGTATATAAAAACATTACCAGTATTCACAGTTTCTCAAAAATAGCAGATACAAGCTCACAGCGTGTCCCAAAGTGACATGTTGTACATCATGCCTCCCTGACTCTGCGATGGAGAAAGTTCATGCGGGGTCGATCAGCTCTATAGAAGCAACCCACAGACCTCAACGCATTTCAATGTGACAATTTAAAATGTCTGTCCCCCTCTGTAATTTATTTGTTTAGCTCTCTGTGACATTATTTCAACTAACATATCGTCACTGTTGGGTGCAGGAAACCTTGTATGTTCAAAACTGTTACTTCTCAGGACAACATTTATTCTGTTGCAATGGATACAATTTTTACGTTTTTATTTAGTTACAATAGTACTTTTCATTGGTTAAATATTTATACAACCCACACACACACTTTCCACTTTCACTTAAATAGTGTCAAAAGTAGAAAATACGTTTATTGGATATTTTTGCTACTTTTGTGCGCCACTGCATTATGACAAAGTAAGGCATTAATCCATGAAAGAAATATTAATAACGGAGTGCAAAACATACTCTCTCCCCATGCCTTCGGCCTGGTGGAGACAATAATAAAAACATAAAGTTGATATATGGAGATATGAGGTTTCTGCCCGACAACAGTATATTCAGTATAGTAGGGATGTATCGATACTAAGTACTTATGCATATAGTTAGGAATTAGACATTTTAAGAAGAAAAGATAAAAGATTAGGCACATTTTCCATTCAATATCGCTAATCGAAATGTGTGTATTCTCTGTGTTCATGTCAAGGCGTGGGTTTGTCCATATGTGTTCAAATACAATGTCCATGTATTGCCAGAAAATCTCTGTGTTTACTTATTGATATCCATAATAACAAATGTTTCCCTTTAAAAAAAACTGCACTACCAACACGATTCTTTGCGAAATAGTTACTGTATCGTTGAATCGGATATATCATATCTCGTTACATCCCTATTCAGTAGTATAGGCTACTCACAGTCAGCAGGGAACAGCATCAGTCCAACCGAATGTTGAACATAACATCACTGTGTGTGTTTATATCATACTGACACCTACCTCCCTGCAACTCCTCCCTGTGTGTGTGTGTGTGTGTGTGTGTGTGTGTGTGTGTGTGTGTGTGTGTGTGTGTGTGTGTGTGTGTGTGTGTGTGTGTGTGTGTGTGTGTGTGTGTGTGTGTGTGTGTGTGTGTGTGTGTGTGTGTGTGTGTAGACTGTGCATGTGCGTGTGTCTGCACATGGCTGATAGTGAAAAGCTGTTGGTATCACTGGTGCCAACTTTGCCACCTCTCTCTCTCTCTCTCTCTCTGGTTTACTGTAGGCTATTCATCTTGCAGAGGTCAGAATCTGTATCAGTCGGTGAGATAAACAAAACAGAATAATTTATAGTGCGTGCATGTACAGTACCACTAAGTACAAGGCAGCAGGGCTGAGAAAAGTGTGCAAACTATTCACCTAATCTATCCATCCATCCCTCCCTACATCCCTCCATCCATGCACTCACACAGTTCTACACGATATTAGTTGCTAAGAAGTACTGTACATTTATATACGAGTATACTGCACTTAAGTACATTTTTCCCAGCATCTGTACTTCACTAGAACAGGGGTTTTCAACTGATTGTGAACGAGGAACCACACAATCCGGTGCACTCCCCCCTCTTGAGATTCTAACTTCCTTTTTCTGTTGAATTTCTTGACCTCCAACTTGTCCGTAAATGACTACATGGACGGTCATAGGTCACCGGATCATTCAGTACACAGTTTATCAACTAGTGGAAAGAAAATGTAAAAAGAATATCAACAAATCCTACATTACTAAATGAATGGTCAGGGACCACATGTATGCAATACTTCCACCAGTGGTCCACAGACCACCTGTTGAAAACCCCTGCACTAGAACAATTGTTTTCACCAGTACATTTCAAAGACAGATATTACACTTTTGACTACACTACATTGCTATGATGGTTGTCGTTATTCAAATGTGACATGCTGTGTTCCTCACAGGAGAAGTTGCTCTGGTTAAGACACTCTGTTAAATCAGTGGTTCTCAAACATTTTCATTTCTAGGAACCCCAAATTTATATGGATTTGGCACCGGACTCCCATTTGAAAAGATTTTGTCCGTGTGGACCACTGGTGGTCCCTGGCCATGCATTTAGTTCACAGGAAAGTATGGTATTTGTTGTCAGTGGAAAGTCGGATGTCAAGAATTAACTTCCACAGAAAAGGGAGTTTAAATCTCAAGGGAAACTGTACCGGATTGCCTGGTTAAATCACCATTATAATCAACGTCACAATCTATGTCATGTGACGTCTGCTCGCTCAGTCATACATAAATTGCACTGAACAGAATCACAAATTTAATCTGGAAGGTTAATTTCCCCCCACACCACGCACATGTGTGCGTGTGCGTCCAGAATTCCACATGCACTCTAAAAAACACTCCCCATAGCAGCAGCCTCAACACGTTGCATGCTACATGACCTTCTACAACCCAGTTCTACAACCCAGACGGTGAAAAAGTGACCCATAAAGTGTTCTCAGACCATCAAAACAGACCACTCTCTGTGTCACTTTATTTCGCCATGTCACTTTTTAATTGTTTTTATTGCCTAATTTTGTAAGTAAAATAGTATTTCTTTGCATCCAAAAGAGCCTCAGTGTTCCTTTTTGTCAGTGTGTGAGCTATGGTTGTACACTCTCTGAGTTACTTTAACATTGGGGATTTTACTGGGTAGTTACGGACCGGTCTACAACACACGCACGCACGCACGCACGCACGCACGCACGCAGGCAGGCAGGCAGGCAGGCAGGCAGGCAGGCAGGCAGGCACGCACGCACGCACGCACGCACGCACGCACGCACACACACTGTCTGTACTGTTACTAGCCTATACTGACTGAGTTAATTTAGTTTGACATATGTAAGTCATTTCACTTGGTACTAGCCTATAGATTTTGAGTGTGATTGAAATGCAGCACAAGCATCCAGCAAAGCTTCTCTGGATGAATAAAGCTTCCAAATATCAGTAATAATTGGTGTCCCCATTTTGGCAACTGTGTACTATAGTGTGTATAGTGATTAGATGCCTCAATCTCCCAAACACAACCACAACAAACATTTCCCTCCCGTGGTAGTTATTGGTAATGACCTCATCAATCGTGCATTATGAAAGACTTTCAGTGGCAGACTTAAGGATCATGGTTGGCCCGTTTCAACAGTTCATTTGGGGCTCCCCCACATCCTTGGGGCTGCGGCTGAATAATTAAATTAGTGTGTGTCGACGAGGGGCTAATTTTAATTGAAAATGGTGAGAGTGGTCCTCAAAGTGGGGTCCAGGGACCCCCAGGGGTCCAGGGGGTGCCCCAGCTAAATGATTGGTAGGTCTGTACAAATGTGTACAAATGGAACCAAATAGACCTTTTCGGGTCCATTTCACTCTCATAGTTATATGGGTTCCGTGGCCAACTGGCCATAATGTATAAATTGTGGCTTCCTTGAAAAAAAGAGAAAAAAAGGGTTTGAGAATCACTGTCTTAGTCCACCCACCTCTGACTATACTTTCAAACTAAGGCTGGCATATCAAGGTGCCAAAAGTGTTTCCCACGGTCAGTGTTGGGCAATATTACTTAATATGTTTACTTTACTTATACTCCTTAGAAAAAGTAATAATATTACATTACTTATTAATTGGAATCAAGAGTAATATAGTTACATATTACTTTATATTACTTTTCAACCGGGCCCCTTCTACCCTCAAAAGAACACAATCTGTTTAGCCAGCTCCTTTTGCAACTGAATCCAATTAATTGGAATAAGAAGTCTCCAATCAGCCAAACTGAATAATTGCAGGATACAGGCACGTGCAGAGGGGGGGGGGGGGGGGGGGGGGGGGGGGGGGGGGCTAGGGGGGCTGGAGCACCTGCCCTTTTGCAGAAAGTGCCCTTTGCCCTTTTTTGCAGAAAGGGCACCCCCCCATAAGGGCATGTGTGTGTGTGTGGTGTGTGTGTGTGTGTGTGTGTGTGTGTGTGTGTGTGTGTGTGTGTGTGTGTGTGTGTGTGTGTGTGTGTGTGTGTGTGTGTGTGTGGGGGGGGGGGTGATGTGGGGGGCCAATAAGGGCTTATGTGGGGGGCCAATAAGGGCTTGTGTGGGGGGCAAACAAGGGCTTATTTGGGGGGCAAATAAGGGCTTATATGGGGGCCAATAAGGGCTTGTGTGTGTGGGGGGGGGGGGGCAATAAGGGCTTGTGTGGGGGGGCAATAAGGGCGTGTGGGGGGGGGGGGGGGGGGCAAATAAGGGCTTGTGTGGGGGGCAAATAAGGGCTTATGTGGGGGGGGGGGGGGCTTATGTGGGGGGCCAATTAGGGCTTGTGTGGGGGCAAATAAGGGCTTATGTGTGGGGGGCCAATAAGGGCTTGTGTGGGGGGCCAATAAGGGCTTGTGTGGGGGGCCAATAAGTGCCATTGGCATTTGACAAGTAATGATAATTCCACCATCATAATGAATTATCTTTTAATCTGCCATCAGTCAGTTTTAGTTTCAGACTAATGAGAACATATTGCTTATTTTACTGTCCAATGACATGAAATGGCACAAGGGACGGACTCCACAAAAAGACCACCCCCAAACATCGGCGTGCGCTACGCGCACCCACACATATGCCCTTTTCTGGAGTTTGAGCCCCTGCCCCCTCAGTGCTCTCTGCACGGCCCTGGCAGGATATTTAAAAAAAATAGTCAACAGTCTCTCATCAGTCTTTTTCTGCTATATTCCACATTTGGAATTCAACATCAACGATCTGAACTGCACACACATGGATGCAGCATCTCAAAACGGACAGTATATATTGTATACATAAATAATAAATAATAAAGAATAAAATAAAGCAACAGTCTCTGACCTTTTTGAGGCAGCCTAGTCTCTCAAGACAGACTGTTCATCCAATTGTTTTGAATATTAATATTAAGAAGAAGAGTCACCAATCAGCCAAAAAGGCTATAAAATAATAAAGCAGCAATCTCTCTCTACCTTTTAAATGAAATGTTTTCAAACGGCAGCCAACAAAACAAAAACAAAATAGTAATATGTAATATGTGCTATTTTTTACAAAGTAAATAGTAATAATATTACTGTTTTGGCAGAGTAATAACTTACTTTACTCGTTACTGGGAAAAGTAATAATATTACAGTAATAATATGTAACTCATTACTGCCCAACAATCCCACCACAGACATCTGTATATGAACCCTGCTGCTGCAACAACAAGCCTGGCATAGGCATACCCTGGAGAACCATAACACACACTATAACACCCAGCTCTATTGTCTCTAATCAGCTCCAACTCTCACTCCCTGCTTCACACAAAGAGAGCAGATGATGAGGACTTCATCCTGTCTACCAGGGTGGACAAAGTACTCCGCGTATACATACTTCTATAGTCAAACTGCAAGTGAAAGTGAAATTTGTACTTGAGTTGAAGGACTGTTGCTTTTAAAGATTTAAAAAGCGGGATTATTAAAAATATTGTAACAACCCGTTACAATATGCTCAAGTATTCAAACAAACGACCAAGCCCATTTTCTTTGCTGTATGTTGATGTTTAAATAAAAAAAAGAATAATCGGACTGAGGGAAAAATATGATTTGAAATGGGACAATGAAGAAATCAAATATTTGGGAATAAATGTGACGAAAGACCCTTCAAAGTTGAGGCAAGCTAATTATGGTCCCATATCGATGAAGATAAAATCTGATTTGCATAGATGGAACCTAATCCCCTTCCTAAGTCTGAACTCAAGAATAAGTTCAGTTAAGATGAACATTCTTCCCCGTTTACTTTACATCTTTAGAAATCTCCCAGTAGAAGTGGATGATAAACAATTCAGAGAATGGGATAAATGGATTTCTAGGTTCATATGGCAAGGGAAAAAACCAAGAATTAAATATAGCACCCTACAACTGAGAAAGGACAAAGGGGGCATGGCTCTTCCCTGTTTAAGAAATTACTATTATGCTGCGCAGATAACTCCTCTGCTATACTGGAGTAACAGGGGGTATAAAGCTAGGTGGAAGGAGTTGGAGCTTGGTCTCGTTGCTGATTTCCCTCTGCAGGCTGTAATAGGTGACAAGGGTTTGGCGGATCGATTAGAGAGGGTCAATAATCCATGGATAAGCCATACGTTAACTGTGTGGCAAAAGGTTGTGAGATCATGTGGTTTAAAAAAAATGTTGAAACTTTTCAGATGGTGTGCCTTCGATACAGATTTTGCCCCAAATAGAGGCGACATAAGATTTAAGTCATGGATAGAGAAAGATGTCACAACTTACATGTCATTTATACAAAGAAGTGAAATCGATAGTTTCAGATCAATACAGGTCAAACATGGTTTGGAACAGGCTGACTTTTACAGATATCTCCAGGTGCGTCACTATATCAATCAAGAATGTAAATTCAAAGAGTTTTCTGCAGTTGAATCGGAGTTCTTTTTCATACTGAAGTCAGCCCTTACAGTGGAGCCAAGTAAATCCATCTCTGAGTTATATAGTGCCATTTCAGGTGCTAAAAATGAAAGCACGTTGTACATCAAAGAGAGATGGGAGAGGGATGCAGGAATTGTACTCTCAGAGGAAGTATGGGGAGGGATCTGGGAGTTCCAGTCTACCTCAACCTGTTCTATGGACTGGAGAGAGCATTGTTGGAAAAATATTATTAGATATTTTAAGACCCCGTATCAGGAAAAATACAAAGGTGATGATAGGCTGTGCTGGAGGCAGTGTGGGGCAAAGAAAGCCAACCACTTTCACATTTTCTGGGGGTGCCCCAAGTTGAGGGTGTTTTGGAACAATATTCACAAATCACTGTGTTCAGTATTTAATACTCCAATACCTTTTAACTTCACAACCTTGTACCTGGGCCACATTGAATGTCTTAACCAGTCGAGATACACAAAGCTACTGCAGGTGCTCTTGGCAGCCAGCAAAAAGTCAATAACAAGAAGATGGCTAACCCCAATCACACCCACAATGGACGATTGGCACGGAATAGTCCTGGATATTTTTTAAATGGAAAAATTAACATACATGCTAAGAACTAGACTAGACAATTTCTACCAAATTTGGAACAACTGGATAGTACACATTGCCCCTCTGAGAGCTGACTTTGTGTGATCTCACTGGCCCTAATAGCCTGCTTTATGATCGTTGTAGAAAATGTTTAAGACACCCTTCCTCCTCTCATGGTCGAAATCCAAAGTTGTTTTGTTTTTGTCCCCCTCAGCAATATTGTAAATACTTTCGTTTCTTGATTGTTGTTTTTTTTTGTCTTTTTCTTTTGTCTGTCTTACTCTTTTTGTCTGCCTACTCTTTCTTCTTTTTCTCCTTCTGAAATGTACACTCTGAAGCAATATTGCCCTTTGCCAAGTGTTGACCTGATGCCATATGTAGTCCTGAAGAAAGCAAGGACACAGAGACACTGGAGATGGAGTCACTTGGAGGGGGGAGGGAGGGAAGAGGGGTGAAAAAAAAATCCTGGGAACTGCACTTGTGTCCTATGTATGCATAGAAATGATGTTTTTGTACTGCTTTTTCCAAATAAAATAAATATTGTAAAAAAAAAAAAAAAAAAAAAGAATAATCAAAATACTTCTTAAACCGAATTCAAACGTCTAAAATTGTGAATATACAAGCTTAAAATGTGTCACGATGCACAAAAATGAATACTTAAAGTACAGATGCAAATATAAAATAAAAATAGTCTTGTAAATGTAATTTGTTATGGTACAACACTGTCTGGCGCCACCCTGGACGCCCCTAATCAGCACCAGCCACTAAACATACAATTATAAATACATCAACGCACATATGCGAGACAATGCCCAGCGGGCTAACGGCATCCATTTCCCTGGTTTGTTACTTTTAATCATTTCATCGAAGACGAACAGAGGAACTCCTGGGCAGACTTGACGTTGTGGGACACAGCTCTTCCTACAGTACATCAGGGGTCTTTAACAGGGGGTCCGGGACCGCTAGGGGGACCTCTGCGTTACTTTTTGGCCACATGTTTTTGTAATAGCAACATAATAAAGGTACCATTTGCTGAAAATAGCAGCTCTACAAGCTCACAACACATCACGCTGCGATGCATTGTGAGCTTATAGATTGGTTATTTTCGGTGAAAAGGTTCGGCGTAGACTCTAGAGGGAAAGCAGACCAAGTACAGAGCAATCAGTTTTGTCCAAAATTATGCACATTAACATAAATCCAGCAATGATGAATGTTGCAAATCTAAGAAGAAATATGAAAACATTTAATCTGCAAGACAATTTTATACAGTATGTAGTGAGGGCCGTGGTCCCTGCTTCATCTCTCTCTCAGCTAAGGGGTCCTTCCTTTGCCAGAGAAACACAACAAACATCTGTCTCAGTGGGTCTGGGAAGGTGAAAGTTCATGCTCGGCATCAGTGGTGGACAAAGTACTCAACTAGAAAACTGGTTCCCAAACACAGGAATTAAATATTTCAAATGACCGCCACCCCCCATTTCTATTTTATTTTATACATTTACAACAAACAAACAATTTTTTTCTATTCCTAGATCAGTGGTTCTCAAACGTTTTTAATTTCAAGGACCTCCATAACAAAAAGAAACGCATCGCAACATGTTTTGAGCTTATAGATTGGCTATTTTCACTATATGAAATAGGTCTGAAGTACTAATTTCATTCCTGAAAATGTAGACAGTAATCACCCAAATCTATGTATACAAGTGCCTTCCTCCCAGAAGCCAGCTAGAGGAAATGATCTGTGATGGAGAAATTTCATGCAGGGTCGATCAGCTCTATAGAAGCAATTACCCACAAACCTCAATGCATTTCAATGTGACAATTTTAAAATGTCTGTCCAACTCTGTTATTTATGTGTTTAGCTCTCTGTGATATATTTCAATAAACATATCGTCGCTGTCCGTTGGAAACCTTGTATGTCCAAAGCTGTCTCTTTTCAGGAAATGGAAGAAAAAAAATAACCTGTTTTGTGTGCTCCAAATGGATACAATATAGTTGTAAAATTCAGTTGTTTATACTTTTCATTGGTTTAATATTTTAAAAAAACGACAGACAGACTTAAACCCTCTCACTTGCACCATCTTTGGAGATACAAGGTTTCCAAAAAAATAGCAAAAGTAGCAGATCTACAAGCTTGATACGTGTCACTTCACGTTTCGATTTTGCAGATCTGCTACTATTGAGGTGACGTGTGACGCTGTGTGATCACTGAGTAGGGTCTATTGAGGGTATGTGTGACGCTGTGTGATCACTGAGTAGGGTGTTGATTTACGGACAAAACACAAAAAGTTAAAATATGGAGATGTGAGGTTTTTTCCCGGCAGCGAGATTCATCTGGGGAATATTATCTACTGTAACCCCTTCCTGTCAGAGCTAATTGCACAACTTCTCAGGCTGTAAATTACACCTCTGTAACGTTCTGCGATGCAGAATCATCATCAACATTTATAATTACATTATGGCCAGATGTTTAATGTTTGTTTGTTTGTTTTCTTTACTGAGACAGACCGTGGGAAAGATGAGAGCAACTGAGCGAGACATTGTAAGTAAGTAAGTAAGTAAGTAAGTAAGTAAGTAAGTAAGTATAGTCACAAAGTGCTTCACAACAATAAAAGCAAAACATGTCAATAGTAACAAAAGTAATATTAATAATAAGAATAAAAATAAGAATAAAGCAAAGAAAAAGAAAACAGAAAAAAGTAGGAAAGCTGAGAGGGAGACAGTGCAGGACAGACAAACAGTAGGACAACTGAGAGGGAGACATGAGTGTAGGAGAGACAGACAGTAGGACAGCTGAGAGGGAGACAGTGTAGGAGAGACAGACAGTAGGACAGCTGAGAGGGAGACAGTGCAGGATAGACAGACAGTAGGACAGCTGAGAGGGAGACAGTGCAGGAGAGACAGACAGTAGGATAGCTGAGAGGGAGACAGTGTAGGAGAGACAGACAGCTGAGATGAAGACAGTGTAGAATCACGTAGAATCTAATTCTGCCTTGTACATTTTTGTATCGCGCATAGTTAATGAGATAATTTGCATATTAGACACATTAGCTGAAATAAAGATATATTAAATACATGAATGTATAATATGGCAATAGGTTGACAGTAATATCTTTAGGGCACAAAATATTCATATTTTATCAAATATAATATATATTTATGTGAAATTAGGTTTTAAGGTGATATGAATGTATAATATGGCAATAGGTTGACAGTAATATCTTTAGGGCACAAAATATTCATATTTTATCAAATATAATTAAATTCAATATTATGTGAAATTAGGTTTTAAGGTGAGATTAGAAGATCAATTTATGCAAACGAGGTCATTCTTTAAATGTATTGTTAATGTATGAATTATTCTTTAGATGAACATGCACATCAAAGCAGACATTAGAGTGGGGAAAGGCACATACACATCATGTGTCTTCAAAGGTGAAAGGTTGGGTGTGCGTCTCCTTTGCAATGTCATCAATATCAATCTGCTCTTTTAAATGTTATTTCTGTCTACATCTGCCGTGCTGAGAATGCAGAGAAAACGGGAAATGAAAAGTGGAAGGGCCGACATGCTGACGTATGGAATGATCATTTAAGCCACACAACACTGTTCGACACCACAGCAGAGCCAAACACAGATTGAATTCACTCATATCAATATTCATAATATTTGTTCAGTGTTATTTCTGTCTATTCTGCTGTGCTGAGAAAGGGGAAATGAAAAGTGGCAGCTGACATAATGCATAGGCCTACATTCAAAACCACGCAACAGCGTTAAAGACCACAGCAGAACCAAACGCAAACTGCATTTTCCCATAGCCAAACATCACATGAAATGTAATGATGAAAGGTTGAAATCAAACATCAAATGATTTACAGTAGATACAATAGCCACATCTTCTTGGCACTATATGATCACAAAATAACTGAAAAGCAACAGAATGTTGAACTACAGCAGTGGTTCACCAAAGTTTTCAAGGACCCCAAATGAATATGTTTGACTGTGGACTAGCTGTGGATCTAGTTTGGCTCTGTAGAAATGTTACTCAAACTACCGTGAGGTTTGTGCAGACGAGTTTGTTGTCTGCACAACAAACTTGTTTAGACAAGTTGTTTCGACGTGATAAACATGGATTACCTCAATGTGATAAACATGGAAATACTGTAGCATGCCAGGGCAGGAATTTCATTAACAATATGCCCAGAGAAATTGGCCTATAGTTTTTGGGGAGATAAATAGCTCTTTGTATTTATTTATGCCATAGTACATACAAATAAAATAATCCATAATCCCTAAATATAATTATTTCCATGGACTATAAATCATTGTTTTATTTGATGGCCTTGCAGGTGCCCTGGCATTTGAACTTTGTGGCCTTGAAACAGTGCGGTGCCTCTATCTCTATCTTTTTCACATCAAGGGCCATTATTTATTAGACATTTGAGCCACGGACCACCATTAGATTAGCCTGGTAAACCCGTCCCCCTTGAAAACATTTTCGCAGAATTAATGAAATGCTTTCAAGAGGGAGGGGTTTACCAGCTAGGCTACCATTTCATGACATTTAGCCTCAGAAAAACATTAAACCAAATGTACCTGTTAACCCATTCAGGACGGGAACCCCTTTGGTGTTTTGACCCTTCTGGACGGGAACCCCTTTGGTGTTTTGACCCTTCTGGACGGGAACCCCTTTGGTGTTTTGACCCTTCTGGACGGGAACCCCTTTGGTGTTTTGACCCTTCTGGACGGGAAGCCCTTTTGGGTTATATAGCAGCACAACATTTTTGTAATATTTGAATATATATTTTAAGTTTTTCAGAAAACTTAGGTCAAGATTTAGATGGCGTTTTTAGAATTGGCCTCAGTCGATCGGCAGCACAAATAATATGCGAGTAGGGCAAACAAATTGTCAGCGACGTCCCTGGCATTATGGTTAGCAGCTGGATGAGATTAACATTTCCATCATTATTTATTTCTATGTTGTTGTCCACACCCTTTTAACCATTTCAACCTGGTGTCCCGAGCAAAACAATTATAAAATGTTGAAAAATGTTCACATATTTTTGAACGTGTAAAATGAGTATATGGCCTGTTTTAGCCATAATACATTGTTTATCATTCATTAATGGTACCGGTAATTGTCAGTCAGTTCTTTGTATACGGTATTTCAGTAACATGCTTTGTATGTACTGCAATGTAATTTATTCATCATATCTGATACTGTATATGTTGTTGTTTTTTTTTTAAAGTTGTCCAATATAACAAAGCAAAAACACAATTAATCACTATTAATTGTATGACAGTTAATCGTCAAAATGTCATGATCATAACAGCCTAGCTGGCTCAGTCCATACTTTCTTACCTGGCTGTGGTCTATGGTTCATCCAAGCCAGAGCCTTTACAGTCTGTCAGTGTATTCCCTGCTGTTAATATTAGAGGACTGCAGCAGTAGAAGACTAAGGTAATATGAGTGTAGTAAACATCTGCAGAAACGTTTCACTCACAAAAAAATGTGACGTTGTTCTGTTAGCAGCCAGAAAGCAAACACTCTGGAACAGAAGGAACATTGTGTGTCCAGACGGACAGTAGCTGCCAACAGATTTTGTGCTTGAGCCAAAAAAGTATAAGTGAAGAGTTGGACATCATGTTGCATCGTGATGTCTTATGAGCTTGTAGATCACCTTGTTTTTCATATCCAAAGTATAAAACAGGGAATATGAATATGTCACTCACTCACTCACTCACTCGCTCGCTCACTCACTCGCTCACTCACTCACTCACTCACTCACTCACTCACTTACTCACTCACTCACTCACTCTAACTGCCCAACCTGACCACTTGGGCAGTAATTAGCTGGGTGAATCTGAAAACTGAATTTCTCCCACGGAATTATTATTGTTATTAGTCTTACAAACTAGGCCGGCCAGTCAGTAAGTCAGTCAGTCAGTCAGTCAGTCAGTCAGTCAGTCAGTCAGTCAGTCACTTCATTACACATAATTTACTACTTATTCACAATTTCACAGTGACTCACATAAATGTCAGGTTTCCATTGAAGTCTTCTTGTCTTGTCTCCTAGTATTTAGTGCTGCGTGTCTCTTGTCTCTTTGACAAACTGAACAGTAGTAACTTCACCTCGTGGTCACTTTCCCTGCCACCCCCCTTTCTTGCATAATATATTATCTGTGGGCTTCCCTACATTTATAGACACAAGTCACGTTTTTCTCTTCTCCTTTCAGTGTCAGTTTGAGTCACACAAACCTTAACCAACAAGGAAGGAGTTCTGTTATCACTGTCAGACAGAAAACTCCATATTTCACCTTTTTATGTTCTTTCACAGACGAAAAAACAGTCTAAGTCCAAATTTCATTCTGACCCCTCCACGAAAAGGCCTCGTTGTCCTGACCCCTTATCTATCATTTATACATTATGGATCAATAGTGTGGACTTAGACTGTTATTCGTCTGTGGTATTCATTATTAAGAGCTTATCATACTTGGTCGCATGACAGTGTCACACAAAAGTAGCTCACAACGTGTCGCAAGCTTGTAGAGTTGTTTTTTGCTTATTTTTGCTATTTTTCAAAATTACATTCCCAAAATAGGGGCACTTAAAGTGAGGTTTAAAGGAGAGATGTATTTTTCAGTATTGCAAGTGGGCCCCAAAATCAATGGCAAAACACTAGATTGTAATGATAACATAACATTAATATTAACATTAATACAATAAAAATTGAACGTTGGTTACCTTAATCCAGGCCAGAACGCAATCAATTGATTGATCATTAAAATAAACAGAAGATGTATGCATGCGGCCCATGCACCATCTGACCATGTAAGATTTTCAAGTGGGCCATGATCCAGAAAAGGTTAGTAAACACTGATTTGGGTTAACTCTTCAGAATTGGTTGGTTGTCGTGAGTCCAAACTACTCCTATTTCAGCCATTTCTGGAGAAGCATGTCGGCTAAATAAATAAATAACATTATTTGATAATTGATAATGTTTGACAACACTAGCATAGAAAACGGTGTCCTGCTCTTCTCTCAGAAATAACACAAAAATCGGATAGATCTACTACTTTAGCTATTTTTTTATTTGAATCCTGAATAGTAACAGTTTTGGACGTATGAGGTTTCCACCCGACAGAGACGATTATTGTTATAGTTCATGTAGTTACCGTATTAAACAGAGATTCTTGCATAACTCGGTGCGTAGTGGTGAACATGGCATGAACACAAGGAAATGATTAACTGCACTGATAAAGAAATATTGATGAGAGCCATGAGAATGAATGATCTGATGCAACCAAACGTTGACTGGACTGCACAGATTAAATGCAACCCCAAAGACTAATCATCAATTTTTAGAAATCATGTAGGCCTACATTATTAGTGCAGTATGTAGCTGACAGTGAGCCAGTAGGCAATGTTTCTGGTGATCAATGCTACTAGACCAGTGCTTTTCAACCTTTTTCATATCAAGGCCCACTATTTATGCTGCGTTTGAGCCACGGACCACTGTAAGGGTCCATTTGGTTACCAACTCTCCATCATTTATCTGGGGACCACCAGGAACCTCCTCAAGGACCACTGGTGGTCCCTGGACCACTGGTTGAAAACCACTGTACTGGACTATAAATATAATGATTGATCAGTGCTACTAGAATGAATGGTTCAGGCTGTTGCAACCACACTGTTCCAATTGGCTTCTGACCACAAGACGATCATTATCAATGCAATTATTGATAAGAGATTTCAGAAATGGCTTCCTTGTTGACATCAACTGCACTTGATGGTGCCAGTTTTCAAACCTATAATCAAATCCAAATGAACACTTAATTTCTCTGGTCAAAGGTCATGGTTCTGTATGGAGACTATTAAATGTATATGGCAACCATATAGTTAATAGTTATAACTAGAGGGCTGACTGCCCAGCTTTTAATTTCAATGAAAGTTGCTAAGTGGTGTTTGAAGCACCCGGAAGTACGCTCTATACTTGATGGGTACCAAATTTAGGTGCCCAAATGAGGAAATGCTAGCTAGCATGCACGCACCTGAATCGGTTCATGAACGAGAACTCTGTTTAAAACCCCAACTGCACACATTTATTACATAAGTAAAAGTATCAATACTGTAATTTCGAAATACTCCGTTATAAGTAAAAGCCTGGAATTCAAAATGAAATTGAGTAAAAGTACAAAACTATTGGCATCAATGTGTTAAAATCTAGCCTACCTAACTTTTGGACATGTCATCATTGTAGGCAAAAATGTTTAATTCATTATCTATTAGTATTTAACATTTTCAATGTAAATGTAATAAATGTAAAGAAGAAAAGTGAAAATGAAAATCTACAAGCTCACCATTATGTCACATCATAATGTGTTGTGAGTTTGTATGGCTGCTTTTTCTACCATGAATCCAGGGGTGCCTTGAGATTCTAACTTGCACATATTGGTCACAAAAACCTCACCAAGCACTGGTTTTTAGACCCCCATCTGCTCTGCTGGTGTTGAAATCCTCTCCACTGTCTCCCCGTCTGTCAACCAAACCCATTGTCCCCCCTGCTATTGTGGCCCTGTCATTGCAAAAAAACACTTGGGGGGGATATCTATCGATTTTTGTCTCTCACAGCACAAACTTTCTCCTTGTGACTTGTACGGTTGCAACATTTCACCTCTGTTTTGTTGAACTGTTGTGCAAACAACCTAACCGACCATAGTGATGACAGGTCTGGTCTGCTGTGTCTACCTGTGTCCTGCCATTCATTCTAACTCACTGCTGCTGTATGTGGTGGTGTTGTACTTGTAACACTCTGGCACACCACGCACGCACGCACGCACGCACACACACAATCCCTGCAGACAACGAGTGTTCCAAATGTAACATTTGTAACCTCTCAGAGTTACATTCATGGTAATGTTAGAGCAGTCTAATGAAAATGTTATAACATAACATAACATTTCATAACAGAGAGAGAGAGAGAGAGAGAGAGAGAGAGAGAGAGAGAGACTCACCTGTCAGTCCGTCCGTCAGTCAGTCAGGCTGTGTGTCCTGATGAGTCTGAACTCGCTGAGGTCCAAAGATCCGTTTGTTGTGAGCTTATCAGTGGAATGCAATTCACTGCATCATCAGGCCAGGAGGAGTGGTGAGAGAGGAATAGACCCCCCCCCCCCCACCCCCACCCCCACACACCCTGTTATCTCTCAGCCCTGCTTTTTAACCACAGCCCCCCACCACCACCACCACTATGCACCACACATGCATACACACACACTGGCACACATGCACTCACATAGGATGAACAGATCCAAACTGTTCATTTGAGGGACAAGTATATCGCTTGTGTGGGACAAGTGGGACGGGGGGCGGGACGGGTACTGGGTTAGCAACTTATTACTAAAGTTGCTATTAAATGCCTTGATGTCATATTCCACCAAAGACCTAATATTGCCTATCATTTTGCTATTAAATCCCTCTGGTGTCTCACATTTTGTTTTAAAATGCTAATTTTGGTCATGGGTCGTATGGCTGTCTTGGTGTTGTAGCCTAGGAGGGGATATTTCTCATGTTATTTTAACAGGCTTAAAAACACATCTTCCTGGAAAATTCAATTTTCAATTAAATTCAAATTTCAATTCAAAGGAGCTTTATTGGCATGAGATAACATACATTTATATTGCCAAAGCAAGTGTCACAATACAATAAAAACAGTTGAAAATGGGGAAAGTGCATACAGTTGGAGGGGGTACAGCATTTTGTAGATGGAGCTATGTCACATTGCATCGTTATATACATGTTAAAACAGGGTATAAAGCTTTTTGGATTCATTAGACCTTCTTTTGTCGAACAGTTCACAAACCTTGCTGCTGTGTTCACACAATCATGTGTGTGTGACACATGCAGACACACACACACACACACGCCACACGCACGTGCACAGCTGCACACGCACGCGCGCACACACACACACACACACACACACACACACACACACACACACACACACACACACACACACACACACACACACACACACACACACACACACACACACACACACACACACACAGCACCCATGTGATAGTGCTGTGCAGAGTTGCACATCCAATATCTACCCTCCTGACTCCAACTAGCTACAATTATGCTTTTGTTTATAGATGTAGAAAAATCAAATCATGTGGATCTTCCGCACGTCAAAATTGAATGAAAGTATTTGTTATTGATAGTATTTCCTCCTGTATGCCTCTGGCCCTCTGCTACACCCCTCCACCCCTAAAGCACATGGCACTCCATCAGTTTACACACATTTACACTCAAATTACCACATGGGATGTTTTTTATATATTTCTTAAATAACGAGTGTTCCAATGGATCCAATTTATTATTATTTTGTCACAAGCTTGTTCTAATACTTTGGTGATTGGCTCAATCTTTATAAAACCCACAGACACACTTAACCAAAACAACAACAGTTGAGATAGAAACGGCTTGGTATGTGCATCATATGTGATTACAAAAATAAAATAATTGAACAAAACTTCTTTTGCTTGTTTTCTTTTCAACATTTGCCATGAATACTGTGAAATGTGTGTTTGGTAGAGCATTTATTTAATAACTTCAAATAACTTCTATTGGGAAGCCTGTTTATTTCCCTATAAGCTAAGGAACATGCAGTGGATGAGCAGCGCAGCTGAGTATGTGGGTTTTGTGCCCATGAAAAAAGGGACAAATCTTCTCTTCTACTACCCCATGCATGTACCCCGTGGTACTCATGGTACCTGTAGGTATTCTCTTCTACTACCCCATGCATGTACCCCGTGGTACTCATGGTACCTGTAGGTATAGGGGTAATTAGTTCACACCAGATTTACCTCAGACGAAGGTTAATGCAGATTTAGATTGCCTCATATTAAGAACTGTGTTAAAAAAATAAACAAATCGATATGAAGGATCGACTGAAGGTGGAAATGTACAACTATAAACGTTAGAAAGTAGTCAAACACCACACAGACTGTATTTCCAGGCTGCTGCCCGTCGCACAGAACATACCCAGCGCTTGTTGTCTTGATGGAGTGTGACGTATTTTAGTAGCGACATTGATTTCAGACCCGGAAGTGTAGTTTTAAGACTTTCCAAGCAGAATTAAAATGTATCCAGAAACAGGCTGTATCAAATGTTAATGTTACGTCTCGCTCCCCATCGACTCCACATCTATGTGCTGTGAGTGTTCTGTGCCCGTCAGCGCCACCTGAGGCTTCGTACACACATAAAGAACAAATGTTCTGTGCTCTGCCTGTGTTTCATGGCCGCCTCAATGCTTTTCCAATGGAAGTCACGTGGTTTGACCAAACACTTGTGTTTGATTGGGGGGAGGGGGACAAGTGTTTGGTCAAACCACGTGACTTCCATTGGAAAAGCATTGAGGCGGCCATGAAACACGGACAGCACAGAGCATGTTCGTCTGATATGTGTGTACAGGGCCTGAGGGACGCAGAGCACTCCACAGCACACCTCAGCACAGGTGTTTCCCAGCTCCAATCTCCACTCCTGTTCGGCATCAGCAATCAGCTCCAGAGGCTACAAAAGCCATGCCTGCCTGCTGCTCGGCGCCAGTTCGTCTCCAGTCTACGGTTGGTAAAGTTAGACAGCCAGACTTAGGCCCTCAGTGTTTAGAGTTAGACAGTTAAAAGTCACGCCATTACTGTGCCTTGTTCTCTTCTCTGTGGACCTGCCATTGACTCACCTTCTCTTCTCCTCTCCAGCGTTTCCCGGACCCGAGCTCTGTGGAGCAGCCTACGGACCCCTGCACCTCCTTTCCCCCCCCCCGTGTTTGTGAATAAAGATCCGCCCGGGTGGGTCACACCGAGTCATAACAGTTAATGAATATCATTGGCTCTGCATAACAATGCAGAGCCACCCCTTCCCCCTGACAGAAAATCCGGGATGATTTGTTGTTGTTTTTGGAACACAGTTCTTATATGAGACGATCTATTAAAGCCCAAACCGCACCAATGATTTGCCATGAAACTCCTTGCAACATGCAACTACTTACAACTATACTTGCAACCACGTTATCCCCAATGGCAGTTGCAAGGAGTTGCATTGGTGCGGTAGATCTTAAAACTGTTTTGTTGCAAGGAGTTGCGACTATACAGGTCCATCTCAATGAATTCGAATATTGTGTAAAACACCAGCAGATAACACAGCCTAAATCATCACTGTGTTTTGTCATGTCCAGACTCAGTCTGATATTTTACAGCAATGTGTGCCTCTGTACATTGACAAGCTTTATGTTGATGCTGATCTTCCTTTTCCAGCAGCGTGTGTTGAGACTCTGGACATGACAAAACACAGTGATGATTTAGGCCATGTTATCTGCTATGGTGTTGATCCACTGACAGTGAAAACTTAACAATGGTTTCAACACAGCCATCTTTTTAGAGTACATTGTGCTTCAGTATGTTGACAAGCTTCATGGAGATGCTAATTTTCCTTTCCAGCTCGATTTGGCATCTGCCCACAGAGCCAAAACTACTAGTAACTGGTGTACTGACCATGGTATTACTGTGCTTAACTGACCAGCCAACTGGCCTGACCTGAACCCCACAGAAAATCTAGGTTGTATTGTCAAGAGGAACGAGACATAAGACTGAACAATACAAATTAATTTACGGCTGTTATCAAAGCAAACCTGGGCTTCAATAACACCTCAACAGTGCCACAGGCACCTCCATGCCACGCCCCATTGATGAAATAATTTGTTCAAAAGTAGCCCAGACCAAGTATTAACTGCATACATTAATATACTTTTCAGATGGTCGACATTTCTCGTTTAAAAAAAACGTAAAATATTCTAATTCATTGAGATTGGATTTTTTGAGTTTCATGAGCTGTACGCCATAATCATCAAGATTAAAATAAAAAAGGGTTTTAAATACTTCACTTTATGCACAATGAATTGAGAATATATGAAAGTTTCATTTTCTGAATTATGTAACAGAAGAAAACGGGATTTGAACCGCCGACCCAGGGATCATTGGACGACCTGCTCTACCTCCTGAGCCACAGCCGCCCCTTACATCGACAAAATTCAATGAACATACATGCAGCACACCTAAATGATTTCACAGGTTGTTCAATAAACAAACACAATAATGATATAACAGGCCGTTAGGGTCACATAGGTTGATTGGCTGTGCAGACACAGGAAGTATAGAACACACTCCTCCCTTCCTCACAGAAGAATGGAGCCAGTCCACTTGTGTTTTTATTTTTCCATTAATTTAACCCCGCCCCCTACTCTCTCTCATGTCTCCATACCTCTCTGCCCTTCACTTCCTCCACATCTCCTTCTATCACTCTTATCATGCTCTGTCTGTCTGTCTGTCTGTCTGTCTGTCTGTCTGTGTCATGCACCACGCACGCACGCACGCACGCACGCACGGTCGCACGCACGCACGCACGCACGCACGCACGCACGCACGCAGGCAGGCAGGCAGGCAGGCAGGCAGGCAGGCAGGCAGACAGACAGACAGACAGACAGACAGACAGACAGACAGACAGACAGACAGACAGACAGACTATAGTCATTGGTTTAGACATGGGTTAAGGTTAGGTTTAGGTGTGCTGCCCCGTGGGAGGTTAGGTTTAGGGTGAGGGTTTGAGATGGTTTCTAAACCAAAAACTGTCTAAACTAAGTACTGCACCCCAGCTTGCATGGGGAGGGAGGACACCATATCTTATGAGGATGTGAGGAGCGATGACCTTGACCGTCGACATTAAGAGCCGTCCAGGCCCGGGTTATGAACCATCCCACTTCCTTCCTGTCTTTGTCCGTCGCCATGGTTACGTGATGCTTGGAGACCCCAGACTCACCTGTAAACACTGTGGCACGGACCGAGGGGCCCTGACGCAAGAAAAATAAACAGGGGAGGGGAAAAAGAAGAAATGGTTATCTTTTGGGACTTCTATCTGGTCTGTTGTTTAGGGGAGTTTCATCTTCAGTGACGTAACAGTGGCTGAGTTGTTATCTGCAGTGGTTCCCAAAGTGGGGTCCTTGAGGGAGTTCCAAGGGGTCAATTTAAATTAACCCAAGGAGTTAAATTAACATTGATCTTACAATATAAATTGGGGGTCCCGCCTCATGACGCCTTTACCGTATGGCTCACGTTGCCACTGACGCCTTTTAATTTTTTTGTCACAATGACCTTTTTTGGCACCTGGCACTGAATGAGGTTACATGGGTGTCTGTAGACATGTCAAACTGGGGGTTCAATACAGCATGGAATTGTGGTCAAAATCGTATCCAATGACAACAAAATATTGTTTTGGGTCTGTATATAGACCGTCTATATATAGACGTCTAATCAACCGCTAATCAACGTCTAATCTAAGAATAGACGTCTAAAAAACGTTCATATTTTCCGTTTTTTATCTCATTTTTAGACGGCCCTTTAGACGAATATTAGAACAAAAAATGCTCAGTAGGAGGCTTCGGGGGAGGACCCTCAGACCCCCGCTTGGAATCTCACACACACACACACACACACACACAGTCTACATGTAATCCGTAATTAAATGGAAGTAGATTAGCATATGCATATTTTAAAAATCAGCCAGCCTATAATGTTAAATGTTATACATGAAGTCACATCAAATTGTGACATTGAGCAGACGGGCTAGAAAAGGCAACAGCTTTATGAACAAATTAGTTGGCTCCATGTATCACACAACAGACGACATGCTAAGCTCTGAACTAAGCTTGTATTAACAGTACAAAACAATGTTCAGCTGCTACAGCAACTTATAATAAATAAACAGATCTTACCTTGTTTTTAAAAAATGGTCCAAATGTAGTTTTATCCAGAGATCAGAAAGAACTGATAAATTCTACAGCAGGAGGTCCAACAGATGCATGTGGTTCAACTGATTGGCACAGTGATTAACATCTATAACATCTAATGAAAGATCTACCAATTTTCGGCCATCTATCATTTTAGTGACACATAATTAAATTCTACTCAGTTATTGAGAGCTGATTCTATTCAAACAAAATTGTGTAAATGCAATTCATAAATAATTAAAATTGTATGAAAACAGATTATCCCATGAATAAAACTTAATTCCTGCATAATTGAAATGACTCTAAAATACAATGACATTCTACTCAGTGATTCCTACCTAATTTGAAAATTGAGAAAAATACAGTGCATTATAGTAATTATTATAAGTATAATAAACAAATATTAACAAAATATTAATTCAGCCCACTTTTTGCAGTGTACGTCAACATGCGTTGTTTTTCATGATTCTCATAATTTTTTTTCATCGTCAAAAATCATGAAAAACAATATAAGCTCCCAAACATCGTACATCGTACCCATTTTGAGCAGAAAAACTAATAACCGCAAGCACGCGGCCTCGTGCACGTCGAGTTGGATATAGGCCGTTATAAAATAGCTATTCACGAGATTATCTCGTAGAGGCTTGAGAGACTGACGGTACTGACCTAAGATGTGTTCTTGCCTCGGATACTAAGGGGGAGGTACAAGATTTACTTTTGCCTCTACCCTTCTTTTTAGGAAGCATCGCTAAGGCTAATTCCTCAGTCGATTTCAGACTGTCATATACATCTTCTACATTATCTGCGTCAATATCGACAGCTGAGTGAAATTTGTTGTATACTTCAAGAGTCGCGCCCCACTTGTCCCACACAAGTGATACTTCTGTCCATCAAATGAACAGTTTGGATCTGGTCACCCTAATTTGAAGGTGAATATTGATATGTTATTTTATCAACATAATTTAGAATATATTCTTTTATCATATAATTTTATCAATGCATTTAATAAACACGCTGCAATGCACTGTGGCCTTGTACATCTCCAATTTTATCTAAGTGGTTAATTTAAAGGAGCATTCAGTGATTTGGGTGATTTGGAAAACCACCCAGTCCGCCCCGGTAACAAAATGTGCACATGCACGCTCTACAGTGGGGGGAAGTGCAACAGGCCAACAGCATGTGCACCAAGACCCGCCCCCAGTCGATCATGATTGGAGGAAGGCCCCTCTCATCCTGATTGGATGAAGGCTTTGCCACCCGCCACCAAAACTGAAACTAGGGTTTTTTAACCCCAGGGGCTCACTGGGGACAGGGAGGAACACATGGTCAGCACACTCTATAGTAGGGAGGATTATCCAGAAAAAAAGAAAAAATAAGTGATGTTTGAATTAAGTAAAATCACTGAATATACCTTTAAGATGAAATTCCACTATAAAGACATTGTGTCCAACCGATGCCAACCAATACCGTCACCTTTTTATTCAACAAACCAGACGAGGACACAACTCTCTCAAACGTTGAATGATGAATTTTATTGAACAAGGAACTGAAGTATGACAAAATGCTTCACCGTACCTACTGTATACGAACCTGGAAACCAATGGTGAAAATAAATGTAGATTTACACAGCAACAAATTAATTCTGTATAATGGAACAAAGTAGGCGTTCCCCAGAAGTCTTCTTAGACTGTAACGGAATTGTGTTTTTTTTAGTCATGTAGGACACTGGTTCTCAAAGTGCGTTCCAGGGACCCTCAGGGGTCCTTGAGGGGGTTCCAAATGGGCCCTTACAGGTCTGTAACTCTGAGAGCGTATACAAATGGAACCAAATGGACCCGCATTTGTACACTCTCAGAGTTATGGGGGTCCTTGAAATGTAAAGTTTTGAGTACCACTGATGTAGAAGGTCACACGACAACTGAGGAAGATGCAACTTGATGTCTATTTACACTCTTTGTATACACATCCTGCAGTTTAGTGTTTAGCCAACCAATCATTCACTGTATTCACAAGTATTGAACACTTCACACAAATTCATCTCACATCACATTCCTCTTCTTCTTTTTTAAATAACTTAAATAATATTTAGCAACGATTAAAAAAAAGAAAAACAAAAAACTAAGAAAAACAGCAAAATGTCAGTTGACATTATTAAAAATTCCAAACAGCATTGTCACAGCTATCCACTTTTTTTTGTCTTTTCTTTTTTTGTTCTCTTTTTTAAATACATTTTCAGTATCAAATACTTCAAGAGCTTCGAGTTAGGCTATCCGCCGAACAAAGTTATAATTTTTTTCCTTTTTGCAATTTACAAAAATATCTCAGAGAACAAATGAGCCCGTTCCATCCACTTCACAAGAGAGACGGTCGTCTGATCGCATCTCCCACCGAAGCTTTACAAGAAGAAAACAGACTCCCAACCCAAATTCCTTTGTTTTCTCCCGTTGCTATGTGCATACAATCATGAATGGAAACGCCCGTCAAGAGACGCCCCACTGGAAGCGGCCAGGAAACATTTAAAAGAACCCAAAAGAAAAAAAACAAAAGCGGTTGACACAGAAATGCTACAGATTCTCCAGCGTGTAGCCACAGCATTCAAACCCATGTGGGACCAATCTTTGGGACACCTGCAGTGCTTCTCAGAAGCATTATTTATATTTACCAAGTGTCACAACGACTGTATTATATCTCCTAAACACAAAATACTGTTTTGATGCGAGTGTACATGTGTGTTCCTAGCGGCTACCGCTTTCATAGTCTAGCTTTGTGTCAAAACGCCAACGCTCCAGTGTCAAATAACTAATACAACATAGAAATAAAAATGAAACAAAACTCCATGTAAACATGTAATATTTTAGGGGGTGGGACACACACACACACAAAGAAGACCTGAGACGCCTACTTCTTTTTTTTGCATCCTCACGTCGCTGTGCTAAAATGATATATTCGCTGTTTGTTAAAAGTGATTTACTGATAGATCCTCCTGACGCAGATTGCTTCAAAATCCTTTTGTTATTCTGACCTTGCAAACCCGTGCCCACCACTCTCACCCCCAAAAACAACATCTAAGTATTTTAAAACATACACACAGGTATAGAGTGGGCTCAGTGCATTTCCTTTCCCTCCCTTCCCGGCCTCAGGTCTTAATGGGTCATTGTTTAATCATTCATTTGGCTAGATTGGGCCAACAAATTATGATTGGTTTGGCTTCTAAGTTAGGTTTTTGTCTACAAGCCACTGTAGCCCTCAAATTCTGCAGCCCTAGTCACAATGCCACCACCCAGCAAGGATATTTAGAGGAGAAGACGACCACCAAGTTTGATGGTTGGTTGGCAGGCTAAGTGGTTGGCAGTCAGTTCATTGACCAGCTACATGTGTTTGGCAGTTTCCTTCCCAGCTTCCTTCCTTGTCTAACCATATTCCAGTGGTTCTCAACCTAATCATATTTGAACTGGGACCCCCCCAACTTGATAAGCATTTGGAATTGAGTTTAAGCATTCTATTTTGTTTGACTCGGTTCCACAGATAAATGTTGCGAAAAAAGCAGGCATAACAGATTACCAATGTTGGCCTATTTCTTAAATTATTTGGCAATTTGGCCAATGTTTGACCAGTTTTTATATAGTTTGTTCATTACTTTTGATGCAGTAAATTGTCTGCTTTTTTGTATTAAAAAGGTCTTAAAAGTCCTTAAATCGTCACTGGGGACCCACCCCCCAAATGTGGGGAGCCGTTGGGGGTCTCGACCCACGGGAACCAGAAATGGAACCAGGCCACCCAAATTCCAGTTTCGTTCTGCAAAAAAGTGCTAAACCAAGTTATCCGAAGCCCTTGACGCATCCTTCTAACCGAATAGACCTGACCTGTTTGATTGCATTTCCACTGTATCTCCGACTACAACTATGTAAGCCTAACTAACCCTCCCTCCCCTTTCATATTATGTACAGTAAGAGGCTAGTGACAAAATCGTCCCCTCAAAGACAATTTCTCTAGTTCTGGGTGCATTATATCTAATGTAAGATCTTCCAGGATTCTAACAAGGCTACTTTTTTCTGTATACAATCACAGTCTGACTGTTGAGGCTCAATGAAGCCTTTGAAAGCCCTTTCACTGACAAACTAAAAGCATCAAACTGACTGTGTGATTCCCAACTGTACGGTCCCCCACTCATGTTACATGTACATACTGTCATTGACAAGCGCATACGTGCAATGGAGGCTTAAAGGCAACAAAGAGATTCAAAAGTCAGACTTTCTTCAATTGGGGAGCCATTACATTTACATGACCGGCTACCGTCTTAGTGGGGAAGCTCTTAAAAAAACAAAGAGAGAAAGCCAGTTAAGGAGTACGTACATAAAGGTTAGCGTTTCTGTTGATTCCATTGAAAGGTTTTTAAATCACACATTGAGGCAATGTTAGATACTTCATCACAGTGTCTCTCCCTCCACTACTCCCAGTATCTGGATTCTCTCTTCTTCTGCATTCCTCTACTTCATAACTACAGTGGCAGCTTCTCACCTCTCCCTCTTCCCTACATCGCAGCAGTATAGATGCTTTCCCCGAAGACCCTCGTCCTGCTTCAGGCCGTAACAACGCTAGTGCTTTAAGCACCACTGAAGGTCATTTCGCGCAACAAGCTTGTGCTTGGTCAGACGAGTCACTGCTGTTCCACCTGTCTTCTGGAAACCAATCAGAATCTGTTTGGGGGGGGGGACAGACCGAGCGACACCACAGTCACACAATATATTAAAAAAAAGAAAGACATTTCTTTTTATAATAGCTACATTTGAGATGTGGGACAAAAAAAGCTTAAAACTTGATCATCGGCATGGGTATTTTAGTAGTGGTTAAGTCTCTCGGACCGAGACTGAATGTGGTCCAGACGGATTGAAGTAGAAAGTTACGACCAGGATGCGACCGGTTGCTGCAGCTTTCTGTCACATGATCACATCTGAAGCCTGTTTGTACAATAATGTACTTAGACATACACACAGAGTCCTGGTGGGTCCACTGATCCTCCTGGATATACAGAAGCTCAATGTAATTACACACACACACACACACACACACACACACACACACACACACACACACACACACACACACACACACACACACACACACACACACACACACACACACACACACACACACACACACACACACACACACACACACACACACACACACACACACACACACACACACACACACACACACACACACACACACACACACACACACACACACACACACACACACACACACACACACACACACACACACTCCAGTTTCCCTTTTTTCTGGTGTTTTAAGGTAACAAAGGTGAACAGAAAACAAGATAACAAAAGTAAGAACCTCTTCACGTCAGATGGTTCAGCTAAAAGGAGCAGTCCACTTGAAATGGGTAGGGGCTTGAAGAGGGACGCAGTCCAAAGAGCAGGGGCGGGGCGATAAAAGACTGGCAGCTGTCGTGTCCTATCAGGTAAGAGATGTGCTGCCGAGGCGGATCATTATGACCCAAACTAGGAGGGGGGGCAGAATTAGCAATGTTCATTGGCTTGTCGACTGTGACCATTTCAGTTTGTGGAATGACCAGTATCGTTCAAACGGTGGAATGACCAGTATCGTTCAAACGGTGGGAAACGCTGCACTCGTTATCCGTAAGATGCGCAGGGAACGCGTTGATGCAATGGCCGAATCAGGGTGATGTTTTTTAACAAGAGATGATGAAAAGCAAGGTTGAGTCCATTGGTATCAGTCTCCCCACGGAACCTTGGCTTCCATTGGACAGAAAGTCTTCAAAGCAACGGGGAGAGAGACTCTAATTCCCTTTACTTTTAAGATTATTGTTCCTTTTTCCTCTTTTGGCATTTTATGCTTCAGATAGGAGAGTGTGGAGAGAGAGAGAGAGAGAGAGAGGAGGGAAACC
Organism: Electrona antarctica; assembly: GCF_951216825.1. Lineage (NCBI taxonomy): Eukaryota > Metazoa > Chordata > Actinopteri > Myctophiformes > Myctophidae > Electrona > Electrona antarctica. Next base: position 34,808,954 of record NC_136809.1, on the reverse strand, counting down.
CAGGGCACCCCAACTGTTTTTTGAGGTCAAGCAGGACTTCTACACTAAGACACCTAGTGGCTGGTGAACTCAGAGCTCACGCGGTGTGTGAATATCGAAGCCCGATAGGTTGGCTTGGAGGGTGATGTCTGGTCGAGGCCCACTTCTACCCCCTGTAGGGGTCACTGTGGTACCAGCCGTTTGTCCCTCTGATGAACATCTGCGAGAAACAGGACGAAACGAAACGGGACGAAGACACTTGACCCAGGCACGGTTCATCTGTTACCACCCAAAGCCTTGTTGCAGGTGTGTGTGTGTGCGTGCGTGCGTGCGTGTGTGTGAGCACGTGAGTGTCTTGCATGAAGTAGTCTCAAGCCCAATTTACTGTATGCTCTGTTACACAACAATATTGAGTGCCAAAAATATACTTACACACAGCAGGCGGCGTGAGCTTATCAGCCTGCTATTTTGGGTGTGTGACATCGCTTTGCAACGAAGAATGAACCAGACTATGTGTGTGCGCGTGTGTGTGTCTGTGTATAAGTCGTGTGTTTAAGATGCCGATGTTTGTGCAGACGACGATAAATCCACAATGAGCACGGACTTCCTCTCCTCCACGTTGAGCACGGTTCTCATCTCAATCTCTCCTCTCTCCTCCCCTGTCCTCAACAGTTTCTAGTGCTCTGGTGCACTTCGTTGGCGATCAGGCTGTCCTCGCCGGACTGGAAGTCCCCCTCGTTCAGGCTGTTCCCGCCGTTGAGCATCTCCTCGTCCTGGGAGGAGCCGCGGTCCTCCTCGCTGCTGGCTGCGCCTCCCCCTCCCCCTCCCCCTCCCGGCTCGTCGGAGTTGGGGTCCTGGAGCACCTGGGCGATGTAGCTCTGCTGCTGCTGAGGCTGCACGGGGAAGAGGAGGGGGAACGGCGTTACTTTTGTCCACTAAAAACTAGTACGACCGAAAAGTGTTCGTCGACTACCTTTTTTCACGAAACAAAAAGTTATTGTACGCAACCAAATAATTTGGGGATCTTGCCTGGAGAACTTCGCTCCTTTGGAGGTCACGGACTCTCTGGACTGCCTGACTCAAACAGTCATGTATGGATATGGGTTTTCATATTCATTTGACTACGTTTTATCAGTGAAATGGAGAGTAATATTACAGCATGCTAGCAATGGAATACTTGGGGTTTGAGCACTCTCATATGCTGTAAATATACTATAGCCTACTGTAAATATACTGAACATATCGGTACAAATCACAGAATGTCAAGACATTTGAAAAGGTCTGCAGGACCTGTGCAGGACACCGCCAGGTGTCGGAACGATACGAACCTGAACTTTGTTTGAGGGAGAGGAGGTGGGACGAGCCGGGCGTCCATTCTGTACCGCCTCCACATCACTGTCCTTAGTGTCAGTCTATGAGGAGAGAGAGAGAGAGAGAGAGAGAGAGAGAGAGAGAGAGAGAGAGAGAGAGAGAGAGAGAGAGAGAGAAAGAAAGAAAGGCAGTATAAATAAATGATACAAACATCTGTTTTCAAACTGATGTGAATTCATGCATTCATTAATTCTTCCTTAATAGCTTCATAAAGTAATTAATTCGTAACTTCCTTAATAGCTCAATCAATCAATCAATCTTAATTAATAGCTTCACAAATTCAGTCACTCATTCATTCATACCTTTATCAATAAAGTCACTCATTCATTCGTAAAAATAGAAAAAAGGTAAGGTCTGCACACTGGATAATGCTCCAAAGCTTAAAAAAGGTATTTATAAAGGTTCCTTACACCATAGTGGACATGCCGTTTCGAGCCTCTCGGCTCTTCATCAGAGAGTATGGGTTCATACTCATTCATTCGTACCTTGTAGTTGTGAGCGCTGAGGTACTTGAAGTGTCCAAAGCAGATGTGAGACAGACACACCACAATAGTGACGATCAGAACCACCAGCGTGAACATTGACGTGGGCGTCACAAAACCTGCAACACACATGAAGTAGCAGTGAGACACACCTGACCTGATTGGCAATGGCCATACCTAAAACAGCCAGGAAGTAGCAGTGAGCCACTGGTTTCTAACTGATTTACCCATTAGACGCCTCCTTCAGCTCTGGGGCGTATGTGCAAAAGTGAGGGCACGCTTCCATGTTGGTGCTTCACTAGTCTTGCGTGGCCAGACTGTTGCCTCTCACAATTTTCAAATGCTATGCAAGACTATTGCTTCACAGAAGCTTCCACGTGCGTCACAGAACGGACGTTCGGGTCTGACAAGTCCCAGAAAAGCGTGCCTTTCGCACTTCCGCCCTCTGCTCGATGCACGTCACTCCAATGAACTGCAGCGGCCAATGAGGCATCTATTTTTGAGGGCCGCTATCCCCTCCTATATACAGCTACACATTAAATGCCATTGACAATGAATGGAGAATTCTGTTTGAGTTTGTGTTTGAGAAAATCGACATGTTGCGTCATGATGATGTATGATGATAAGAGCAAGCAAATCGGCATTTTTCGTCCTACACAAATTAAATTCCCATTGACAATTAATGGAGAATTTACGTCACTCCTCACTTCACACGGGTGTGATTTCTTTTTTATATATATATGGTTTTACCCTTCCTAGGAGCAGTACCGGTTTCAATTTAAATGGGTCCCGCCCTCAGGTGGCCCCCCGACTGGCCATCAGTTGGACCCCATCTCAAAATATTTTGTTCCAGGGACCCCCAGAAGCAAAGATTTGAGTTAAAAATGTTGTCTTTTAAAAAGGCCTTAACACACAGAATACAGTATGTCATATAGACATTGGCAAGTGAAGTGGGATGATTATTTCCCGGGGTGGTAACAGGCGGATGTTTTGAGTGAATTAAATAACATTCACGGGACACGTTACATAAGAGATTCTTCCCTTTTGGTATTCAGTTTTCGAGCGAATGGCTTTCAAAATAAGACGGTCTATCTTTCACTTTACATTGTTGGCGTGTGCAGGATCGTTTCCAGCCACTAGATGGCACTGATGGCAGCGAGTGAGTTATTGGGGGAAAAGATTTGTGGCCTAGACCTGATTTTTTTTTTTATTTGGATCTCTTTTAGCCTTTCGGCTAATCTTCCAAGAGTCCAGAAATAAATAAAACATTACAGAATACATTATATATATATATATATATTCTGATCACACTAGTCAGTTCCAAGAACAACCCAGGAGGCTTTCCCCGGCTGTGGAAAGTCCTGGCGAACGATGCGAGCGGTTTAACGGCGAACGTACCCGTGCGCATGGTGGAGAAGAAGAGCAGCCAGAAGAGGCAGAGGATGGGCGCGGCCACCACCTGCGTCACGGCCGATGAGTGGATCTTCTTGTCCAGCTTGGAGGGCAGGTAGGCGTAGTACATGTTGTAGCGATCCACCAGGTGCTTGAGCAGCATGTACATCAGGCCTGACGGGGAACACACACACACACACTTGTAGATCTGGGTTTTTTTTTCAGCTTTTAGGCTTATGGTAAAGACATTGCAAAAAAATAAAAAATGTCATTCATAAAACGGTCGTCCTAAAATGTTAATGTCCTCAGTATAGTGATAGTATACTAATATAAGCGTGTGCGTGCGTGCGTGCGTGCGTGCGTGCGTGCGTGCGTGCTGACTCACCAAACGGTACAATGATGGGACAGGTGATGCTGTAGGCCATGACCACCGTGAACACATTCATCATCCAGGCGTACGCTACGCCGAACTGGAACTCATAGGCCTGGTGCTGGGGGGGGGGAAGAGAGAGAGAGAGATTGTTAACAAATCCATTTTTTATTTAATAGATCTTTATAACAGACAAAATCAATTAGTCTGATTAACCACTTTAGCCCTCCTTGTATAGAAGTTTGGCTATTTCAATATTTTTGAAAAGTGATTAATTAATAATAATCGATTAAACCTGTTAATTATTTCATTCATATTGTCTTTACAAAGGATTACATGGATCACCCTAAAGTTATGCTCCAGTAAAGTCTCCATGCATGGTGCACTGGTCCCAGTCACGTGCACTGGTCCCAGTCACATGCACGGTACACTGGTCCCCCCACATGCACGGTGCACACACAGACACTGGTCCCAGTCACATGCACGGTACACTGGTCCCAGTCACGTGCACTGGTCCCAGTCACGTGCACTGGTCCCAGTCACATGCACGGTACACTGGTCCCAGTCACATGCACGGTACACTGGTCCAAGTCACATGCACGGTGCACACACAGACACTGGTCCCAGTCACATGCACTGGTCCCAGTCACATGCACGGTGCACTGGTCCCAGTCACATGCACGGTACACTGGTCCCAGTCACATGCACGGTACACTGGTCCCAGTCACATGCACAGTACACTGGTCCCAGTCACATGCACGGTACACTGGTCCCAGTCACATGCACGGTGCACTGGTCCCAGTCACATGCATGGTACACTGGTCCCAGTCACATGCACAGTACACTGGTCCCAGTCACATGCACGGTGCACTGGTCCCAGTCACATGCACAGTACACTGGTCCCAGTCACATGCACGGTGCACTGGTCCCAGTCACATGCACAGTACACTGGTCCCAGTCACATGCACGGTGCACTGGTCCCAGTCACATGCACGGTGCACTGGTCCCAGTCACATGCATGGTACACTGGTCCCAGTCACATGCATGGTACACTGGTCCCAGTCACATGCACAGTACACTGGTCCCAGTCACATGCACGGTGCACTGGTCCCAGTCACATGCACAGTACACTGGTCCCAGTCACATGCACAGTACACTGGTCCCAGTCACATGCACGGTGCACTGGTCCCAGTCACATGCACGGTGCACTGGTCCCAGTCACATGCATGGTACACTGGTCCCAGTCACATGCACGGTACACTGGTCCCAGTCACATGCACGGTGCACTGGTCCCAGTCACATGCACGGTACACTGGTCCCAGTCACATGCACGGTGCACACACAGACACTGGTCCCAGTCACATGCACGGTACACTGGTCCCAGTCACGTGCACGGTGCACACACAGACATAAAGGGGGCTTCGGCCCTTGCCCCTTTACCCGTCTGTAAAAAGCGGACCTCTCTTTCCATGCTATACCCTAAGGCACAACTTCCAACACAGCATTTTGCGTCTAAATAATTTGTCCTCTGTTTAGAAATCCATGTCGTACGCTGCATATTCAGTATAGCTAAAAAGTCTGTGTTCACCCAACTTATTGGATTTATACATGTATATATATTGTTGTTTTTATGTCTGGCCTCGTGGGGAATGGTGGGTGGATGGGGACTGGGTTGGGGAGGGGTGGAAGGGAGTTGGGAGAAAATATTAAAACAAAGGGTTGCATTATCTCTGTAAAAATGGGATACAATGTCATGCTTCATCATCATCATTTTTCGACCGCGGTCGAGAACATGGATTCCACAATGCTACACCAGACTTCCCGGTCCTTCATTGCCACCCCAGTTCCTGCCTACTGAAGCACGGTCCTTCATTGCCACCCCCAGTTCCTGCCTACTGAAGCATGTGTCCCTAGCGATGACCAGGGAATGACAGCTTTCTACCTCTGGTCCGCCCTGAGGCAGGACTCCAGAGAAGAAGGGACGATATAACAGCTCTGTAGCAGTGGCCGGCAAACTGCGCTGTTCTGGATCGGACCAGTGAAGAAACACGGGGAAGGTTGCCGTATATTAGATTAGTCGATGGGTGGCTCTTCCAAGACAGATTTTGCTCATTAGAAGGCGGGTGTAAGTGCCATCCAACCGATTCTCTTGTTTCTTTGAAAGTGTCCATGTCTTGGAGCCATAGAGTAGAATCGGCTCAACGGTCGTATTTTTACTTTTAACATCTTACTAAGCTGGGATGACCAGATCTTATGCATGTCATTGCAGGCTGACCAGGCCATACCCTTCCTAGTTTGAAAGTCCTTTTGGGAAGAAGATATATATGAACCCAAATACTTGTAGTCATCAACCCGTTTCAGAGGAGTGTTGTTAAGTGTTTTTATAATGTGGTTATTGTTGGATTTGCATTGAAGGAGAGCCTGAGCGTATTCCATGTCAGTGAATGTCATGCTTACTGTCAGCGTATGTCATGCTTACTCTTTGAATACATTTTGTTAAAAAAAGTGTGGTCGCGCCCCAAAAATAGCTTATATACAAACTCTCAGCGCAACATGCTGTGAGCTTATAGATTTGCCATTTTTTATAGGGAATTTCAGCCTCCCTAATATCCCCTCTGCATGTCCCTGACCGGTCCAGTCCGGTACGTACCCGCTTGACGTTGCGTCTCTCGGCCGCGGAGTGGGCCAGACACAGTCTGATCATGTACATGAGGAGACCGGGGATCCGCAGCAGATCCATGGCGTTCCCGATGAACGCTGAGGCGATGACATAGTTCACGAAGAACGCCCCGTTGTCTGGCAGGAACACACACCTGTAAAGCAACAAAGACACAAATCAGAATCTGCACTTTATGCTCACTAAATAAGTCTACTTACAGTAAGTAGGCTAAAGGGTACTTGTCTTTTTTTGCACCTTAACCAATTAGTACCACAATGGAAATTGTTTGTGTTATCATTTTAGCCTAAATGTCTGACTGTATCACCTGCTGTTGACATTTCTGACAAAGTATTCAATCAATCAATCAATTAATCAATCAAAAACCGGGAAAGCGTCCGTGTCATTCATAGCTATACAGTATATAGCAACATATAAAACAGTGGTTCTCAAAATAGCAGATGTACAAGCTCACAGCACGTGCTGCGAGCTTGTACATCTGCTATTTTTGACCACTTTTAAGTGTCTTTAACACAAATCTTCTCTTCTGGGGGTTCCTTGTACAAAACATATCCAGATGGTGGCCCTTGACACAAAAAGGTTTGAGAACTACTGATTTAGAAGACATTTGTAGAATCGGTCGAGTTTTAATGTGTTAAAACGTTTGACTAAACTGTTCTATATTATAGAAGGTACGCATACAGTAGAAGATGGTCTGTTTATAAAATTGTTAAAAATAAATCTACTGACTGTTTTAGGCTTGTTTTGTTTTTTTTGTCTTTACTTGTAAAAGACAAAAAATAAGTTTCACCCTTATGTAACTGTACACAAGACGTAACAATAAAGTACAACCTTGAACCAACACCTGGAGGCACAAAAGTCCTAACTCAAGTAGAAGTGGAAAAAAGGTCATATAAATTATATCAGCTATTATTGCTTCTGTTCTTCCTGTTTTGCCCCTAGGATGTTTATTCTTAGATTATTTCACAAGATAATTTCTGGTAGACTGCCAACATTCTCAGATCAAGCGGCCTGGTGTTGCATCATCTCTAAGATGAAGATGATGTCAGTTATGTAATGTTGCATTTCCTGTTCGTTTGTTGGGTCACCCATGCCTCCATATATGGTCACGCCATGTTGTAAACCAAAATGACAATAACAAACAATAATGATATACAGGCTTCGCCCCCATATATGGTCATGCCTCGTGACATCATGGGACATCATAGAGGCCCTTAGATCTCCATATATGGTTGTCAGTCCAACCAGTGTGGTTGCCAAGACACGACTTGCAAATGAACAAAGTTGGAACAACACATGGATCTCCATATGTGGAGCTGACTATCATCACCTGGATCTCCATATATGAAGATCACAACATTGACCTCATCAAACCCTGGATAGCCATACATGGAGAAGACTGGATCATCACCTACATCTGCATATGGAGCCGGCCAGCAAATCTACATCTGACCTTCACTGACACCAGATTAATAGTTTAACTCGTGCTTCTCAACTGTGCCATATTAAGAAGCTCTGTTGTTTCAGGCCTGAAATGCCCATATATGGAGATCCCTGATGTCATCAATATTAAGCCCACATTGGAATGTCAATATATGGCTATATCGTGATAACCAGTGTGGTTGCCGCAATGCGAGTCACACTTGCAAATGAACCAAGTTGGTACAACTCATGGATCTCCATATGTGAAGATCACGACACTGACCTCATCAAACCCTGCATATCCATGCACCTATACCTGTCAATCTCGGGAACAAAGATCAGCTATCAGCTTGTCTCAACAACAAATGGAAAAACCTACTCAAATCTGACGGTGGCGTGAGCCAGGAACTTCTTGTCAAACAGCCAACGGAAAAACACATCCAGACTGTGGAGAGAAACACACATTCCAATGTCATTACATCATCACAGGTAGACAGTTTTCCTCCAAAATCATGTTTACATGAAACCACATCTGGGAGCATTGTCATAGTAAATTCATTCAACGATAAAAAATTAAGCGGGTCGCACTCGGAAATAAAACCGCTTCCTTGTTTGTATTCTTCCAGTGGTGACACACAGATGTAGGCTGGAATAAGACGTGTGATCTGTGAGGCCAATGGAAGGATGAAAACAAGAAAATGGTTTCAAACTTGTTTAAATTCCTAGTTCATCAACTTTACAATGAGGCGAGCTGTACAATCAATGTCCAGAGATGTAGTTGACAGAGAATATTCCTGTGATCCTAAAAAGGGTCAAAGGAGAAGCAAAGAGCAGAGAATTATTTGAGTGTCGTACCTGCTGAGGCCAAGAGAGGGCAGCAGCAACACCATGAAGATTAGGAAGGTGTAGCACTTGTGCATCGTTGTCCTGTTCTCCCCCGACCTGCCACGTGAAGCGTGCGCAGACACACACGCACACACACACGCACACGCGCGCACACACACACACACACACACACACACACACACACACACACACACACACACACACACACACACACACACACACACACACACACACACACACACACACACACACACACACACACACACACACACACACACACACACACACACACACAGGTCAGTTCAAGATCAAAGCCAGATGATTTGCTTTTGTTTTTGTTCGTTTAGCTTTATATGGGTACATTATACATGAAGTCTGTTATTCTGTGGGTGACCAGTTGGGATGGGAGCGGCCAGTTTCAGGAGAGCTTTTCTTCCTGATTTTGTCAAGTTGTCCTCGTTTATGTATGCATGGATGTATTCGTTGTATTGTTCTGTCTATTGTACTCTGTATTTTTGTGATAAGGACCACCTCGAAAACGAGATGATACATCTCAAGGGGTTATCCTTTCAATAAAGGTACTATATTTGCGATTTAATTTCAACCATTTACACTGAACATTAAAAATGTAACGATTCCTCCTTCCATTGATTATATTTCCATACTATCATGGGAATAAGGATCTAAACAATTTAGCCGTTAAGGGACTTCCAGGGGCTCCCCACTGTCCCCAGCAAAATTAGAAATAGTTTAAACAATTAATGTTTAATTGATATGAATGTTTCGGATGTTTAAATATTTTTGTTCAAAAATATTTAAATATGTTTGAACAAAAGTATTTTCAAAAAAATATTTTTGAACAAAAGTATTTTCAAAAAAATATTTTTGAACAAAAGTATTTTCAAAAAAATATTTTCAAAAAGATATTTAAATATTTTCAAAAATATTTAAATATTTTTCACATGAAGATGTTTAATTGAGACGCAGACCAACCTGGTCCAGTGGGCTTCAAAGAAAGCAGAGTAGTAGACGATGGTGGGCAGCAGAGATGAGAAGGCCCACAGCAACAGTGTGGGGAAGAACTGGGTCACGATGGGGTTCTGAAGGACACACACACACACACACACACACACACACACACACACACACACACACACACACACACACACACACACACACACACACACACACACACACACACACACGTTGCAGTCTGATGTTCTATGACCCAATTGTTACAATAGAATAGAGTCCACACACTGGATCAAGCTCCAAATGTATGTTTTACTATTATTACCGCCCAGGTAGTATCTCGAGTCAGACTGTGGCCTCACACAAGTTTCAAATGTGGTGTGTGAGACACAAGGCCCACGACAAAGCACCGATTATAGTAAGTTAATGTAGAAAGTAGAAACTGTGTGAAGTGGACTTTTAAGACGTGACGCGGGGGCGTGGCGGGTGGTCTCTTACGTTGAGGTACTCCACAGGCTTGGTGACGTTGAACTTGTCCATGGTGGAGATGATGATGGCCGGAGTGGTGAGGAAGAACAGCAGAAGGAAGAGGATGCAGTTGATGATGAAGCAACGGATCCACCACGAGATTCCTCCCAGAGACAGGTGCTCCCTGGGAAAACAAACCACACACACCACTTAATACCTGGCTATACATTCTCACATGCCACCACATCTCCCCCAGTCCCCACACAACCATGCAGTCAACCGTCACACACACACACACACACACACACACACACACACACACACACACACACACACACACACACACACACACACACACACACACACACACACACACACACACACACACACACACACACACACACACACACACACACACACACACACACACACACACACACACACACACGTGTGCGCTCACACTCACTCAGAAGTGCTTATTGAATTGGCTCGGGTATAGGGTATTCCAGAGTCTATGGGGGCTTGGAGAGTGAACGCCACGGCCCGCCACCCTTTGTTACAAGGTGATTTCTACGGACCTTTAGTAGAGCCTTAAGGCAGTTGTTCTCAAGCTTTTTCCAAATTGATATGTATTTGGCTGCAGACCTCCATCTGAAAATGTTTGTGCCGGGGACCCTCAGAAGAGAAGATTTGTGTATAAAGGTTTTTGAATAATTTCGATATCTTTCGAAAATCTTCATAATTAGCAGATGTAGGCCTACAAGCTTGCAGATCTGTTATTTGAATAGCAAACATAATATGTAGCAAATTACAATCACAATCATCATTAGCAATTTAATTTATATTTTGTTATAACTGTTTTAAATGGGACATGGCTATGACTTTCATGTTGTCATATGCTAACCGTTTTGGAAAAGCAATAAGTTATGTGATTTACTGTACAACTGCTAGAGGGGTCACTGCACCTCTTAGCCTGGTAAAACAAATACTCTAGAGGGGTCACTGCACCTCTTAGCCTGGTAAAACACATACTCTTATGGTTTATTGCTTTATTACAAACTATTTCTCCAGGGTATTGAGTGGCTTACTGAAGGTCTACATATGATAAGAAGATGGTTGTCCCAGGCTGCATGTTAAAGGATGATTTAATACAGAGTACGGTAACAAACTGGCCCTGGTGGAACCATCAACAACCGTATTGATTTAAAATGAAAGATGTTGGTCTAATTAGATAGCAATGAAAACCCCACCGCTTCCTCTGTTCCTATGACAATAAATTGTCATAGTTTTAGTTGACACGGACTCTTACCATCGTACGTTCTGTGGGTCGGGGGCGTAGGTGACGGTCCAGTTGTAAACGTGCAGAGACTCGCTGAAGTGAGAGGACTTGGGCTCTTGGTGACAGTGACAGCCCTGGACCTGACACGCATTGAAGTCCTTCAGGATGCTGCAGGACAGGGGGATTGATTGATTGATTGATTGATTGATTGATTGATTAACTAACAGTCAGTGGCTAACAGTTTTATACAAAGGATGCTAAAAAGATAACCAGAGAAAGCACTATGGCTTGTTTTCACCGGATGCACACGCAGATTAGACACACCAATGGACCGACATGCGGAAACAACGGTCGGACATGCGGTGGAACATGTGCTGTTCCGTGCTTGCGTTTAGGGTTTGAGGTAGGTTGCCCCCCGTTTCCACTGGGGTTCCGCGTATTGAATTTATCGAGACAAACAATAAGGTACAAAATATGCAAACACATCATATAAACGAGTAGTAAAAAAATATAAATATGCACAGTAAACAGTTCTGGGAATAAGCTTAGACTTTTTACAGGGGCCAGTTGTGAATTGCAGCCACCTGCAAGTTCTCTTTTAGAGCGTGTAAGGATTCACACTTTTGTATGACTGTTATTAGGGCATTCCACATTTTGGTGACACAGCAGTAGAACAAATGTAACACTTTACACACACACACACACACACACACACACACACACACACACACACACACACACACACACACACACACACACACACACACACACACACACACACACACACACACACACACACACACACACACACACACACACACACACACACACACACACACACAGACAGAACAGAGAGAGGGTGGTGTCTCACATTGCGGTCATGGCTTCGTTCTGGAACGTGACGAAGGCCATTCCCAGAGGTTTGGTGTTGACCTTCTCCTTCTCCTTCCTGTACTCTTCCTTCAGCTTGGCTTCTCTCTTTGTGTAGTAGCTCACTGCCTCCTCCTACAGGACAACACATCAACACATCACTGCCTCCTCCTACAGGACAACACATAGCTCACTGCCTCCTCCTACAGGACAACACATCAACACATCACTGCCTCCTCCTACAGGACAACACATCAACACATCACTGCCTCCTCCTACAGGACAACACATCAACACATCACTGCCTCCTCCTACAGGACAACACATAGCTCACTGCCTCCTCCTACAGGACAACACATCAACACATCACTGCCTCCTCCTACAGGACAACACATCAACACATCACTGCCTCCTCCTACAGGACAACACATCAACACATCACTGCCTCCTCCTACAGGACAACACATCAACACATCACTGCCTCCTCCTACAGGACAACACATCAACACATCACTGCCTCCTCCTACAGGACAACACATCAACACATCACTGCCTCCTCCTACAGGACAACACATCAACACATGGCTGATTGAGAATCATTCAGAAAAACCCAGATAGTTAGTTTGACCCCTCACATGCTAAAGCTTTCCTCGACATGGTTGCGGTTTTAGAGATCGTTAGACCCACTTCTAAAAGCACCACTACAACGCTGGTTAGACCCCCCAACTTTCAGCAGCTGTGTTCCCCTATAGGGGTGTTGAACTTCAACTTTTTCTGTGTCTAGAAGACACCTTTACAAACACAAGGAAGTAATGTAGATTGTTTTGTAATGGTCCCTCACTAGAATAGCGTTAATGCTAGCAGTCATTGTATAGTAGTATTAGTACTAGTCCTAGTATGATTGGTACCTCTTCACATCCGGTTATAGCGCAGCAGCACAGGTGACCACAGGGCTTGGGGTTGATCATGGTGGGCATGTGTTCCTTGGCCATCAGGTCTGTGAAGAACTTCTTACTGCGCTCCGTCTTCTTCCTGTAGACACACACGTTATGTACACATACTGTACTCTCTACATAACACACATTATGTACACATACTGTACTCTCTACATAACATTATGTACACATACTGTACTCTCTACATAACATTATGTACACATACTGTACTCTCTACACACATTATGTACACATACTGTACTCTCTACATAACATTATGTACACATACTGTACTCTCTACATGACATTATGTACACATACTGTACTCTCTACATGACATCGTTGCTGTCAGGCAGAAACCTCTTATCTTAAACACTTTTTCTGTGTTTTCGTAAATGAACGCCCTACTTGATCACACTACAGCAGAAAGAAAAGAAGTAAACAGCAAAAGTAGCAGATCCACAAGCTTGTGGATCTGCTACTTTTGCTGTTTCTGCACCAAGCATGTTGTTGCTGTCGGGTGGAAACCGACAGCAACAGATCTCCGAAACTGTAACTATTCAGGAAATTAAACATAAAATGTAAAGGATCCAATGTAGATATTATTTAGTCTCAAGCTCTTTTGCTAATACTTTTCATTAGTTAAAAATAGATAAAAATTGATTACTTTGTCTAACTTACTATTTGTTTATTATTTTGGTGAGAACCATGTATACCGGTAAGCCCTTTATGGGTTTCTTTCCTCACCTGCACTTATTTTTCTTTCCTTTTAATAATGTTTTGTACTGTTTTTATTGTGCGAATAAATAAAACTAAAACTCCAAGGAAAAGCAGGTCAGGGTCTTACCTCTCTGCGTTGAGGGACATGAGCTTGGCCACATTGTAGCAGACCCTGGCCTCCAGAACAATGCAGTTCTCATACGCCTGTCTGTGGAAACACAAAATCAATCTGTTTTTAGTTTTACCAACACACACTGCACTCTCGCACACGTGCGGGCGCACGCACTCCAACATAAGTCACACGATCTACACACCAGAAAACCAACACTCATGCCGGCACTGCCCCGTGTTGTGCACCTGTGAGCTTGTAGATCTGCCATTGTGTGCGATACCGGCACGCAACTAAATATAAATAAGGCATACATCTAACCCTAACCACTGAACCTAACCTCTAAATGTCGATGTACATTGAGGAAAATAGCCGATGTACAAGCTCACAATGTCAACATGTCGATGTAGATTGGCTAGTTGAACAATTTAAAATGTTTTTCAAAATAGTAAAATGTGGCAAATAAGTTTAGGAATAAGGGGTAAGGGGTGGCGCATGATAGGGCCCACTATGTATGCTAGGATTGGGTGTAAAGATCGCTTGATAAATCTCACGTGGGCGTAAGCTCATTCCTGGGAAGAAATGTAAGCTGGTTTCTACGTTGCATTGATAAATGAGATGTCTACTTCTCAAATCCCACAATACTTGTGGGGACATTTGGTGAGTACAGCAAGTACACGCACGCACGCACGCACGCACGCACGCACGCACGCACGCACACACGCACACACGCACGCACTTTTCCATTTCAACAGAAGTGAACATGTGGGAGCTTGCTGCAGACTCACTCAAAGTGTTGTTTGATGTGACTCTCCTCGGCGTACTTGGAAATACCATTGATGAACAGCGTGCGTTTCACCTGGTGGAGAGAGGAGGTTACTACATGTGAACGCTAGTAGATGATGATGACACACTAGTTAAAATGCAGTATATTCTGTCGGGTGGAATCCTCTGTAGTATGATCAAGTAGGGTGTTAATTTACGGAAAAACACAAAAAGTTGGAATATGGAGATAAGGGGTTTCTGCCCGACAGCGACAACATCCAAGAATAAGTAGTCAGGTGACTTAGTGAAAGCATCTAGCTTGGGGACCCCCTGAAAACTCAACCCCAGGGGGTCCTCAGACCCCACTTTGAGAACCACTCAACATGTGTGTGTACAATATAAGAGGCTCCCTTACCGGAGTAGAATAAAAAACAAAACTTGTTCTATCTTCAGTGTTTCCCATTAATGTGGTGAACTTTTATTTTTGAGCAGCATTAGTCTTTTGGGCTATTCTTTACACCTACTTCAAACTCTGGGGAGAGAGAGAGAGAGAGAGAGAGAAACTGGCCACAATAGGCCAGTGCAAATAGGGAAAGCTGACAAAGAAAGCCTATAACTTGATGCTGCGGTATGAACCAGGTGTCTGCCCTACATCACCTGAGAGGCAGAATGTAATTTACCTGAAGAAATGTTGAAATATAGTCTTATATATATTTCTCTCCCCCGACACGGTCGAGGCAGATGGCCGCCCACCCTAGAGTTGGGTTCTGCTTGACATTTCTTCCTAAGGGGGAGTTTTTCATTACCACTGTCACAAAATGGTCTGGGTGGATCTCTGTCGGTCCTTTGCTCTACATGTAAAGTGTCTTGAGACAACTTGTTGATTTGACACTTAAAATAATACAATAAAATTGAATTAAATTATATAGCCTTATATAGCTTTGGTTTAGGCCTTTGTGGTGATAGGAAAAGAGGACTTCTTTACTTTTCTCTCATTTATAAGAAAACAGATTGCTGACAAATTGTCTAGAATCCTATTAAAAATAACTATGTTACAGTCACAGAGAACTACTGGATACTGTTTTAACCGATTTGTTCAATGATTTGCTGCATTTCAACATCATTTATGTCATTTGTTTATCTCGTGGCTTAACCGATTTGATTTGTTGTTCTTAAGTTTGTATTTATCGAATTTTAGCTGATTTCATTTGTTTGTAAGCTCGGCTGTATCATTACAAATGAGGGTCCCCCTCAATGAACAGAACACCAGACAAAATTAAACTAGTTGGGTTCCCCTATCAACAGAACAGTGAATGGATGTTGTCCTACTCCTGACCAGACTAAATTAAACAGAACAGTGAATGGATGTTGTCCTACTCCTGACCAGACTACATTAAACAGAACAGTGAATGGATGTTGTCCTACTCCTGACCAGACTAAATTAAACAGAACAGTGAATGGATGTTGTCCTACTCCTGACCAGACTAAATTAAACAGAACCGTGAATGGATGTTGTCCTACTCCTGACCAGACTACATTAAACTAGTTGGGTTCCCCTATCAACAGAACAGTGAATGGATGTTGTCCTACTCCTGACCAGACTACATTAAACAGAACAGTGAATGGATGTTGTCCTACTCCTGACCAGACTACATTAAACAGAACAGTGAATGGATGTTGTCCTACTCCTGACCAGACTAAATTAAACAGAACAGTGAATGGATGTTGTCCTACTCCTGACCAGACTACATTAAACAGAACAGTGAATGGATGTTGTCCTACTCCTGACCAGACTAAATTAAACAGAACAGTGAATGGATGTTGTCCTACTCCTGACCAGACTACATTAAACAGAACAGTGAATGGATGTTGTCCTACTCCTGACCAGACTAAATGAAACAGAACAGTGAATGGATGTTGTCCTACTCCTGATCAGACTAAATTAAACAGAACAGTGAATGATTTAGTCCTGACCAGGTCGTCTTCCTTGTAATGCATCTTGGAGGTGTGTCTTCTCATGCTGTAGACAGTCAGCAGCAGATACATGAAGGCGAACGTTGTGTGCAGCCACAGCAGGTTGGTCCTGAGGGTGAACAACAACAACAAATTCTGTTACTTTAACCACCTCAATCCTATATGCGTACGTACTGTATTGACTCAGTCCCTCAGGGATCTAAACAAGGCTTACTGCTTACTCTTTTCTTTGTTTTTAGGTAGCCAATTGTTTTATCCCTTCTTCTCCGAATGCAAAGGACCACTTCACCCATCTTCGCATAATTGGTCGTCATTGATGCTATATGTTTTTTAATGTTTATGCCTTGCCTTGCTTTTCTTTTCTTTCCCTCTCCATTGCTCTGTAAAGCACTTTGAGCTGCATTTCATGTCATGAAAGGTGCTATACAAATAAAGTTTTATTATTATTATTATTATTATTATTATATGATATTAATATGGTATCATTTCTTTCTACTCAGTCTGTGTCTTGGAAAGGAGAGCTATGGACAGTTCATAAACCTGCCTACCAGTGACATCATCGATGGGGAGTCCAAGGTAATAGAAGCGGCAGGCTTTCTGTTCTTGGACATTTAGCATGCAAATAGAAGCCATTGCTCTCGCATTAATAATATACTGTATATTTGGTTTGACATGACTAAACCTGCCTACCGATGATGTCAGCGGTAGGCGGGTTTCTGAATTGTCCACAGCCCTTCTCTGAGACACAGACCGAGTAGACAAAAATGGTACCATATTAGAGCTTAAGAATTGGGGTCGAGTCAAATTTGTCAGTGGGTCGGGCCCGGGCTGAACATTTATAGGCTACATTTATAATAGCAGTGCAGCCTACGACACTAGGACCCAAGAGCAACTGAAGAGTAGTTGCCGTCAGTGTGCAGCAAGCGAAGCACACACACACACACACACACACACACACACACACACACACACACACACACACACACACACACACACACACACACACACACACACACACACACACACACACACACACACACACACACACACACACACACACACACACACACACACACACACACACACACACACACTCTGAGACAAAGCCTTCATTACTCATGTGGCTTCGTGTGCAATTAGGGTTGGGGAATAGGGGTAGGGTTAGTAATGGGGCGAGTCGGACCAACATGCCGTCGGAACAGGCTTTAATCAAAACAGACGGTTTGTCAAACATTTTACGGGCTTCGAGGTTGACTCGGTTTCATTTTTTGTTGGGTTGGGCCGGGTCGGACTCGAATTATTAGACCCGATTAACGCTCTATACCATATTGTAATGAGCATAAGTGAAGTGAATATCAATATAGGGTGAAGTGGTCCTTTATTTATTTAATTCACACATTTCTGTGTTGCCACTGCTGTCGCACCCTATTGGCTCACCTACCAGCGAGGTTCCCAAACCGGGAGGACGCACTGTCGCCCCCTACTGGCTCACCTACCAGCGAGGCTCCCAAACCGGGAGGACGCACTGTCGCCCCCTACTAGTTCACCTGCCAGCGAGGAGCCCCCACCGGGAGAACTACTCCTCCCGTTCAACCTTTCCTCACTGACAGGTGCCACCCTGGCCCATATGAGTACATGCAGCGAGTGTACTTCTACGTTCCTTTTGTGCACATCCAGGTGATACAACAACTCACCCAGACTTGAGGTTGGCTATCGTGGTTCGTCCAAAGCTGTAGGCGTTGTTTTCTGGAGGGGAAGAGAGTGGAGAACGTTAACATTATTAGCCAGCACGCACGCACGCACGCACGCACGCACGCACGCACGCACGCACGCACGCACGCACGCACGCATAGAGCTTGATGAGGGTACCAGCTGTCTACAGCAGAGGATTCGTCGGTATGCATCTGTTGATTTGTCACCGCAAAAATAGACCAATCACAGCTTGTGCTACTACACGTGTCTGACATCACAAAAACATTAAAAACAAAAAGCCTAGGTGAACTGACAGTGAAACTCGTTTAAAGTGACAGTAGCACGTAAGCACAGGAACACAAGCTGTCATACTGTAGTACACTGCTTCTCAACCCGTTTGGAGCTCTTGGGAAAGTTGGGAAAGACGTGCTGGCCAGTAGTCATTTTGAGTGGTGCTCTTCCCAAAACATGATTTATGATTCTGTGCCTAGATTCGGGACATAACTCGGATGGTGCTGAGTCGACTGAATCGACACACACACACACACACACACACACACACACACACACACACACACACACACACACACACACACACACACACACACACACACACACACACACACACACACACACACACACACACACACACACACACACACACACACACACACACACACACACACACACACACACACACACACACACACACACACACACACACACACACACACACACACACGAATGTGTGTTTGAATGGGTGAATGAAATGCACAATCTATGTAAAGCACATTGGATAAAGTCACTATATGCACCTTTACCCTTTACTGGAAGCTGACCAGTAAAATCACTGATACTGATACTGTTGTACTGAGAGCTGGCCACTGACCAGTACAACCACACAGTCTTCTACGGTTGTACTGGGAGCTGACCAGTACAACCATCTTCTACTGTTGTACTGGGAGCTGACCAGTACAACCCATCTTCTACTGTTGTACTGGGAGCTGACCACTGACCAGTACAATCACAATCTTCTACTGTTGTACTGGGAGCTGACCAGTACAACCATCTTCTACTGTTGTACTGGGAGCTGACCACTAACCAGTACAATCACAATCTTCTACTGTTGTACTGGGAGCTGACCAGTACAACCATATTCTACTGTTGTACTGGGAGCTGACCACTGACCAGTACAATCACAATCTTCTACTGTTGTACTGGGAGCTGACCAGTACAACCATCTTCTACTGTTGTACTGGGAGCTGACCAGTACAACCCATCTTCTACTGTTGTACTGGGAGCTGACCAGTACAACCCATCTTCTACTTTTGTACTGGTGTCACTGGTTCAAGTGCCTTGCTCAGGGATAACCAACTTATCCTGCCAGTGCAGGGAATCGAACCGGCAGTCTAGGAGTTCTCCAGGGTGACATTAATGTGGAGCAGCTGTCAGCTGACACCACACATCTACATCTACACACACATCTACCAGTATCCTCACCTAGCTTCCACTGTTTCGCTTAGAAGAAGGGGAAAGGTACATTATTAATTAACCACTTTCACAACGGGTCGCATCGTAGATCAGCTATTTTCAATACAGAAATGTCTGGAGAATAGTAGTACTGGGGTTTAGTACTTTGTCTACCACTGTACAACAACCAATCTACAGCTAGACCGGTCTAAACCAGTCTAGACCACATGTTACCTGATTTTGACGGAGGTCCTGTTGGTTCCCGCCATAGGAATCCCTCTATCGTGATAATTCTGACTAAAAAATAACAAATAAAACCACATATTCACATCTGTATATATACTAATTCGTCTGTGTACACGACACAGCGTCCTTCTCTTTCAATGTGGAAAAGCTAACAATGCATGTTTTGTACACCTGCTTCAGATGTGAT
The DNA here is from genome assembly GCF_951216825.1 of Electrona antarctica. Classification (NCBI taxonomy): domain Eukaryota; kingdom Metazoa; phylum Chordata; class Actinopteri; order Myctophiformes; family Myctophidae; genus Electrona; species Electrona antarctica. The sequence goes on along the minus strand of NC_136809.1, from coordinate 34,788,728 downwards.
GACAACAGATGTGTGCACAACCGCCATAAGATGCAGGGGTGTCATCATTAAAACCTCGAGCCCCATTGCCCCCGCCGGCGGCTGTCCACCTCTGAACAGCGCTCAGCGGGTCAATGGAGACCCAATTGGTCTCCGGTTCCAACTCAGATGTTGCGGATTTACCCCCTTTACCCCCCTGGGGTTTAAGAGCTTTTAAACTCTATTCTTATCTTCTGCTGTTTGTATCTATTCTTTCTTTCCTTGCAACTGCAACAACCCACTTTCATCCAAGGATCATTAAAATGCAATCTAAAATGAACAACATAGTGGGAGTATTTGTCTTTTACAACTATCTGGCTCCATGTGCATACAGTAATGTCAGTACGGCATACAAGAGCTGTCACCTCCTCTGATCTCTTCTGATCTGAGGTTGGCATCTGGAACCGGAGCAACCGGATCCGACATTGAGTAACCAGAAATAGTTCCATCACATTTTATCACGCTGTCAGAGTGGTTATGTGGACTTGTGGAATAGCAGACGTGAGACTGTTGCCTATACAATTGCAACACTAGTGGTTCTCAAACTTGTTTTGTTTCAAGGACCACCATAACTCTGAGAGTTGTAAAGGGTCCATAAGTAACCCAGAGGGTCCCTGGTCCTCACTTTGAGAACCAGCACGATACTATATATGCAATACTATGTATGGCATTAGAATGAACCTCACTGTCACACCTCTCAAACAGTGTATGAGGAGATCAGACGAGATAACACAAGATCTCTCTCTCTCGTCTCCCCAACATGGTCAAGGCAGATGGCTGGCCGCCCACCCTAGAGTAAGTTACTTTAAGTAAAAGTATCAATACTGCAATGTAGAAATACTCTGTTACAAGTAAAAGTCCGGAATTCAAAATATACTTGAGTAAAAGTACAAACGTATTTGCATCAAAATGCACAAGTACTCACTAGAAAGTCTTATTTCAGGTTTTCAAAAGGTATAAAAATATGTTGAAAATAGCAGATCTACAAGCTCACAATGCGTTGCAGATCGGCTATTTTCAAATGGCCGAAATGTAGGGCTGAAGTGTTTAATGTATGTTTTGTAATAGTAATCAAAGGAACTAGTAACTAAAGTACAAAGTTATTTTCCACCACTGGTGAGGGTGCCATTCTCTTACCCAGCAGGTCTCCAGAGAAGTTGACTGGCAGTACGATTCCCACGGAGAGCACGCCCACCACCACCAGCAGCCCAATGATGTGTCTCTGGAAGGACAGGTAGTGTACGGCATCTTCTCCACACTTCTCCCTGATCTCCTCGTCCCTGCACAGAAACAATGGCCCTTATTTCTTATACTAAAAGTTCCAACTCAAAAGTGTTTTTGTTTGTTTTGATTATGTTTAATACCAAACTTGGCCATTTATTCTCTGAAAATGGTTTGGTTGCATAATATATCAGCAGGTGAGTTATCTTGGTCAACATTTGCTACAAAATATAATTTAGAAATCATTACAAACCAATGAACCAACCAACCAAGAAGTGTATACTTACTTTATCCTGAAGATAGCTGTGAGCCAGGAACAGAAGCCCTGCGGAGAAAGATCATCACACTCAATTCAATTCAGTTCAATTCAATGTGGCTTCATTGGCATGGGAAACAACATTATAGCCTACAAAAAAAAGAAGAAAAAAGAAAGAAAAACAAAACATGAAATGGTTGAAAATCTATGAACATAAGTTTTTTTCAACAATCAACATGGGCAGAAATTGGACATGATGACGATTAATTATGATTATCTCAGATAATTGTGATTAGGCGATTATGTAACTAGAAAAAGTCTCCACCATGATAATAGCGTTTGTGATGTTTGAACAAAATGTGTAGGAGTAATATATGAAAAATAAAACAGATCTGTGTTGAATAGTGTATAACGATTTGTGTGATGTATGGATACAATCTGTACGAGTAATATAGAGAAATGTTTAGCAAAAATGGCCTCATGATGGCGATATAACAGGCAGATGTGAAAAATGCAGGGGTAAGTGCATGGCATTTCTTCCTCTGCCTAGTGGGAATGTGTGTGCATAATTTCACGGAAATTGCACGCAGTGTTCAAGATTTGAGGCATTTTGTTAAAAATGGACCAATCCTGCAAACTTTGAAAGGCAATCTTAGCCAAAGGGGATGGAATAAGGGGAAGCGGACAGGTCCGTGTTGGTCACATGACTATGGAGATAGTGTATACCGATTTGCGTGATGTATGGACAAAATGTGTACGAGTAATGTAAAGAAATGTGTTTTTCAAAAATCTGCCTCATGGTGGCGCTATAACAGGCCATGGTGGAAAAATTGGGGTAGAGGTTCGTCGTTGGCATCCAGGTGCACACAATGGTGCCGGAGATTAGCTGGTAACAGACGGACGGACGGACGGACGGACGTAGTGCAAAACATACTCTCCCCATGCGTTCGGCCTGGTGGAGACAATAATTGTGACAGGCCTAGACTAGTGTCAGAGGAGGACGCTTTTGAACATGGTGTGGAGCCCAACGGTGTGTCAACAACGCTCGACAACGCTGTCCTCTTGACCCCTGTCCCCAAAGCCTGCCACAGGCCAGCGGGTGGGAGAGACACCACGCTGAGAACTCCACTGACCTCTTAACCACTTAAACTCCTGTTGGTCTTAAGAGAACCAGACTCTAGTTACAACTGCAACTTTTTCCCGTCCGTGCTGAATCTCTTCGCCAAAAAAATAGCCGATCTACACGCCAATCTACCAATGCGTCGCACTTGTGATTTTGTAGATCTGCAATTGTTTTGGCTAATGTACCTAGCAGTCAGGATAACAGCTGGGGTTCAAGTGGTTAAGACTCGGAACAGCACGGAGACACGGAGCACAAAGTGGATTAGCGGCGACTAGAACCTGCAGAGATTAGCACCTGAGCTAATTGGCCTACGCGGCTCCACCGGCACTGTCAGTACTCAGTAGTATGACTCAGGAGTGTGTGGGAGCATTCTGAATGGTAATATAGGCCTACAGGGCTGTCCTCGACAAAAGGAGAAAAAAAATATTTTATTTTATTTCTACTTCATTACTAAACTAAATCATTGAATTTGTAAACAATAATAAATAAAAACAAAACGTAGGAAACAAAATAAAATAAAGGGACCAATAAAAATGTGTCAAATGATCGTTAGCCTGGCCCAGCCGGTATGATTTCTGGTCTAGAGGGGCGGATGCCCGGGAGTAAGACTGAGCACTCGAGCGCTGTTCATGCAGCCTGGAGTGGAGAGTGACAACCTGGTGTTTTCAACGAGGCTGCCGCAAATATCAGCAATTTTAGGAATGTGTGCAACATGACAACTGTTTTAAAGTATTGTACAGTGACAACTATAAAGTCTCTTTAATGTTTATGTTGTACTATTACTAAAAAACGATCTGAAATAAAAGGATTTAAGATCTTTAAAGCTGGGCTGTTGCCTGAATCCAATGCATTCTGCCAACTTCCGGTCCAGGACATTGTCACTCTTCGCAATGCTCTTCGCCAATAGAAGTCTATGTAGAAGACTTCATTGGACTGGCCCCATGAAGTGAACAGATATGTCGTAACTCTGTCTTACTCTATGGCTCTGCGGGTGCCGAAAACAGGCGGTGGAAGCTTTCATTTTTGAGCCGAATGTGAACGAAAATAATTGGATTTTCTCAGAATTGTATTGAAAGAATAGCCCCTTGAGATGCAGCATCTCATTTTAGAGGGGGTCCCATACACAGGGAAAAACATTACATACAGTACAGTGCAGTAACACAAATAGACAATAGACAATACAGACATGTACAGATACAGTTAGCTTGCTCATCCTCTCCCACCCACTCACCCATCCCCCCAACTCTCTCTAGACAAGCACATTGAGAGTACAGTACAGTGACTTGAACAGGGGTCAGAAGTAAACAGCAGTTAGTAGCAAGTCAACAAAGCCTGGGTACCGAGGCTAAATTATCGTTTAAACAGGGACTCGTTTTACCAGTCGTGTTTCGACCTGACTCTGGTTGTGTGATTGTAATCATTGTATCTTAACAACGGGTCTAAAACCACTTGTCTATGATGTCGTGTTCCTCTTGTGATAAATGATGTAGAGTTAGCAGGTCTGTATGAAATACAAAACCCAACAGAACACACAGCAGCACGTCTGAAGAAATTCCGTAAGTGCAAATCTGTGTCAAACTGAATAAGACTCTGTCCTCTCTCTGTCCCTTGCCTACATCTCTCACACACGCTCTCTACCCCATTTATCTCTCTATCCCCCCCCCCCCCTTCTCTCTCTCCCTCTGTCTCTCATACACACACGTGCATGGACAGTACCCACACACTCCTCCCCACCCCTCCCCGGCTCCATGCGCTCCCTGGTCTGACCCAGCATGGGTTAACAGGGTTACAAGGAGCTCAGCCAATAGAGGAGCTAAAAGGGGCCTGTGTGGGCGGGGCAATGCATGGGGAGACGGAGAGAAGGGATGACGCGTTTGGTCATAAGGTGGGTCAAGGGTTAAGCCGATGGATTCACCGTGGAGTTGTAACGTCTGCTGTAGGTGGCAAGGATCCAATGAGGAAGTAACGGCTTAGAACACTGGTTCCCAAACACTGCATGGGAAATGCTTAAGAAGTAGTGAAAAGAGCCGATCTACAAGCTCGCGACGCATTATGAGCTTGTAGATTGAGCCATTTTCACTAGTTTGGGGTCCCGGGCAAACGTCTAATTTCTCTTTTGGGTCTTGATCTAAAACGTTTGGGAACCACTGGCTTAGAAGGTGTTCCGATTTCCACTCCTGCTGGTTGCAAAATATTTAACACTCCAATCAAATAAATGGGTATTTGACTCTACACTTGGTTTTATTACGGTAGTAAAATGTTAGTTTGTATAGGTTCAATGTACAGATTATTTCTTTTTTGGATATTATAACGTTTAGAGTTAGACTGATCTGTTCTTGGTATACCTATATGATCCTAGATTACTATCTCTATGCATTTGATGTATTACCTAGTGTTTACCTTGCTTACTGCAAATCGCACTGGATTAAGAGATGTGATAAATGCTTAAATTGTAAATAATAAGTAGGTCAAGAGGGGCTTATTGTCGGTATCAGCCAGTAACACGCTGGAGTCTGTCCCCGTTACAATGCGCTAGACCCCTGGGAGATGGATGCTGAGGTGGAGTGCCACACCTACCACCAGCTCCCACTACTTACTGCACAACTTGCAGTTGTGGCCGGGATCAAACCCATGAGCTTGTGGTCCAAAGGCGAGAGCTCTATACCGACTGAGCTACCCGGACACAAATAAGCAAGGTAACATTTCCCCTGTTCCACAAAAAAAAAATAAAAAAAATAAAAGTGACACATTTTCCCCGTTTGTTTTGATCTACTTCTTGACCAGGCACACAGGAGAGGTCTCCCAGGTGAGCGTGTCATCAGTGTTGATTTCATAGACCTATGACGAAAAATGTTCATCGACTGGCTTTTTTCACTGACAAAACCTAAATAAACAAACTAAATACTTAAGCTCACAACGGTCACCACACATTGTGAGCTTGTAGATTTCAGCATGCAACCAAGAGTAGAATCAGTCTTTACGATGTCAACTGTAGATTTAGTCTAGTATAAGCTTATGATATTTAGTCGACTAAAACTAGACTAATAATAAAACATTTCAGATGACAAAAATATGACTAAAACTAAAAGAAACAGTCCCTAAATGATTAGCTTAATGTGTTGTAAACAAACACATACGTGTTAGATATCTAAAGTGACAATTTAAGGACTTTTGATACCTTTTTTAATACTCTTGTGAATGGTGAAATATTACCTGAGAAAGAGGACATTTTGAAAAATATTTGTCACCACTGCAGCAGACATGCAGTAGGGTTTGGTTGTTCTTACGTTATCTCGTTGGTCGAAGTCGACAGAGCTGGAGACTGACGTCAGGCGTTCGTATCGGTCTGGCGTCTCCGAATGCATGGCCGAGGCAACACTGAGGTAGAGCGAGAGAACACACAAAACAAAAAACAAGAAACAAGACAGAAAAACCACATAATCAGAAGGAAGGAAAAGTATGACAGCCCAAAGCAGGAAGAACAGAATATGTTAGGATGTTAGCCTACATGCGCAAGTTTATTGACACCACATTATAAGAAATACGGTTAAAGAATAATTCTGCTCCAATATCTAAATACATTGAATACACCGGAAACACATTTTTGGTTGTGGTGATGGTCTATACCACCTTACAGCTTTGTGCATATTATTGCTGTTGTGTTGGCCAGAAACCTTGCATCTCCATATTTCATCTTTTTTTCCCTTTGTTTCCATAAATTAAAAAAAGAAACAGTTACATACATTAAAGTGGGTATGTAAGTGATATGTTAAAAAGCTAAAGTTCTATATTCTGATAGTAATCATTGCTACAGTGTCGTTTGTTCCGCAACCTCTCTCTAGCTCTTTAATAAAACCGAAAATAAACTTTCAGATCAGGATACCATAGTCATCTAATCTAATCAGTGTTCCATTTACATTTGTGTCTGCGGCTGTGCATTGTCTTGTTTCATCAGTTCCAATTTCACTTGTTTATCCTTTAACCCGAGTCATGTCTCTCTCCTGATTGGATGAATATCCTTTGCTGAACATGTATTTTCCATTTACTAAAGAGCTGGAGAGACCGGGAGACTACAGTTACTGACCAAACAATCTAGTCTAGAGCAAAGATTTATTTTTTTACAAAATAATGTCACGTAATATATCACTAATACCACATTAGTAGCATTTACTATTATAATTCCAAGGATGCTAAACACAAAACACATTCAACAATCAAGAAGCATATCTAAGAGCTACATTATAAGGAATGATAGCGGGATATTTTCTCTAGATCTTATAACATTGAACGGAATAGACTTTAAGGCTGGGCAATTAATCAAACCTATATCGAAACTGACATTTTGAACTGGCACTAATAGCTTAAAGGAGTAGTTCATCCATAAAAAAGGGCTTATTTTCTATCAATTACACACCCCATGAAGCCTGGAAGTTTTTTTTTTTTTTTCTTTGCATTCCAAACATGAGATGACTGGGTCATCAGTCAGTAGGAGTCACTCAGTAAAAGACTCCGCTGACAAAAACAAAACAAATGGGGTGTAAGTGATAGAAAATAAGACATTTTTGCGGTGAACTACTATAATAATTTGACAATAATAATAATTGAATCGACTAAATTGATTCGTCTGATTAAACATTTAAGCTCTGTGTTATACTTTGTTCTGCAATGGTGGCACGCGGAAACATTTACAAGCTCACAATGTTGTAAACTTGTAGATCAGCTACTTTCACTTTTTTATATTTATAATTGTTATTAAATTTTAACCGAGGCTCATGTTTGAAATAATGATGGCATTGATGTCTGTGGTGATGGCACCCTGGTTATGATCATAACCTGATTACATGGTTAGATTATGAGATTAGATTAGCCCTGAGACAATTAGGACACTTATCCCACCACATCTACTGTATGTCCCCATCCAAAGCTGCTTAATTAGCAATAACTGCTGCTAAACTAAGAGAAGTCACTCAAACTGAAAATGAATATATTTTTGAAACATCAAACACAAATATTTTCAGATGCGGGGGCCAAATACATATCAATTTGGGGGTCCTTGACATGAAAAACCACTGCAATACTGCAGTGTAAAAGTGTGGGTCTCAGCACATCAATACCGTGCTGTACTCTGGTTGCACTAGGAGCCATCTAAGGACAGGTCGGTGTCAAAAATGAATAAAAATAACTCTTTGAGATATGGGGCAGCCCTGACTCCATTCTTAAAAAAACACTGTGAATCTAAACGGCTCAAATTGAAAATGATAAAATACAGAAGCAAACCATAACCACATCGCTCTGTGTATACAGAAAAGCTATGCTCAGTTTTATCAGCAGGGGTTTATAGTAACAAAGTACTTGAGCACCAGGCATAAAGTGATATTTCACATGCAAATGTTTACTTGGCTTTTGTGTGCACCCCAGATAGTTTAAAATTTGCTTGTTTCAGTATTTAGATATTGGATATTCAGTCTGCCGCCAAAGGAATATCAATTTGGGGTCCTTGACCTCGACATGAAAAAGTTTGAGAAACACTGCAGTAAATGATGCATCGTTGTGGGGCAGGTGGGTGGTCCTTGAGGATTGTAGAAATACGCTAGGGGTACAACTGGTCTAAAGTAGCACCAAACTGGGTCACGTCACAAGTAACACCACTATACCCGGTTTACCTTCTCACCGTGTCTCGTCTTCGGCTGTGTTAATGTTAATGTAAAAAAGCAAAACAAACGGCAGGGTTAGAGAGCTTGTTATAACACACACCAGGAGAGACAACCTAGAGAGGCTTTTCCACTGAAGGCACACCAGATCCACTCCACTCGGCTTACTTGGTTTCCCACTGCAAACAGTGGCTGTTTGGCCAGCATGTACATAATAGTGATGTGAAATCAACCAGGTGCTCGATGGAGGTGCAATAAAAGTTTAAAAGTAAAGTAGACTGGTGCTTCAAAGATCAGTGGGACTGGAATACTAAAGAAAAGGCATTACATGTACAAGTTCAAATAGCCGATATACAAGCTCACAACGTGTCGATGTAGATTGGCTATTTTCACTACTTTCAAATGTTTTTCAAAATAGTAAATAAATAAATAAAAAGGTTTAAGCATAAGGGACATCAACTGAGGTGATAAAAACATTATAATTGAAAAGCCAAGTCAAGTGGAGCTGAGCTTGTAGCACGCAGTGGAAAAGCCATTAATTTGATAGAACAGAAGAGGTTGCTGGTCAAAGAAAACATCAAAGGTCACGTGGAACCAATGGACCTTCACCAATGATAGAAGAGCTTCCACCTGCGCAGGCTGGGAAAATGTTAGCAAACACACACACAGGTGCACTCATTAGCATGTACACATGTCCACCTGAATGCGTGCATGCATGGCCCTATACACACACACACACATGCAGCACACATTGGCAGGCGCACACGGGCGCACACACACACACACACACACACACACACACACACACACACACACACACACACACACACACACACACACACACACACACACACACACACACACACACACACACACACACACACACACACACACACACACACACACACACACACACACACACACACACACACACACACACACACACACACACACCCTGCAAAAAGAAGATCTGAACAGAGATAAAAGGAAGTGTTGAGTGAAATCGCAAGTTAGTGAAAACAAACAGGAGGAGGAAATGAGGAGTCAACCCCCAGGAAGACCAACAGGAAATAAACATCAACATACTATTCCTGATTCTCCATGTGGCTGAATCTGTTCTTCATTCTAACAAACACAAAAACAAACAAAACAAAACAAAACAAAAAAACAGAAGGAGAAGGGTTGACAACAGGGTTGAAATCATAGGCGGGGCATTCAAAATGAAACAAAAGTCGTGTAATTGGTTAATTCAGCCCGAATATCGGGTGTCAGCTGTTATCTGGGAAAGGGAGAGCTTCGTTAGTCCCACAGGGGGATATTCTGTTTCAGCGTCACCCAGCTAATGGCTGCTCAGATGGTCATGATGAGGAGTGATGTGTGGTTTGGGGGCAGTTAGGTGCTTAAGTGTCTTGCTCAAGGACACTTGGACACATGTTGTAGACATGGGCGAGCCTGCTTCCCAAATGACCACTCTAACCATTTAGCTATATGGCAGTGGAGGTCAACTTCTCAGCCCAACGCACGAACAATGAAGACTGTCATACCACACAAAAACATAATCCCTCACCTGGTGGGGATGAATACATTTAAATGTGTGTAATTTCTGGCCGTCATGTCACTAAGTAGTACTATAGCGTTGTCTTTAAAATACCATGCAAAATGAAATGTCACGCACGCTCCTCCTTGCTGGAACTTTAAATGTGTCATCATCTGTAAACATCGGTCTAAAATCGTTGCCATCGGGTGGAAACCTGGTATGTCCAAAACTGTTATAAATATATATCTAAATATCTGTGTTAATAGATCCATATACAGGCAGTACTACTTGTCAACCAGTAGGTGTCCTACCAGACATCATCAGGGTCTAAATGTCTCAATGTCTCAAGAGTATAGGGACTTATGGAGACCACAACTACTGCACATGTACTACTAGACAGAGAGCTAGAGAGACAGACAGCAGCCCTGCCACAGACCTACAGTATCTCATCCTTGTAGAGCTAGAGAGACAGACAGCAGCCCTGCCACAGACCTACAGTATCTCATCCTTGTAGAGCTAGAGAGACAGACAGCAGCCCTGCCACAGACCTACAGTATCTCATGCTTGTAGAGCTAGAGAGACAGACAGCAGCCCTGCCACAGACCTACAGTATCTCATCCTTGTAGAGCTAGAGAGACAGACAGCAGCCCTGCCACAGACCTACAGTATCTCATCCTTGTAGAAGGCTACTTCCGTGCACTCCTGTCAACGCACACGCCAAATATGTATCAATTTGGGGGTCCTTGGCTCGAAGGAGTTTGAGAACTACAGCCTATAGCGGACTTCATGCAGGCCTAAATCAGTGAGTCTGTAAGGGGGGACATTGGAATTGGGCCCAGAACACTTGTTGTAGGATTTTGGGGAGTGGTGTGTGGGATGCGACACCATGTAACACAGCCTGATGGTGTGAGAGAAATACCAGGAAGCTGGCCGAAAAACATGCCTCGCCCCCAGGGCAAATCCAGCGACCTTAGAACGGTCGCCACCAGACAATTCCTAAATGGAAACCTAACCTTATTCCTAAACGTAACCTCAGTAAAATTATGCCTATAAACCCTAAACGTATTTCTAACCAGTAAAACAGACAAGAATACAAGAAGCACTGGGGGCAAGTGCGGGAAAATAAATCGGGGCAAGCGTGTTTTGGGGCGAGCCTTCCGGTTAACTGTGAGAGTACATCCCTGGGTAAATACTACATAATATGAACACGTCAGAGTACTGTGTTCAGTTCAACACTGTGTACACAGAGAATAAGACCTGAGGCCCATTCTAAAATGGCTTCTAAAGAGTTTTCTGAAAAACATTATGTTGCTACATCAGTTGTTCTCAAATTGTTTCGTGTCAAGGACCCCTAAAATGATATGTATTTGGCCGCCGACCACCATTTTGATTTGAGTTAAAATTGTTCGCATAAAAATGAATATATATTCACACATTTTCATGAGTTTTGAATAGCCACACTTTGAGAACCAACATGCAATATATTTATAGTATACATACTGTAGCTAAAATCTAAAATGACAGAGATGCTCTGTGTCAGTTCTGTTCAGTTCACTGGGCTACTAGTGAATATTGAACCAATGGAAAATATCAACAGGAGCTTGTGACTAAATGATAACTATATTGGATCCAGTGGGACACAGGTTCTTCTTTGTTATGCCATATATTATGCAGAAAGCAATGGATTTAGAAGGTTTCCACCCTACAGCCGTGAAATGCTAATGCCACTGTAGGTTTGCCAGCAGTGACTTCTCTGAGTCAGCAGGCAAACAGCCAACAACCCCCGCCCCGTCCTTAGACGCACGCACGCACACGCACACGCACACGCACACACACACACACACACACACACACAAGTCACCAGAGAGTCTGTCTCTCTATCGTCACCATGGCTCTGTTCCCTTCCCTACTGTCAACTGTGGGATTCTGGGTAATGTCCCTAGCTGCTCGCTGAGTTGTTAAACCGAGAGAGAGAGAGACAGAGAGAGAGAGACAGAGAGAGAGAGAGAGAGAGCTGACACTGTCCTCTGACATTCATCGTGACATGGAGGTTTTTCTTTATTTTTGGTCAGTTTACTGACCGAGGGAATTTCATTCAGTCATTCCTCAATTTCTATTAATCCTATGTTGTCTCCGACACCTGAATCCCTATTATCCTAATAACACATTTTATTGAAATAAAAAAAGAGACACAAAAAATGAAATTATCAAATCAAAGCCAACTAGATAAAGTGCCACTCGGGGCACAGATCTCCACCAGGGCAGGTCAGGTTGTGGCCTCCTGGTGGCGCTATAATAGACCAATGTGAAAATGGTGCCATTTGTTTACGCCTTTGATGGCAATTGGATGATTTGAGGCATTTTGTTCTAAAAATGTGTTTTGCAAAAATTCACCTGTTGGTGGCACTATAACAGGCCAATGTGAAAAGGCTGGGATATATTCCTCAGCCTAGTAGGAAAGTGCGTGAAAGATTTCACGTAAATTGCACGCTGCGTTCATGATTTGAGGCTTTTTGTTCAAAACGAACCAATCCTGCAAACTTTGAAAGCCAATGTTAGCCAATTATGATGGAATATGAAATATAAGACAGATCCATCTTGAGCACATGACTATGAGCACATGGGATTTTTGTACAAAATCTGGAGGAGTAATATAAAAAAATGTGTTTTACAAAAGTCGGCCTCCTGGTGGTGCTATAACAGGCCGTTCTGGAAAATTTGGGGCAGAGGTTCATCGTTGGCATCCAGGGAGTGTGTGTGTGCAAAGTTTGGTGGAGACAATAACAATAAATAAACATAGCTGAGCTGAGTGGGTAGAGAAGCCATCTGGGAATTGTTAGGCCTTCAGCAAAACTGGAAGAGACTGGGCAGTGGGCACTGCACAATATAATCAAACATATTAACAGCTTTTGGTGGCATAACGTTAGTTGATGCAGTTACCATGTTGGTTTCACCATGTAGTAGGGCTGCACAATATTGTCTATATTATAGAAAATCAATCAATCAACATCGCAAAATCAACATGCGCAACATATTGCAGGAGAGAAGTTGTTATTCCGGTTTTTATTACTTTGAACAATCCAGGTAGGAGGACACACGTGTTTGTCACAGGTGTTGACACATTTACCAAGTGATGAACCTATCTATGCAACTTCCTCAAGTGTTCTTTCCTTAGAAAGCAAGCCTAGGATGCCCCTCCCCCTCTTGCTCTCATTAAAGCCATCTGAGCAGCCATCAACTGGGTGAAGTTCTTCCCCCCACACCCCCGTCTCAGCCAACCACAAGCCGAGTCCTCACTGACCCTCCTGGGGGAAACAACACCGCTCCCCAGGGACCAGGAACGAAACCAACAAGAAAACATGAAATTATATGAAGATAGCAATACAATAATCAATAGAAATAGAAGGAGCAAACGACCCAAGTCAAACATAAATGACATTAGTGACAGAAAGCAGTATGTATCCAGGATGGACCTTGAATGGTTTGAAGAACACAACTTCAAAACAACAACAATTGTCCAACGAGACACAGCGTGTGAGTGTGTGTTAGGCTCCTCCTACCTGTCGGCATCGGTGACCAGTGCCAGGCGACCGTAGTCCCACGCCACCTTCCGTAGGATGGAGAACACGAACAGAAGTACCTGCGCACGCGCACACACACACACACACACACACACACACACACACACAGGTCAGTGGTGGTAGTAATGCAACTATGTCGGTGGTTCTCAACCAGACATGATTTTTGGGGGGTACTGACTCCTAACTCCCGAGATGGTAGTGAAGTGACAATTTAAGGACATTTAAGACCTTTTTAATAGGCCTACCTGTGAAGTGAGGGGTGCTCTTATCATCATACATCAGCCAATCAATGTGTCGCGCGCGTGCACACACACACACACACACACACACACACACACACACACACACACACACACACACACACACACACACACACACACACACACACACACACACACACACACACACACACACACACACACACACACACACACACACACACACACACACCCCCCCCCCCTACCCCTGGTGGGTCAATCCATTGTTCCTTTTAAACACAATGGATTATTCCATCAATTAGCCGCGTCCATCACGATGCCAGCAGCACGTAACCTCTGTACAAACGCAGCCTTCATGAAGCCACAGCTAGTGATGGAGTAAGTACTCACATTTGCTATTACTTAAGTAAAAGTATCAATACTGCAATGTAGAAATACTGTCTGGTATTAAACATTTACTCGCGTAAAAGTCAAGTATTGGCATACTTGGCAATACATGTCAGTACATGGATTTAATCCACAACAAATCTTTGAATATTTTTCTATATTGATTGCATTGAATGTATTTAATTATGTACTTTATTTTGTATACATGTTGTTGTATGGTTCTATATTTCACAATTGTATATCTGTTGTATTTCTCAGATACATTTTAGTGTCTCTATGACAAGGAATGTATATTCCAGAGCCTCTCATGAGGCCTTATAGTCATCTTTGAGATAAACTCCTCTTGTATGTGAACTTGAGACACCACATGACCATGAACCATACCTCTCATATCACAGGGACAGGTCTTACAGGTCTTACTTAACCCGTGTTCCCCTACCCCCTTCTGATTGGTTGCATGACTCTCTGGCACCATACTTAAGTGTGAACCATTATGTGCTCTGTATTCCCTGATGAAGGCTTAACCGCCGAAACGTTGGATTCATTTTTGTCTTACCTGCTGTCCTAATAAAATATTGGCACTCTGGCTATTGGCGTGTGCGGCCACCTTCTTGTTTTTTCAAGATTTCCTCTACAGTTTTCTCCCGTGTGCCGGCACCGCTACAAGGACTTTGGTGTGCGTATAGCTTCTTTGTACACAATACTTGGCAATACATACAAAAGAGAAAATCAAGTGCAGGATTTAGAAACCCTAGTGCTTCTAGCAACATATTTTGGCTTAATGCTTCAGTTTGCAAATGTGTGTACGCTACACAGAGACTGCGCTAGCCGAGTAGTCAACAACGCTGGGGGGACTGTGTAAGGGGGGGCGAGTAAACTAGCATGGGGGGCGTGGTATTAAAAAAACCCTGGTATAGAGCGTCGCAGTCCCGCCCCCATTCATGACGACGTGAGACCCAGAAGTGAATTCCCCATTCATTTTCTCCATTGGCTTTTCAAAAAGTATTTATTTAAACACGTTTACGCCGCGGACAAAGCCAACTCGAGTTGTGACAAATCATGACAAAAAACATTTTGGACCGAACAAATAATTACAAAGAAGAAAAACAACAAAAAAAGTGTTGTAACCTGCCGTTTTCTTCTTTCTAATTATTTGTTTGGCCTGAAAAATTGTGTTTGTTGTCATGATTTGTCACAACTCGAGTTGGCTTTGTACGAGGCTCAAAAGGTCTTTAAATAAATACTTTTTGAAATGTATATGAGGAAAATGAACAGGGAATCATTTCCTGGGCCCTGGTAGGGGGCGGGACTACGACGCTCTATAGAGTATCGAAGTCTGACGTAATTTACACATCCGACTTGGGTCACGTTCTTTCCCCCCATTCTGAATTCCGATTGATGTGTTTAATATCGGCGACATATAAGAACTGTGTTCCAAAAATAAACAAATGAGCCCGGCGGTTTGAGCATCAACTGACGGCGAAAAAACACTAACATTGCCACAGCAATACTTTCTTTTTTCCAGAAAACTGTATCAAATAGTCTGAGTGACTTACTATCGTAGGATAAAGAGCCACCTCCCTGACAATATCGCCGGGGCAATTTGTTTATTTTTGGACCACAAGTCTTATGAGACGATTATACTGTCTGTCTGTTATTTTCCATAGAGAAATGACTTCCGTGACCCAGGGGATGAACGAGTGACGTCAGGACTTCTGTACTCTATTGCAGCGATTCCCAAACTCTTTAGCTCAAGTCCAAAAAGAGAAATTAGACATTTACCCAAACTATTGAAAATAGCAGATCTACAAGCTCACAACACGTCGCTTCGCACCACGTTGTGAGCTTGTAGTTTGGCAATTTTCACTACTGCTTAGACATTTTGGAATTTCATAGATATTTTTTAATTTAATTTGTAGAAAACAAAAAATAAAGAGACCCACAAATGGGTCCCAACTCACTGTTTGGGAACCTGTGCTCTATTGCAGCTCTGGCAAAACCATGTAATTTCTCTGCCTCTTGGCATGATGGCAAAAAATCACATGCTCTGAAAATGCACCCCACAGACTCTGTGGTGGTGGGCAGGCTGCCGCTACTTTTTACCACTGCACCACGCCGTGAGCGCTAAGAAAGCTGTGAAAGGACTTACCAGGAAGCACATGAAGTCGAGCGCCAGCACGGTGGGCACTCCTCCGAAGGGCAGGCCCTGCAGCACCGTGCTGCGGATGCGGGCCGAGTAGCAGTAGTCTTTAGACTCATTGCTGCAGTTGTTGCCCACACAGGATGGCCCGCCCACAAATATCACCATGATTTATGAATCACCACCACGACACGCTGCCTGCTTGCCCCGCTAGCGCCTCATCCTTAGCGTCCTGGAACAACCTGCAGGAGAAGGAAGGACAACAAGAGGATCAGTGGTGGCAATAAGGATGCGGATATTCATGGACTATAGTGAGAGAAACAATCATGATTATACGTATAGGGATGGAGGGATGGGCGACAGTGACGTAGAGTCTGTGGGGGCCGGGGGGCCAGGGCCCCCATGAGGAATTGGACCAGGGATCTCGGCCCCCATGAGGAATGGGACCTGAATATATATTCGCCTCGGTTCGTCCCGTTTGTGCCGCATCAGGTCGCGCCCGTTCGCGCAATTCTCGTCTTGCATTGACTTTGTATGTAATCGCGCCGCTCTAACCATCCAAGTCTGGCACCTTAACACGTCTGTTTTCCTCACTGTCCGGGCGGGGGGTGGTGGGGGGTGGACCGCGTTGCCTGTCCCTTGTACACATGCAGATCAGGCATTGAAATGCTAATCTGTGTGCTTAACCTGCCAGGTAGGTAAGGGTATATGCATGCATACAGTACTTACTCTGCTTCTTAGGCTACTTGTTCACAATGAAACCACCACCAGCAATAACACCCTGGCTGCCAGCCTGCCGTTGCGGCACGGGCCCCCATGAGGATTATGAAAACTATTCGTCCCCTATTCGCGATATGACATTTCGGACCGATATCCGATATAATGAATTGCTGTCATGGCCGATAACCTACATGTATATAAACCGATGTCTATATGATCTCATTCTGTATTAAAGAAAGTATAATCATTTTGTCCATTCAGAGCTAGGGATGCACCGTTATTGAAATGTTGGCCAATATCCCAACATAAACAGCTTGTATGTGGTATCTTTATTTAAAGATTTTCCAACTTGTTGAACCCTTTGAAAGCTTCCCCAGAAAACACTGAACAGCCTTCATGATCACAAAATACTTTTTCAGGCTTTAATTATTATAAAATCAAATCATATGGGATATTATAAAACTGCAGAATGGGAAATTGTACTTTTGGTATTCTGATGCTAATACTTTACTTGTTTAACATCAAAGCTGAAGGATTATTCTATTTGCCACTGGCTTGCTCATTTCCTGTGTGTCTGTCGATGGAGGATTGGGAAACCTTGACTAAATACAAGTAACTCAGTCAGATTTTCACGTCTGTCTGCGCTGGTGTCACCAATACTAATTCTTGTAGTGACATTCATCAATCCTCTGATGACCAATTAACCTTCAACTCCTCAAACGTCACACACACACACACACACACACACACACACACACACACACACACACACACACACACACACACACACACACACACACACACACACACACACACACACACACACACACACACACACACACACAGTTCAACGACAGAAAACGCAATGAAATCGTTTATACCAATTATTTAAGTGACATCGTCAACTACAATTTCATAATCGTTGACAGCTCTAGTCAACAATTCTGACGTCATCCCCTAACCCTCTCTGCCATTTTAATATAGGATGAATTTTTAAACCACTTTAATTAATTGCCTCTTATTCATCACCAGAATGGCTTTGGCACTGTATCTATGTAATACCCTCTTGGTGCCACAGCACCTCAAAGGCCCTTAAAACAAGGCTCCAGACTTCCCAAAACAAACTGGTCAGGCTACTACTTGGCCTCACTCCCCTAACCCACCTCATCCCTGCCCACTTTGACAGGCTGGAATGGCTTAGGGTTGACGACAGAGTACAGCATCTTGCAATGGGTCTGGTTTACAAGATTCGGTACACCACCAAGATACCCATGTACCTATCTAAATACTTCCTTAATGTCTACAAAGTCCACACCCACAACATGTGCAACCCAGATTCGGCACAAACAAGGAACTAAATTAATTACGCTCTTATGCCACCAAAATGTGGAATGCCCTACCAACAGTCATTAAGACATGCGAATCCCTGGACTCCTTCAAAACCGCTCTCAAAGGGCACCTACGGACGGCTGCAATTCGAAACTGGCCACCGTAAAATCTGAATCCCGCACCCACCCCCTTTCCCCCTCACTGTATATGTTTTTTTCCCTTTTTACCTCCTCTATGATGATTTCCTGTTTTTGGCTATATAGAAGTGTATATTTGTACGTCTCTAAATGTTATGATGAATTGAACATGGTGGACCCTATTGTAAACAAGTGTAATGCTTTATGGTGTCGTCCACAGTTAACAGTTTTGTATTGAGTTGTGCTTGAAACGTACTGTACTTCTCCAATCTGTTAATAAATACTTCAATCAATCAATCAATAATGGTTTAGCCTGCTGCACCCACATGTAGTTGGTATCACCCAAGAACGGGAATGTGTGGATACGGAATTAACATGGATATGGTAAGAATGACATTCCTGAGACCGGTGTGTAAAACCAAGTCGACGAATAAAGCCTACGATAATCATACGGCGTCGTAGCAAAACTCATGCATCTATGATTGCATTACACGACAATTCCTAACCCTAGAGCATGAGCTGTATTTGTACAATGCAATAAACTAAACCTGACTGTAATGGAACATCCTGTCTGAACCAAAGCATTTCCCGTCTGACTTGCAGCTTATACACTAGCTCCAGACAACATTGTTTTGATCACAAAAGCTATCACAAACAGTGATGGGAAAGGTACTAGCATTTTTTACTTAAGTAAAAGGTATCAATACTGCAATGTAGAAATACTCTGTTACGAGCAAAAGTCTGGTATTCAAAGTTTACTTGAGTAAAAGTACAAAAGTATTGGTATCAAAATGTACTTAAAGTTCCTAAAGTACAGAACATGTACTTGGTTACTTTCAACTACTATACATATGTATAACTCTTGATAGCAGCTAGCTGTATTGACAGGAACACATGGCAGCTAGCCTAGGTCAGAGGTCTACTCTAGGTCAAAAGTCACTCTAGACTCAAGTTTATTTCACCAAAATAACTACACACTGGATACACTGCATGGTGAACGCAATTATTACAACGATAACTATGTACTTACTAACACTTTCCTCGACACACACAGACTCTGCCACCATAATGTGGAATTCCCTGACATCATCATCCAAAACATCCTTACAAAACTGGCCTGAGATCAGGAATGTGTGTGGACTGTGGAAAGATATTCCCATTGAAATGAGCGGTTATACACTTGATCTACACTTACACACTTTGTTGACTTACTTAATGTATTAATGTTTTATGCTCTATTGATGAATTGAAAACCGGTACATAGGACAAGTGTAGCGTGGGACCTGGACGGATATGAACACAGATGGATTTTTGTTCATAACCAAATGAACACATTGGAGGCACGGTACATAACCCCCCCCCCATGTTCTCCCTGACAATGCTGGACTGACTCTACTTACAAGAGAAAGGGGGGGGGGGGGGGGGGGCTGAACCAGGACCCCTACGTAATGTGAGCTTTATTGCCCATTGGAATGCAGGCTACATAAGCATGCAGAATGCTGAGAGCAACCTCTCTAAGACTACACAATGAGACAATAAAGTTTGAATAAAACTGTTCACATATTATGCCTTTGAACCACGAATATATATATATATTTGTATACTATCTATTGGGGTTCAACCATATATATATATATTGTGTTGAATTAATGTGATGAGTGTATTATATATTATATATATAATTATATTCTGGCTTGCCTGACTTCTAATTTACATACGGCTGTACTGTTTGATATCTCCACATGTGGAAATTCATGCTGAGTGCAAATATTTAGTCAGATGTATTGATAGGAGCTCCCCAGAACCACTAGTGACGAGTTAGTATTTCATGTGCTTTATGGTTCATGGGTTAAGGGGACAGCCCCCTACAGCCCACACACACACGTCCGGACCCTGCAGCTCCTTGCATGACAAGGAGCCAGTCTCCGCCTCTTCAATATATATGAGATGGCCAAGCAGCCATCTCTCTCTTAAAAACTTCTACTGGGAAGACGGAGGACCGCAGCAAGGGAGGGTTGACGCCACGTCCCCGCTCACACACACTCTGTCCTCCTTCACTGACCAGGCCCTGGGTTGACTCTGTCCCCACCACAGAAGTTCCATTTCCTGGGTAAGACCTCAGCGCCACAGCGGCCGGTTCCCAGAGACCGTGAGGCAACCCAAAACTGACCAGACGACAGGTTCTCTCTCTACGAGACTCTCAGCGCCCAGAGGATAAGACATCCCAAGTCTCCTCTGCCGCTCGAATCTTCAAGAGGGTCAGCTTAAGCCAAGCGCCACCGAGCTGATCCCGACGAGGGAAAACCGATGCCTGCACACAGCTGCCTCTGATGACTACTAAACCACTGCCCAGTGACATCCTTCTGGGCCGGCCATCCACCGCCCCTAGCCTCTGGCTAGCTCAACAGCACCACGGCCCAGCTACCACATGGTCACCGCTACAGACAATGGCTGCCATCCACTGCTGACCTCTACACACAGGCGAGCATTATATCACATGATAAATGGCAACTGAGTGTAGCGTTCAGGCAGGGTAGAGATGTTATTTTGGAAGGTAGATCTGCTATTTTTGAAACCTCACTTTTATTATTTCATGTTTCTCTTTCCTGTATTTGTTTCAGGAGCTATCACTATTTACCTTTACCTGACCTTACTTTGATCAAAAGGTTTCATTTAAACCTGTGCCAATTTTTGGGATTGTTTGTACACATTTGATATATTTTGTTATAATAAATTTATATGATTTTCATTAAGAAGTCGTTGTGTATTATATCTCAATATTTACAGTACAAGTACCGTTGGAATATTTAATGCAAGTCTGTCCAAGAATTCATGTTACATTACAGTGACGTGAACAATATAATTATTATATTGTAATATTTTAATAAATCATAATTCATAAATTATGAATATTGATATTTGAAATATTACGTCCTGACAGCTGTTACCCAGCTATATTACAGATGGTGCCCCGTGTGAGGCAGACTCTTATTCCAACTGTACGTACTGTAAATTCTGAGATTAAAATTAATATTTTCCAAAACAAAAAAATATATATATATATATATATTTTTGGAAAAAGTTTTTTTTTAAATAACAATAATAATACAGGCCTAGTATTGTTGTTCTTATTTTCGTAATCGAGTTCAGTGATTTAAGTTGATCAATGTCTGGTTGGAAGTTAATTGTAGAATGATTCAAATCTAAAAACAGAATTTGAGTGAAAGCGTTTCAAAATAGGCACTATTCCAAAAATCCCTTTCTTTCCAACCCCTGAGGAAGTTAGAGAAGGCATGGTGTGTTAACAGTAGTTGTCAAAGTCATTTTTGTGGGGACTCCCCAAGTTATGATAATATATTAAATATTGTCATAATCATATCATATATCATATATGATCGACTCTGGATACACTGAGTCATCAAGCTTTGTTCAGGATTAGCGATCTAGACAAGCAAATGTGGCTATAGTGGCGTGAAACCATATGTCAAATATCCTCCATCTGACACATTGGATTCATAATATCTGTGTCAAATCGAGTAGATCTTGACATTATTTGGAAGCCCTCTCCATAACTAGAGGACGTTTTTGAAATACAGCTTTGTTTCACTTCCTGTAGAGTAAAAAATTAAGTGTTATAGGTCTATCACTAATTCTCAAGTGTAACTATAACTACTATTTACCAATAGTCATAACTGCATACTCTTGGTTAAATAGAAGTGAAACTGTGACGCTCAGGTTAGTGATTGGACGTAAGCAGCTTGTCATAAGTTTGTTTTCCTTTTGTAGCCTATTAGTGACACAGTAGCAGTTAGTGTGAAATTTTGCTGAAACAATTGCTGTAACATTTTGACAGTATACTGGAGCAAAATTCTGCACAGATCAGCAGGGCAACAGTTTGGTTATATGTTTTGGTTTTAATTCATGCCTCACATTCTAGACCTTGGCCTCTGGCTCCAAGCAAGCTAGGGTTTTTGATTGAGGTGTTTATTGAAACTAAATGTGTACCATGTTGTTGGTTTGTATTTAACTTGGCCAAATGGCTAAAGTTAAGCATCTCTCTGCCTAGGGTGAGAGAGGAAGATTTTTGTGTGCACTGTGTGTGTTTGACCGGAACCATTTTAGATTTTTGGCCCTCACACACACACCCACACACACACACACACACAACACACAACCCCCTTTGAAGATTTGTTATCAATCATTGAAAAGGGGGGTGAGTGTTGTAAACCTTTTGGGGTAGTCCATCCTGGTTCCAGGCCATAAACCCAGGCAGGATTAGCTGAGTCAACAACCAGTTGACACCAACCCCATTTAGTTTTGGCCTCCAGAGCCACACGGCAGACCTGACCCCCACCTATTTTTCTTCATCCCTTCAAATCGAAGAGGAAGAAGGGGGGGTTCTGGGCCTGTTCCCCTGTGTTGGGCCATGCAGACAGAGAGAGACAAACTCCTATCACCAATTTTGCAGAATATATACTAGTAGTTTACTTCTAAACTCTCTCCTGGCTGTGAAAGTCTTTGTCTTTGTCTTGTACCAAATTGTGAGAGATTCACTTCAGTGGCAAATGTGTTCTTGTTAACCTCAAAATAATTATAATGCTATCCAACTTAGTTCCATTATGATCTAGACTTAAGCTTTAATTCATTTTGGCAGAACAGATTGGTTACAATCAGTTCAGAATCCTAGAAGTTATTATTTAATTTCCAGGGAAACAACTAAATTCTATTTTAAACTTGTTCGAACTATCAAAGTTCACCTACAAAGTATTTTCAACTTAATTTTAAGTAGACCAAACACACTTCTAGTTCCCTTAGTCACGATTATATACTGACAAGTGGTACATTATAACTATTTTTGCCAGCCGAAGAGAAATCTCATAATTTTTTTTTTTTTCTTCCAGTGACTATCTCTCAGCAGTCCTTGTCTCAAAAATTGCTCAAATATGCTGCATAACATGGCATATGTGGTAGCACAAGCAATAAGAGGGCTAAATTTTGATCCCAAACTGAAAAATACTTTTCGATTTGATTGTGATACAGACATGTGTCAACTGATTACACCGTTATCAACAGCTAAGAGTCAAAAGATCGAACTGCTGAGAGATGTTTTAAAACAGGAAAATGTGACAATGCAAAGATATGGTGATTTGACTCAAATCTGTAAACTACAGAGTTCTGTCATAGATTTGCAAGACAGGATTGCATGCCTGGAGAGTCGTAAATGTACCGCTAATGATGATATGGTTAAATGTTTTCAGGACCTCCTGACCGAGGTCAGAGGTCGAACTCAGGCACGCAATGGTCAGCTTTGCTGTGGACCTGTGGAGCAGACCCAGTTGGGGGTTAATCAGTCAAAAGTAATCTCAGAATTGAATTCTAATGTGAACAAACTAAATATAGAAATCGATCAATTACGGAACACTGTGGCTTCACAGGACGCTAGCCTTAATTTTAGCGTACAGCATATTTCAATGCTGCAAGCTAAAATAGACCAAATTGACGAAAATGAGTGGGAAAACCACAGGACGTGCAATGACACATCCCCTCTCATTAGCAGTCAACAAGGAGGGGGGGGGCTGGATCCTGTTTCCTCCCCAACCTCCTATGTGCCTGATACTAAACTTTTAACCCCTTTCTCAACACGGCCAAAGCGACCCCAGGTCAGCCAATATCCTTATCGGTCCGGGGTTGTGACCCGGTCAACTGGTGGTCAGACTCCAGATTTGGTCAGAGCACAATATGGTGTAGGCATGGTGGAGGTGATGTCACCTCTACCATCAAATCAAGTAGATCCTGACCTTAACACACAGGCACATGCTAAGACCCTGGGGGATGATGTCCTGTGGAAAATCTCTAAACATATAGACCATTTTTACCCACAGGCTTCAGGCAATACAGATTCCCAAGCATACCTGGACTGTATTGTTGACAGTTTACGTTCGTATGAACCAGTCACGGTGGAAACAAAGGTGAATCTCATCCGTTTAACCTCAAGCCGCGAAGTTGCCTCCTGCCTTAGGCGGCAGGCAAGTCAAACACTACTAGACTGGCATTCTGTCTGTCAGGCAATAATCGGGGAGTTTGACCACGATGTTGCCAAAAGTGGGCTGATTTCGGCCATGGAAATTAAACAGCATGAGCAGGAAGATGTTAGGGTATTTTATAAACGTTTAATGAAAGCATTTTTCGGCAGTAAAAATAGCCCAAAGATGGAGGAAGATGTACATTTCAAGGCGTTGTTCCTAAATAATTTACTTCCCTCTGTTACAAAACACTTCCCTCTCGGAATCAATTCTGAGAAAATACGTGCCGTTGTTTTGCGATCCTTGGCAAAGGAAGCGTTTGACAGAGAATGCCATGAAGCATCTTATGTAACTGTCAGCACCCAAATCGATGACTGTCTCCCCGAAAGTCATCAGAGCCCTGTGTTGGTAAAGAATTCCCCAAAGGAATCTCGTAGACAAAAGAAATCCCGCATCTACGCTGCCAGACAGGTTTCAAGCCCCACTGATAATGACTGGAGAAAATCTATGAGGGATTATACACCTTGATAATTCTACACAACACGGTGGTTATTTCTTTGTACGTGAATGTTTCAGACGACCACTACACTATATAGTTTGTGTCATTTGAAACATTCGGGGGGATACAGTGTTACACCTGTTGTTTGCAGTAATTATATACATCTGTTTGTACACTTTGTGTCACGTATGTCTCATAACAGTTTGAGATGTTTATACACAGGCAACACGTTTGCATGTATATAAACGAGTGTATAAGATACGGCAACATAAACTTTTTTAGTCACTCCATGATGATGAACATTATCTGTGTGCCTTGATCATTATTTGTTTTACTAACCATAGGTGAGGTAACAGCATGTATTAACTACACTGTAGCTCCACCCACATTGGTTGTGATTTTGCCCTATCAAAGGTGATTTAAACTGATAAGTAATATATCAAGGAATATGTTTGACAGACAAGGGCCAACCATGGTTGACCTTTGTCCATCGCAGATGACAGCTGTTAATACTGCTGGCCGACTTCACAGGGATTCGTGCACTGTACAAAGCTTAGTGGTATTTTGTTTTAAGCATATAAGTTGTGAGTGAATCAGGAGCTTTGATTCCTCGCCCCTGATCAGGGTGGGGATGGTAGGGGCTCTGTATGCCACTTTTACAACTGTGACATCATTAGTCCCTCTTTTCACAGGATAACAGAGTCATGAACTGTTGATCTGTAGTGATAGGAGGAACAATGGCTGTAATGCTTAAAACACTATACCAATTTGCTAGGGACAGTAACCCACATGTGCATGTCCAATTTGTGAATCTAAGGCCATCATTTTTGTCAATTACAACTATATAGAAATGATGTCTCCACACACACTTCATCATTTCGGTGACTAGGAGAGATGCCTACTATTATAGGTCTAAAGCCTACAGCAAACCTTTGACGTAGCTAGACCCAATCAAACCCAATCTAACCGGTAGCTAAACTACACGTGACTACTTCACGTCAGTTAGAGTGAACTCACTGCTTAAATTAAACTATGGTAAACAAAAACAGATCTTAGAAAGAAGTGCTCTGATAAAAAGGCATGACAAATGCTAACACATCACTCCTCCAATTATAGCCTACATTATAATAGGAGTTTTCTAAACAGTCTCAGCTCTATTTGAGATTACCTGTATGTTACCTGTGTTTTCTTTGTTTTGAATTGTTGTTCAACAAATCAGTTTGTACTAGAGTTAATCAATCTATTCACGTCACAGTGAGTAGAACAAGTATGCTTTCTTTCCACATAGTAAACAAAACATACAGTAATTTATGTGCATTTTTTTGGAGTTTTTCCTTTTGTGTTTTTGGCCTTATTCCTTCAATTTTGTGTAGACTTGTTTTGTGTTTAACTTGAAGCCTCTGACTATAGAGCCACGGCCTATAAGAGAACTTTCTTTCAAGAAGTCCAGAGTTATACAGTCACCAGAACAGTTTAGCAGATAAGAAGTTGCCATTTAATCATGCGATGTATATGCTCTGTGTACTCTGTGTTCACCCTCTCACTTTTTACTTTTGCCCTCAAAGATCAAGGACTCAACGTGTCGTTTCGTCATGATACTGAGGACAAAGGGGGGACATGTAGCGTGGGACCTGGACGGATATGAACACAGATGGATTTTTGTTCATAACCAAATGAACACATTGGAGGCACGGTACATAACCCCCCCCCCATGTTCTCCCTGACAATGCTGGACTGACTCTACTTACAAGAGAAAGGGGGGGGGGGGGGGGGGCTGAACCAGGACCCCTACGTAATGTGAGCTTTATTGCCCATTGGAATGCAGGCTACATAAGCATGCAGAATGCTGAGAGCAACCTCTCTAAGACTACACAATGAGACAATAAAGTTTGAATAAAACTGTTCACATATTATGCCTTTGAACCACGAATATATATATATATTTGTATACTATCTATTGGGGTTCAACCATATATATATATATTGTGTTGAATTAATGTGATGAGTGTATTATATATTATATATATAATTATATTCTGGCTTGCCTGACTTCTAATTTACATACGGCTGTACTGTTTGATATCTCCACATGTGGAAATTCATGCTGAGTGCAAATATTTAGTCAGATGTATTGATAGGAGCTCCCCAGAACCACTAGTGACGAGTTAGTATTTCATGTGCTTTATGGTTCATGGGTTAAGGGGACAGCCCCCTACAGCCCACACACACACGTCCGGACCCTGCAGCTCCTTGCATGACAAGGAGCCAGTCTCCGCCTCTTCAATATATATGAGATGGCCAAGCAGCCATCTCTCTCTTAAAAACTTCTACTGGGAAGACGGAGGACCGCAGCAAGGGAGGGTTGACGCCACGTCCCCGCTCACACACACTCTGTCCTCCTTCACTGACCAGGCCCTGGGTTGACTCTGTCCCCACCACAGAAGTTCCATTTCCTGGGTAAGACCTCAGCGCCACAGCGGCCGGTTCCCAGAGACCGTGAGGCAACCCAAAACTGACCAGACGACAGGTTCTCTCTCTACGAGACTCTCAGCGCCCAGAGGATAAGACATCCCAAGTCTCCTCTGCCGCTCGAATCTTCAAGAGGGTCAGCTTAAGCCAAGCGCCACCGAGCTGATCCCGACGAGGGAAAACCGATGCCTGCACACAGCTGCCTCTGATGACTACTAAACCACTGCCCAGTGACATCCTTCTGGGCCGGCCATCCACCGCCCCTAGCCTCTGGCTAGCTCAACAGCACCACGGCCCAGCTACCACATGGTCACCGCTACAGACAATGGCTGCCATCCACTGCTGACCTCTACACACAGGCGAGCATTATATCACATGATAAATGGCAACTGAGTGTAGCGTTCAGGCAGGGTAGAGATGTTATTTTGGAAGGTAGATCTGCTATTTTTGAAACCTCACTTTTATTATTTCATGTTTCTCTTTCCTGTATTTGTTTCAGGAGCTATCACTATTTACCTTTACCTGACCTTACTTTGATCAAAAGGTTTCATTTAAACCTGTGCCAATTTTTGGGATTGTTTGTACACATTTGATATATTTTGTTATAATAAATTTATATGATTTTCATTAAGAAGTCGTTGTGTATTATATCTCAATATTTACAGTACAAGTACCGTTGGAATATTTAATGCAAGTCTGTCCAAGAATTCATGTTACATTACAGTGACGTGAACAATATAATTATTATATTGTAATATTTTAATAAATCATAATTCATAAATTATGAATATTGATATTTGAAATATTACGTCCTGACAGCTGTTACCCAGCTATATTACACAAGAATGGAAACAAGCCCCACGGGACATTTGTTTTTATGTTATCCCTTACTTAGCTTAAAATGTTTTACTACGTACCTCTGTGCTGTTTACATTTTGTGATTAATAAAGCATTCAATCAATCAAAAAGATCAACAGGACATTTGGTCCTCACAAGTATAGTAATGCAAGAACACACACACGGACCCTGATCTTTCCCCCTAAGTAATTTTCACCCTATGTTTAGATTTTAGCGTTGGCTATTCTATTCTTGTGCATCTGCTATTTTTGAACATTTAAGAATCTGGAATGTCTGAGAAGTACCGATTGTCTGATTCAGAAGGCATTTGTAGAATCAAACTCAGGTTTTCAAGGGCTAAATTATCAAATGTCCCATTTATACTATTATTCAAATAAATGGTAAATGGTGCATTTATCTTAGTGCTTTTATCCAAGGCGCTTTACATAGATTGTGCATTACATTCACCCATTCACACACCAATGGCGGAGGAAACCATGCAAGGCACCAACTTGCTCATCGGGAGCAATTTGGGGTTCAGCATCTTGCCCAAGGACACTCAGGGGGTGCCCGGGATCGAACTGGGAACCTTCAGTTTGCCAAGCGGCCACTCTACCCCTGAGTGACTGCCGCCCGTCAAATAAAGCTCCTTCAGTACGACCGACCGAGCGACAATCGGAGTGAGTGCTGTTTGTCAACCAACCTTCAGTGGTTACATTGACACAAATCAATAGCATTCCATTCAGTATCATATCATGACTGAGCAGGAATATCACAGATATCCTTGCGGTCTGAGCAGGTGCCCTTGTATCTATAGGTCTGCATATTATTCTATACATGTACATTTTCATCCACGACTCAGGTTCCAGTGATCAAGCTGTGTGTCACGTCATTAGTGATTGCGGAATGTGCCGTCGCTTTGAAATGACAGCGTAGTGCATTCCGATCCTATTGGGCAATCCCACCCGACCTCGCATTTCACAAGTGTGAAAGTTGGGGTATCGGAATTCAGCTTCTCTGATGGATGATTGGTTGCGTTAAGGCGGTGGGAGCCAGGGACTGACTGGCTGGACATACGTCCTCTAAAAGCCATGCTGGCAGAAGACCAAAGAAGCCGTGGTTTTAAAAGCCTTTTTCACCTAATGAAGTGCTTTGAGTTTGGCTGCTGGGATACGTTACGTACTGCACCGCTATGCACTCGCTTTCGGAGTGGAAACCTCGTATTGTCCTTTTCATGAAATATGGGGAAAAGGAGAACCTGCATTCCAACGGATACATTGTAGTTTATTATTACAATTATTATTATTCCGTTGAAATATGGAGATACAGCGTTTCTGACCAGGCACCAACAGACAGACAGACAGACAGACAGACAGACAGACAGACAGACAGACAGACAGACAGACAGACAGACCCTCATCAAAATGGTTTCAAAGTGCAACTAACAAGAGTTATCGAGACAGTGGTACCACGACGTCTGCCCATAGATTTTTCAGGAGCACACGCACACACATGCATTGATTACCACTAGACCTACTGCAGAGCTGCTACCTTTAAACACATCCTAAATCTGAGGTTTTGAGGAAAAAATGCTGCTACTGTACAAAGTGACTGCAAAATAATTGCTGCTATTTGTTTCAAAAAAGCTTTATACCCTGTATAACATGTATATAACAACACAATGTGACTGTTTACAAAATGCTGTACCAATGCTGTATCAATTCAAAGGAGCTTTATTGGCATGAGAAAACATACGTTTACATTGCCAAAGCAAGTGTCACAATATAATAAAAACCGTTGAAAATGGGGAAAGTAAATAGTAGCAATTTTTGCAGTCAGTTTTGGACAAATAGCAGCATTTTTTGTCAGGACTATTTAAATAGTATACAGAAAAGCGATTTAAGATCTATTTAAAGGTAGCAGCTTTACTTACATGTGCAAGGTACAGCGGTCTACTTGGTCACACCAGCATGCATTAACACAGGAATGAGCCTAGATGCATATCAATTGCCCATTGTGTGTGACCTAGTGTAGGTGTTAAGCGACGTGCGTGTGATGTCTTTAAATTTAGCATCCTGCCAGAGATCAGGATTCACCAATGCAACACTGCTGGTACGAGTACCACAATGTGCATATCCACGCACGCACGCACGCACGGCCGATATGTCAATACAAAAAGAGAACTGTACAGTACTTGTCAAACAAAAAAAAGATCTTCTATCTTCACATTGGGTGCGTTCAGAAATTCGCACTGAGCGGCGAGCGTACTGGTGTGCCCTCTTCTCGTTTGTTTATTCAGTGCACTGGGTGCGTTGTCGTACGAAAATCTGTTGCGCTGCACCTGAAAGGAGACTTTTATACACCCCACTGACCGACCCTACTCAGAAGTTGGGGTTGCTCAGTGTCTGTGAGTGCGCCACTGCGGTGTCTCAAGCGCTCCCCGGGGGTGAAAGCTAATTGCTAGCAAGGCAAGCATTTAGTACATCACATTCATAATTTACCTTGGTCCATGTTTTAACTGGTCGTTCGTAAATAAGCCACACTCGGTGCGCTCTGTGACGTGACCACCCAGCACACTCATAAAACTGAGCACATCACCGGTGCGCATTTCCGAACGCACCCATAATCTTCTGCAGAACAGAGTCAAACAAAATGTAATGCCTCAACTCTTACAATTCCAAGTACTTGTTAGGGTGGTTTGTCAGGGTCGTGGCTTGAAAAGTTTGAGAACCACTGAGTGACCTAGCTATTGCTGTGCCGTTAACATGCCTTTCTGTGTGGAGCTCCTGCAAGTCCTGTCTGTCTGTGTGCAGTGTGCATGTGCGTGTGCGTGTGCGTGTGCGTGTGTTGCCTCTCGCACCAGTAGGGGCTGTCACTCACTATCATGACATTTTAGTAGACTGTCATACAAATAGTTGCCATTGATGATTTGTAAACAAACATTGCATCAATCCTGAACAGCCCATATACTTAAAGGACCACTTCAACCATTTTCAATCTATCGTCAGCTTATAATGAGTATTATTGAGGACCATTCCTGTCTACTCGGTATGTGTCTCAGAGGAGGTCTCAGAGGAGGGCTATGTGGACACTTCAGAAACCCTAACCCTTCCTCTTCTACCTCGGATTTGAACCCTGGTCTCCTCTAATTTTAGATGTGTCAAACCAAAAACAGGATGGTGTCAAAGGTCATGTCTCACCTAGACACAGGATCTAAATGTCTCAGTAGAAGAGCATGGAGAGACTAAATATAATAAGTTATATTGCATTAACATATACTCTACCATATAGAGTAGGACAAAATTACATTTTATTCATTCATAAAAAGGTTACATAGTGCCTCTTTTCACCCAAGGCTACAAGTTAATTTAGTCGACTAAAACTATGAAATATATTGACAATTTCGTCAACTAGTGGAGAATAGATCCAGTAGAATTAAGATTGGGTGTCGTGGTCTGAAAACAGCCAGTCCTACAAATCAGCACCATCAAAGCCTGCCAAAATAATTTAGTCAGCTAAATCAACCATAGATTTAGTTAATCTTATAATATTTTGTTAGCTAAAACTACTTTAACTTAGACTAAAAGTAAAACATTTCAGATGACTAAAAAACTAAATGGAATTTTATTTAAAAGACTTTGATTAAAACAAAATTAAATGTGGAAATTAGCACTGCCAATAGAAGACAAACTGACGATCGACACACTACAAAACAAAGTCAAGTTGAACTGGTTTCAACTTTTCTCAGCGCTGCAATGACGCAATGAAGTGTCAATCAACTATAATATGTTTTAGTTTCACCACTTCCACTCCCCACTGTTGAACACGCCCTGAACACCATGCCTGTCACCAGGGTTCTGGGATCCTTTCAGGATTTTAACGATTCTGGTTCCTTAAAGGACAACTTTAGTTTTTTTAGGTTGTTATTAGAGAAAGTAAAAGATGAGTGTCAATTCTTTTTCATTTGCTGCTTTCTTTCGTTTTAGGGATTTTAGCTGTTTTTGACAGGGGGGGCATTCGAGCATGGGGCTAAATATGTATTTTTTTTTACAAAATGTTATAGCGATTTTTTTTATTATTTACTATAGTCCTACTAGACCCCAAGAAATTGCATCTGGCAACAAAAGATCACAGGATCTACTAAATGTGTCAAACTGACATATTGAGTGTGACACACAGTGTGGCTTCCCCCCCCCCCCCCCCCCCCAGTAGGATACCTTCACACTCAGTAGATGCTGATCTTTTGTGGCCAGATGTAATTTCTTGGGGTCTAGTAGGACTATAGTAAATAATAAAAAAAGAAATCGCTATAAAAAAAAATGTGTAAAAAAATACATATTTAGCCCCATGCTCGAATGCCCCCGCCCCCCTGTCAAAAACAGCTAAAATCCCTAAAACGAAAGAAAGAAAATTAACACTCATCTTTTACTTTCTCTAATAACAACCTAAAACATGAACCTTGGTTGAAAAAAACTAAAGTTGTCCTTTAAAGGTATATTCAGTGATTTCACTTAATTCAAATATCACTTATTTTTTTGTTTTGTTGTGATAATCCTCCCAACTATAGAGTGAGTTCCTCCCTGTCCCCAGTTAACCCCTGGGGTAAAAAACAAAACGTAGGTTTCGTTTTTGGCTAGGTGGCCCAGCCTTCTAACCTGACTCCGCCAGTGCTGCCTTGATCCCGCCTCTAGCTGCCGCTGATTGGCCAGGCCGTTTGGTGGCCGGAGCATCAAGTCTGCCTGAGAGTTCCCAGATGGGAGCAAGAGGGGGGAACCCAGTGTACTCTCTGCTGCCCCATCTGGCGGAGTCAGGTTACCAGCCTTCATCCAATCAGGATAGAGAGGGGCCTTCCGCCAATCAACCGCGGGGGCGGGCCTTTGTGTGCGTGCTGTTGGCCTGTTGCACTTCCCCCCATTGTGCATGCATGTGCACATCTTGTTACCGGGGCGGACCGGGTTTTTTTCAAATCACCCAAATCACTGAATGCTCCTTTAAGTGGTTAAGTTGGTTAACCACTTCAAATTAAATATCTTCGCTGAAAGTAGCTGATCTACAAGCGTGTAGATCGGCTATTTTCTGCGACAGTTTTCCCCAGAAAGTGGTTAATTCACAATAAGACACCAAATTGTATCTTTTGCCTCTAGAGCTGTAAAGTTTGGGAGCCCCTGATTTAGAGCGTCCGTCCTTGAAATGAATGACGCAAGACGGTGATCACACGAGAACAGACGGCCCTGGACAATGACGAATGGCCAGGTCATCATGCACGAGGATGTCATTTAAAATATATTGCAAAGGGCAAACAGAGAATGAGTATGCATATTAATTAATACATACATTACAAAACATACACACATTTGCTGAGAACAGTGTTATCTTCCTCTCTCAATCTCTTTCTGTCATGACCATCATTCTGTCTATCCATCTGTTTCCTTTTCCATCTCCTACTGCCTTGTCATCTCTCTCCACCCTTTCCTGTGTCCTTGATCCCTTCCTCTGTCTCTGTCTCCTTTTGTCTTTCTCATCTTTCTATCCCCCTCTCATCTCTTTCTCTCGCCTCTTCTGTGTGTGTGTGTGTGTGTGTGTGTGTGTGTGTGTGTGTGTGTGTGTGTGTGTGTGTGTGTGTGTGTGTGTGTGTGTGTGTACAGTTTCACTGTACTGGGATCAGTGTTGATTTGACAGAGTGCAGAGGAACCCATGAGTCATCAGAGGACAAACACTGTAACCAGTAACCACCATACGCACATAACACAACAACCCAAGGCAACGCAACGCGACACGCACGGCACGGCACAACACGACACAAGTACAATTGACTAGAGCGTCGCAGTCCCGCCCCCTCGAGAGACCCGGAAAAGAATTCCCCGTTCATTTTCCTCATAGACTTTTCAAACAGTATTTATTTAAAGACGTTTACACCGCGGACAAAGCCAACTTGAGTTGTGACAAATCATGACAATAAACACAATGTTTTGGGCTGATCAAATCATTAGAAAGGAGAAAAAGGCAGGATACCAGCTGACTTCACCATCCAATACGCTTGGAAAAAGGAGTGCAAGGAGGTCCAAAACAAACACCTGGTGTCAGACCCCAACCAACAGGTCCCTGCCACCAACCTCCCAATGAGACAGTAGTATATAGGTGCAGGACTGGACATGGCCCCTGCTTGGCCAGCCTTCACAAATGGGGCAGTAGCCCAAGCCCACTATATGCGTGTGCCGTGTGGTGAGGAACAATATGGAGCACATCATTGAAGTGTGTCCTCTCCAAGGACTGGAAGGAGGATTAGTCACCCTCCATACATCAGATCAGGAGGCTTGGCTTAAGTTAAGGACCATGCATTAGCTAAATAAATAAATACAATAAATCAAATGCAGAGATTACTGAGAGACCTGCCTCAGTAATCTAGGATCGCAGGTAAACCAAGAACCTAGCATCACATACATACATCACAACATAAATAATCTGTATAATACTAGAATTTCGCGGGCCTTCGGCCCGCTCATCCCAGAGTTGCGTTGCCCCGCGTTGCGATACAGAAGTCCACAGATACAGAAGTCCACAGTGACACGCGTTGTATGCAGCTGTTTTGTGTTGCAGCGCGTGCGCGCGCGCGCGTGTAGTGTTGTTGTTCTTATCCATAACAATAAATGGATCAAATATGCTCTATATTAGTTATGTATAGATTTAAAGCAGTGGCTGTCAAAGGTGTGATCCAGGGACCCTCATGGTTCCTTGAGGGGGTTCCAAATGGACCCATTATAGGTCTGTAACTCTGAGAGTGTACAAATGGAACCAAGTGGACCCTACAGGTCTGTAACTCTGAGAGTGTACAAATGGAACCAAATGGACTCTGTTATAACGTTTAACTGTGATACTGTACAAATGGAATCAAATGGGACTCTTATGGGTCCATTTGGTTTTACTCTCAGAGTTATGGGGGTCCTTGAAATTTAAAAGGGTTGAGAAGCTGTATGCAATGGCTTATGTCTTGTAAAAAGAGAGACCAGCCTATTCTCCAAAGCATGATATCTTATGCTTTGCTAGGTTGTACAAATTAATATTGGGTCAATATAATTTGCAGGACTCACGTGTGTGCTCTCTGTCTCTCTCGCTCTCTTCTCTCTCCTCCGTCTCTGGGGTGTGTGGGGGGGGGGGGGGGGGGGGGGATTAGTGGCGCTGCCTGCGACAGTGCTATACTTCTCCAGCAGCGGTGCAGAACCGAGAGAGTGACACATTCTTGTGGATGTAAACTGCGCAAGTTGTAGCTTTAAAGTTCGGATTGTGTAGTCGCACCGGTGGTACAAAGTGAATGTTACAACTCGCACGGTGATGTTGTAAGGCGCAAATGCGAGTACCTAGTCGCACTGTCGAGCCCTGTGTAGTGTAGTGGCATTTTCGCTGCATCGCGAGGCGATCCAAATTCCCCCCCGCGCACGCACGCACGCACACACACACACACACACACTGGACGTAGCTGTGTGTTGTTGCAGCGCGCGCGTGTGCGTGTAGTGTTGGTGTTGTTGTTCGTGTCGATATTTGCGCGTCGGTTTGTCCCGCTTGTACCACGCCAGGTTTGCACAGTGCGCTCAGTGCGATATTTCCGAACGTGGGCGTTGTGTGTGTGTGTGTGGGTGGGTGTGTGTGTGTGTGGCTGGCTGTGTTTTGTTGCGTGGGGATCGCCATGTGAGGGGGCTAGCCAATAAGGGCCCTGTGTTGCATGTGGAGAATTGTGTAGGTGAGTGTGTGTGGTGTAGCCGAACGGGGTGGTGAGGACATGAGGGGGATGTAGCACAGCAATCGGTGACCCCTACATTAAGCTGTGTTGCTCCCAAGATGCAGTGCAAATGCGTGTTGTAGCAACCGTAGCCAATGGGAAAACAGGATGCAGTGTTGCCAGGTCCGCGAATTGTAAGCGAGTTGTAAGTAGCGTGTTGAATGGCATTTTTTCTGGGCTTGTTTTCATAGACCTGGCAACAAATTAGGCGGGGGTGTCGGTGCTTGTGGCGTGTTTGTGTTTATTATTGATATTGATGTTGTTTGTGAGTGTGGACGGGAGGCGGCTGTAGTGGCAGTGCAATGACAGTTTTTACGCGGGTGTTGTTGACTGTGGGCGTGCGGCGCGACATGAGGAGATAGCCGTGGATCGACGCGGAGGGTAAGACTGTGTCGTGTTAGTGTGTTGTTGCAGTGTGTGTTGCAGCGTGTTGCAGCGTGTCAGTGACGTAGTAGCTGGTGCCTTTTGTTCCTGTGCGTGCTTTTGGGGACATGTTTTCAATTGTATATAAGGATATTTGAAACTATACGATACCAGGTAAACAATGAACCTGGCATCAGTCTAAATAACCTGAAATAGTGGTTCTCAAACATGTTTAGCTCAGTTCACCCCTGTAAATAACCTTTTCATACACAGCCCCCCTGAATTACATGGAATACTTTACAGCATAGCACCTTATGTCATATTAACGGTACACAATATGTAAATCTTTCCCCCTGATACAGTATGCCATGAGTATATCAGTTTTCATTAGGACAGATTGAAAATACTTTTTGGTGAAGATCGCGACTTGGTGTACTGTAGACTGAAAAAGAACACACCAGTAGTATAGTGCGAGTGACATTGATAACTTGTAACGTAACTCTTTACATTTTCCCATTCAGTAACGCCATTATGTTACTATGTTTTCAGTGGGTGAGTTAGTAGTTACCCACGTTACGTAATGTATGGTAATCCAAAAGAACCGTCTCCTCCTCCTGCCAGTGCGGAGTCTGTCATGTAAACTGACGGTGCACTGAATGCGCTCCCAGAGTGAAACACATTCCACATGAGAAAGAGAAAGTGGCTTCCACAGGGCATAAGTCATCATAATGATGATGATTGGTCAACATAGGGTAACATAGGGTAATTACTTTAGGCCTGTCTGTGCATGGGCAAGGCATCAGTTGTCTGTGATTTTGGATATTGTACTATTGGCACAATAGGTTTAAATAATAGGTCTAAAACACCCCATAATCGCATAGCTGAGGTTAGACACAGACAGGTCCCAGCTGTTGGAGCCCGGCAATGTGTCAAGGTGTCTCTGAGCAACACACTAACCCCATATGGTTGACCGGAGTCCCTCAGGGCTCTATACTAGTGTATTTGACAAGCTCACAACACGACGTGCTATTTTCAGAAGAAGCGTTCCCCACAATACCAATGCTGCTGGTTAACCCCTAGCTGCCCACAGTGCTCCCTAGAGAAAAGCACTCAGCTGAAAACTGAATTTCCCCCGTGGGATGAAATAGGTTTAGTTATTATTAAAACACAATGCAACAACACGTCAAACACAACCTATACTGACTTGAACTATAGTAGAAAGTAGTAAGTACACATCTTGTTCTGTCTTCAAGTATGGAACTTAGTGCACTCTGTACTGACTTAGCCTGGCTAATAGTACCGACTTAGGTAGTGGTTGAAACAAAACGTTTTGTTAAACTTTTAAAGCTCTATATTCTGATAGTAACCGTTGCTATATATACTGTAGTGTTAGTTCAGTAACAGGAGTCTTCCAATCTCTCAGCTCTTTAATAATCAGACATTTTCACTTGTTTATCCTGTACACTGTTGTTAGATAATTTCTGATATACCGTTCATTGTATGACCCCTTGACCTCATGGCCTGTCATGGGTTGCACTCTCTCCTGTATTCTATCTGTCAAACTCTGCCCTGGTCAGACTGTCAACTCTGCCTTGGTCAGAGTGGCTCCGGTGAAGGCCACAACAACACCCGGAACACATTAACATTTGTTTGCCAGCCTGCCCGTCTGTGTTTGTGACTTGCCATATCTTGAAGCATGAGGAGTTCTTTTGACGTCAGAACAAACAAACGTTGGAAGTCTCGAAGCATCGAGAACATGCTGGAACTCTGTCGCTACCACCTCCAATCACGGAGTGACAACACTTGTCTGTGCATCATTTATGCCTACGTCATTTGTACTATATAATCCTTCTCATAACAATTGTACACTAGGACCTCCATGATTGAACATTGACAAACCTGTATTGTGTAAAGAGGCTGTGATCTGATTGACTTGTAAACAAGAAACTTAAGACTAAAAACTAAACTTACTTTAACTTTATTACTCCATTTCTTGTGTCTGCTTCATCAATTATTCCAGGTAATACCTCTTCCATGCATTTTTGACTATTCTGTGTACCATTTATTACTGCATATCACTTTCATGTTTTATACTAAATATATACTGAATACTTGATTTTTAAGGTGGCTAAAGCTACTTTTATGCTTATCCTACTAAATTATCACCATTTACCTCACATTGACTATATCCAAAATATCCCTGTTAAATGCTAAACCTTATAACATTATCAATCAAAATGGCATCTTAAATGCCCCTGACTGGGTGTTATGTTGGAACCCCAATTCTATATTAATGACTCTTAAAGATATTAATATGGAATCACAGTTTAAACATTATAACATTAAAGATAAAGTTAATATGCACTTGGTTTAATTAGGTCTTTACAGTCCTTCTGACTTACTGAGTACTTTTACTCTATTACATTTCCAGAGTTTCACTCTGTCACTTCCTGTCAAAATTAAGGAAGCTTCACTCAATTATAATACATTGAAACAGACCCCATTAAAGATCCATATTCCTATTATCTAAAATATTTCCATCAACTGTCCTGATTGAATCAAAAAACATTTTCTATGCTGTTACTAAAGAGCTGGAGAGACTGCCTAACTGCACAACACGCGTACAACCTAGGTACCGTTTTTTACTATAAAGAGAATTAGTTACAGTCTGAAAATAGGTTCTCTAAGGCCCCAAACCACACCAGCTGCAACTCCTTGCAACTACTCACAACTCCTTGCAACAAAACAAACCACACCAATGCAACTGCCATTGGGAAAAATGGTTGCATGTTGCAAGTAGTTGCATGTTGCAAGGAGTTGCATGGCGACCCTCTGGTGTGGTTAGGGCTTATGGGAAGCATTAGTGTTTCATTACAACACTTAAAACACAGATCCTCTAAAAGACAACTACTGTTACAAGATTATCGACATATTTTGGGTTCCTATAAAAGTCATGAGTCATCTTAAGACCTTTTGTTTGTAAAAGAATAATTCAGATTTCAAAGATAGATTTCACAGGCCATTCTCAAAATAACAGTAGTGGGTTGCACACACCAAGACTTCAGTTCAAATAGTTTATTTCATATTTGAACAAATATGGACAAACGTTACGGCTATCCAGCCTTCATCAGTGTGACACTGATGAAGGCTGGATAGCTGATGAAGGCTGGATAGCCTTCACCAGTCTTGGTGTGTGCGACTGCGACGCACTACCGTTATTTTTATGTTTTGAACGGGTAGCGCACCTATAGTCAGAGCGCGGTGGTCATC
The DNA here is from genome assembly GCF_951216825.1 of Electrona antarctica. Classification (NCBI taxonomy): domain Eukaryota; kingdom Metazoa; phylum Chordata; class Actinopteri; order Myctophiformes; family Myctophidae; genus Electrona; species Electrona antarctica. The sequence goes on along the minus strand of NC_136809.1, from coordinate 34,749,175 downwards.
TGAAGAACAGGCCATTCTCAAACATTGAACGGTGAAATTCGACTACAGTTAGCGGAGTCTAAAAATGGATGTATGGTGTTTGGACATTTAACACATTGACTGCCAAGCATGTAATATCACGCCCCATCAATTTCTGATCAAATATCAGAGCAGCTATTGAAGATATGCATCATGCCCCCACACAGTCAGTCAATATGAAATATGCACATAGATATAGATCCTCACATAAGTCTGTCTGTCTGTCACACAAAAACCTGGAAACCAGACAAATCTGAAAAAAGTGAAATCATTAGCTCTATACGTACAAGTTATTTTATTCATAATATAGTAATACTATGTATCGTTGCATTTTGCTGGTAGCTATGTGGTCATTACAGCATCTTAATAGTTACACTACTCGTTACGTTAATTAACTTGACTTACTTTTACTGTGCATTCAATTCAAAGTAGGTTTTTGGCATGATAATTTTATTCAACTTACAATGCCCAGCCCAGGAAAAAGTAAAACAAATCATTTGTAAGCTATCTTCTAGAATCTAGACAAGCAATAGGCTACTTGCTACACGTTGATGAAGTTGAGCTGTCAAAATCATTTTAGATGGACTGTCTTCTTCAACTGCCTACATTTGCTGATAAACAAAAGCTTCCTCAAATGGAATGGATTGCGCAGCAAAGAAAATAGCTGATGTTTAAGATTGTAGCTTGTAGATCAGCTATATTCGGTGTGCGACATGGCACGCAATCAAGTCTAACCATAAATAAGGCCTAAAGCTGCCGTGGCATGACAATGGAATTGGGGTTGAACAGTCTCATTCATATTCATATGTATGGAGTTTAAAAACTTTAAAGTAAAGTAATTGAACTTGTAATTCATTATATTACTTGTTACTGGAAAAGGTTACGGTATAATACAGGTAACACGTGACGTTACTAGCCAATTTCTTCTCAACACTGCCTGTGAGTGCAGGGGGGTTTCCTCGCCCCTCCCGTTTGTAATGCAGGAGCTGGCGAAAACTTCTGGGAACTCAGATTAAAATGGGGGAGACACTGACAGATATGAGCAACTAAAAATAGTAAAATAGTATTTAGAAGTGGTCATACGGTTACAATACATTTATGTAGCATGGTTATTGTGAATATAATATGACAGTTAAAAATCATATCAAAAATGTCCTTTTTATAATTGATTGAACAATTAAAATGACAATTTTCACTTTAACAAACACTATACATAACTTATATAACTACTACTTCTGTTAAGTTCTGTACTTATACTAGAGCAAACATGACATGTTGTTGTTGTCTCCCTCTGTTTCCCGTTGATAAAGACCGTTGCGAGTTGTGGTGCGTGTGTGTCAGAGGTCATATCAGGCTCAAACACACACACACCCACACACACACACACACAGCCGCCAGTCCATACCACTGAGGAGTCATGATGACTTATCAGGTCAGACAACTGACACCCTCACACAGCTCAACAGCAGCTTTAAAAGGTAGTGTAAGTGAATGTTTGGGCGATAAAAACAAGAAGATTTTGTTTTTTAAAAGGTTCAAGCTCCGACTGCTATAGTGTTTGTTCAGTAACGATGATGATTGTATGAAATTGGTATCCCTAGATGAATGAAATGAAATGTATTTTCGACAAACTCTTGTCTACAGCAATGATAATGAATATTATCTCAGAATATAGAGCTATTTAACACTTAATTTAACAAAACAGATATCACTAAAAGTATCTTTAACAAACCATATATTTTTTTTAGGAGAACTAATTAACTTCAAGAAAATCATAGTGAATTACAGTGAGTCACATTCTAACTCACAGCCTCAATGACAGACAGTAAATAAAGTTCTCGGGCTAATTACAGCTTTCAAACCATGGTCCCTAAAGTGCATGCACTCAATCAATTACAACAATTTACAATTTAATCATTTGGCACAGTGGTTCACAGTGCCAAGGACCCCCATACAAGATTTGTGTCGTTGTGTCTTTTAAAGAATTTAGCTTGTAGCTTGTAGATCTGCTATTATAAAATAGCGGATGTATATCAGATTCAAGTGGTTTAAAAACAGTTTGATGCTATAACTAACACCCCCTGGACCCCACTTTGAGAACCACTGATTTAACATACTCTATAGTCATCCAGAGCGACTTACAGATGGCATTAAACCTAGTAAACAAATGAGTCACCAAGGGTGCAAAGAAAAGCAATGAGGTGCTACAAAGTCACTAGGATACCAGGTAAACATCTACTGTTACATCTGTCTAAACAACATTCACTAAATAACACCCTCAGCAGTCCGAGTAGGACAAGCTGGAGAAAACAAACAATGTGACTGTCAGAAGTCACCTGCTACTCAGTACTCACTAAATACTGTAGTAGAGATACCAATAAAAGTTACAGATTCCAATAACCATAACTTGCATATTGATCGATCCAGACTACCGATCGCTGTGTACAGCGTGTAATTTAGTGGGTTCAGTCAGTGGTTCTCAAAGTGGGGTCCAGGGACTTTTTGGGGGTTCTAAATGGACACTTGTAACTCAGAGAGTACACAATTGTTGAGTTATGGAGGTCCTTGAAATTAAAATGTTTAAGAGCCTGATCTAGGAATAAATAAATGTTAGTAAAATGTAAATAAAAGCTTAGTAAAAATAATAATGTAATTAGGGGGAACAATAAGTATTCAATCAGTCAGTCAAACTGAAGCATTCAAATGCTAAATCATTGTTTACTCACTGTAAATTACATATCATTATTATGATACATTACATGGTATCTGATTTGCATAGACTGGCATACTCGCCAATACCGGCATTTTAGGGAGTATCGACAGAGAGCTTTTCTGATACTGGTATCAGAACAACTCTACTACCAGGCGAGGGGTCCTTGAAGGGATTCATTCTAAGCTGTTCCCAGGAGTAGCAGCTAATATGTCACACTCACTACTAGTCAAAGGCACTTATTAGCTGCCTGGTTATAATCAGTAACCAATAAATCACAATAAATCAATAATGCTTAATTGACCTTATTATTAGTTGTGTTGGTAATCAATACATCCCGTCACGCTAGCTAACCCTTGCCTAACTATGCCTCATCAGCACCGTTGAAACGTGCCACTGATCAATCCCATTGCCTTTACAATTCCAGTAGATAAGAATTATTCCTTACACTATATTGATATGGTTGCATATATCTAACTTTTATATTTTACCATCACTTATAGTACTACTTTATGGTATTTGGTAGCTTGTAAGAGCCTACCGTAGACATTTCGACTAGGCCTGACAGCTATTGTTTTGGTACAGCCTTGTTAAGTTGTTATGGTTCAGTTTGTCCTTGAAGCAGCTCGATTTCTACCCTGTGCTCTGGCAGAACTAACATACAACCACATGAGTGTTATTGTAATACTACTACCCAAGTACCCATGATATCATGTAGCCTAACCATCACCTCATAGAATATTGTCTCGACTCCCGTTTGCCTCATCAATTGCTGATTGATCCAAATTCCACAACACCATGCATTGTTCAGGTTGGTTTCATGAGCCCCCAGAGGTCTATACAAGGCCTCCTAGATTTTTTCTACTCAATCAACAAACTCACAACACTTCAGCCGGAGGCGTATAAATTAAACATATCGTCACTGTCGGGAAGATATTATCTCCATACTGTTCTTTATTAATGCCTTACTTGATCATACTACAGTATCACTTAAAAGCATGAAGTAGAAGATCTACAAGTTCAAACGTGTTTGACATTGTCAATCTGCTACTTTTGTAATGTTTTATTTGAATCCTGAAACAAAGTAACAATTTTGGGCATATGAGGTTCCCAACTTCCCACCCAGACGATATAGTGCATATTCTTCCTAACGTCAGACACCACACTACAATCTTCATTTAGTTTAAGGAAGACATGGTTTTCCATCCTCAAAATGATGCTGAGCCTGTGATGGCAGCCGTGCTGCTGCTGTATTCAAACTGCCACCTATAAGTTTGCATTGACATCAATGACATGTCTGATGTATGCTGCCTGCCACTGTAGTATGATGCTACTGTACATTATGACGCCTCACCTGCATGTGAGCATATATCATACATGGGCAACAGGCGGCAACCTTCACTTAATGCGGCCCGCAGGTTAATTTACGAATACTGATATATTATTGATTTCAGCTATTGCAATTCCAAAGATGCATGACATGACCCGCTTTATTTACTTCCGTCTATATTAGTAGCTTCATAGTTAACCTATAACTAAATGCATTTAAAATTAAATAAAAAAAATTACTTTTCAGGATTCCAATTCAAAAGTACCAAAAATTCAGGATTTTTTTTTTAAAGGAAAGGAAAAATAGCAGATCTACTTTTTTTGCTACTTTTGTGTGACATAGGTCATAGAATGACAAAGTAGGGCATTAAAACAAGTTAAAATGCAGAGATAATTGGTTCAGAAATATAGTGGCCTTCTCCATCATCAAAGTTGCCCACCCCTGGACTATATGCACAAAGATCGATGTTCTAAGATCTATTACTGTTCTATTGTTGCATTTGCTTATGTTGCATACACATTATACTGTTATATTACATGGCTTGGTTGAATGCGCGATTCTGATTGGTCAATCCATGAATTCATCGGTCTGTTATTTTTTAATAATGACAGCTGAACTCAATAACATGGCCGTTTTTATTATTATTATTATTATACAGTGTCACACAAAAGCATCATGATCAAAAGTAGCAGATCTACAAGCTTGAAACTTGGAGATGTTACTTTTGCTATTTTTGATTGAATCAGAATCTTGAAAAGTAACAGTTTTGGACATATGAGGTTTCCCAGCCAACAGAGACGATATATAAACCTAGTCTAAAAGCCCAGACTCTCTGATGGAACAACAAACAGTCAACAGACACTTTAAGCACTTGGACTGAATTAAATGGAAATGTCTCCACACCAAAAGTACAGCTAGCTGCAGGCCTTGCAGTCTGTAACTTCAGTGGAAGAGCCATCGATCCCTTTTGGAGGAGCTGCCTGTGGAGTTATGCAAAACCACAGATACAGGATGGGGGAAACTGATGGCTGGTTAATTCCACTTCAAGAAGTTGCTTTTTAGTGTGTAGGCTGTGTTGCACATACTGCAGTTCAAGCTATCCAAAAGTTTCCAGTGTCCCATATGAGGCCTTGCATGAATTACAGGCATCACTTCCTGTTGTCATTCAATTTGTTTGAGCGATCCGTGTCAGTCAATAATAATGTGGGAACACAACCTGACAGAAATCAGAAAGGGACATTTTAGTCTGCTTAATACTTACCATAGCCTACGAGATCTCTCTGCACACAGCGTATTCAAATGAATGATATATGCATTCTATGGCTCTTGACACTTGCTTTTAGCAGTAGCCTACTAGCCTAATACTCCTGTCCTGTGTTTCATTCTGACTGGCTGCTGTTGCTGGTGTGGCACCTGCATCAACGCATGGCGATAGAATATGCTTGTAAAGTGACTTCAGTGCTTGGTATAATATTAAGCATTGATCATTATTTTAAATCATCTGTGTGGAGGGAGATCAGACTAATGTGACCCTTTTAATTTCTGCCAGGTTGTTTTTCTAGTCTTCCCACATTGTTGTTATTTGATTCCTCTCCTGAACATGGGCCAATTGTCTTTGTATAGTCGCTTGAAAAAGCCGGATTCGAACCCCTAGCCTCAGCGGTGGTGGGCAGCTACTTCACCACTGCTCCACCAGAGCCCTTTCTATTTGTATGACAATCGTCAACTAAGATTCATGTTTGTGACAACCTTGCTGACAGCTGACCGCAAAGCAACGCAAGCTTGATATTTCCAAACAAGTCCTCTGGAAGGACAAACAACATTAGATCACAGTGGAAAGTGTGATTCTGCAACGTGTGTGTGTGTGTGTGTGTGTGTGTGTGTGTGTGTGTGTGTTCCTCCCACATGTCACACACTGGTGGAGAAAAGCCAGAGACAGATTCCAGTAGACTTTGACAATGGCCCACAAAGATGCCACTGGTCTAACCTACGTACAATTAACCCATTTTCAACCTTATCTTCATAGAACTGGTCCTCAGTAATGCTCATTATAGAGATGGCACTGGCACCATGGACAGTTCAGAATCAGATACCTGCCTCCTACCAATGACATCCTTGATGGGTATCCGAAGCTAAACTACAGCTTTTCTCTTGGGAGACCCCTGTTACGGAACAAACTCTAGCAAGCATTACTATTAGAATATTCTGTAGAGCTTTAAGTTTAAACAACAAAAACATCACCACATCATTGCATTGTTCAGAGAACGTACTGCAATGAGTATTTTTATCAGAGTATCATGCTTAACCAACAATATAGACACGTCTACGCCATTTTTCAGACAAAGAACCCCATAGCTGAGAGAGAGAGACGAAGCACGGACATATGTAGATTGTATAACATTGTGTTGCATAACAGGGCCTCTGTCCCTTCATCATGTTCTGATCATTTATTTATTTTACAGAGCATCTTGATCAGTGGCGTATCCAGGAATTACGTTTTGGGCAGGCAAGATAAGTGTTAATTGTCGTCTCCCCGCGCACAATCGTAGCACTAAAGGTTTTCAAAGAGATATACCTGCCAGACGAGTAGGATACAAAGGCTGAAAGGCATGCATTTACATTCCAATGGGTGATTGAGGGTGGCGCTCTACCGCAACGGCCAATCAGCTGTCCATTAATAGTTCTCAGGTCTTGTTTTTGTCGTCTTTTTTTCTCATTGTATGGATTTTGGCCAGGCCAGAAATGGATTTGGACAGGCGGACGCCTGCCCTCGCCTTATTGTAGATACGCCTCTGATCTTGATGAGAGGCTTTCGATACCATCTCACCAAATGTAGGCAATTATCTCATCAATGTTTGTTGACTTGACCATGGACTTTTACAAAAACAGAGTATTTCTATATTGCAGTATTGATACTTTTAATTAAGTAAAACATTTGGGCCCTTTTTCCACCACTGACTATAGGGTTCGTCATTTGTCAGCAAACTGATGCTGCAGTTTTGATGGCCTCATAGATCTGTTTGACAGCACTACCATGTAGGGCTGTACCATGTACTACCATGTAGGGCTGTACCATGTACTACCATGTAGGGCTGTACCATGTACTACCATGTAGGGCTGGCCTCATAGATCTGTTTGACAGCACTACCATGTAGGGCTGTACCATGTACTACCATGTAGGGCTGTACCATGTACTACCATGTAGGGCTGTACCATGTACTACCATGTAGGGCTGTACCATGTACTACCATGTAGGGCTGTACCATGTACTACCATGTAGGGCTGTACCATGTACTACCATGTAGGGCTGTACCATGTACTACCATGTAGGGCTGTACCCAGGGACGGATTAACCCCAACGAGGGCCCCTGGGCCGGTAATTTTTGCAGTGCCCCCATAGCGCGTGTGCGCGCGGCATATTTGTGTTTTTATGTGTTTTTATCATCTTTTTTACCTAAATTTAACAAAATCAATGGCCAATGAAGGGCCCCAGGAGCCCTTTTCAGGGCATCAAACCCAGTACCACGTGGTCCAATTTCCCTGAAGGGCCCCTGAGAGCCAAGGGTCCCTGAGAGCCAAGTGCCCCTGGGCCACGGCCCCACTGGCCCAAGGCTAATTTGTCCCTGGCTGTACCATGTACTACCATGTAGGGCTGTACCATGTACTACCATGTAGGGCTGTACCATGTACTACCATGTAGGGCTGTACCATGTACTACCATGTAGGACTGTACCATGTACTACCATGTAGGGCTGTACCATGTACTACCATGTAGGGCTGTACCATGTACTACCATGTAGGGCTGTACCATGTACTACCATGTAGGGCTGTACCATGTACTACCATGTAGGGCTGTACCCAGGGACGGATTAACCCCAACGAGGGCCCCTGGGCCGGTAATTTTTGCAGTGCCCCCATAGCGCGTGTGCGCGCGGCATATTTGTGTTTTTATGTGTTTTTATCATCTTTTTTACCTAAATTTAACAAAATCAATGGCCAATGAAGGGCCCCAGGAGCCCTTTTCAGGGCATCAAACCCAGTACCACGTGGTCCAATTTCCCTGAAGGGCCCCTGAGAGCCAAGGGTCCCTGAGAGCCAAGTGCCCCTGGGCCACGGCCCCACTGGCCCAAGGCTAATTTGTCCCTGGCTGTACCATGTACTACCATGTAGGGCTGTACCATGTACTACCATGTAGGGCTGTACCATGTACTACCATGTAGGGCTGTACCATCTACTACCATGTAGGGCTGTACCATGTACTACCATGTAGGGCTGTACCATGTACTACCATGTAGGGCTGTACCATGTACTACCATGTAGGGCTGTACCATGTACTACCATGTAGGGCTGGCCTCATAGATCTGTTTGACAGCACTACCATGTAGGGCTGTCACGATTATCATTAAGATATTTAGCAGACACTCCGATCCAGAACGACTTACAAGTGTGAGATCAGAATAAGCAGAGTAAACATTAATTAACTATAAGGCCAATAAACCACAAGATAAATAGTCATAAAGTAGAGTGCAGAAAGTACAATGTAGTGCCACAAATAAACTAGGAAAGCAGGTAAACAACAAACCTAGCAATTGTTTAAACAACATGCTATTTAAATAGCATTCTGTACATTTGAAAATATACGATGCCAGGTAAACAACAAACCTAGCATGTCTAAACTTGTCAATTTGAAAATCCTGGCACAAAATCTATTCAGACGGGGGTCCGTGATCCACTATGTGATCCTTTAGGCATGTCACAATTACAACATAATCGCCGATTTGACATAATCACAATTATTTTGCTTAATTGTCAAAATCCAACACTTAAAAACATGGTGATCTGCAAGTTAGATGTAGATCAGCTATTTCCACTCTTTTGCAACACATATTTTGGCCATAATACATTCTTTATTTTGATTATTGGCATCAGCCATCATCAGTCATTTCTTTAAATTTTTTGTTAATCGCAATTATTTCTATGACAATTAATAATCAAATAAAATGAATCGTGACAAAAAACCTATCCTTGACATGATGAAAAATGTTTAACAGAAGATGAGTGTCCATCCATCCATCCCACCTACTGCAGGACTCCAGGTGCACCATCATCATCACGTTATGATGGAGATGGCCACGTCACGAATGACCTCGTTTCTAGCATCCTGTCTCTTATCGGTCAAAACAACATCATCACCACTGTGCTCTCGTCTTGTTTGTCCCCACTCACTCCCCATGCAATAAAACCCAACATTTGCACAGAAATGACTGGAGTATCATTCATATACATACGTATTATTATATAATACGCGCGCCTGAATCCCTGCCAGCCACGCTCATAACATTGCATTGTTTCGACCAATCTGCTATGCAGCCCCTCCATAGACAACACGACGGTGCGATGAAATAGGCTACAATATTCGAACATATTAAATGCATTCAAATTTACATTTTAAAAAAGACAGTATGATATTAAATATTGGTTTAGATTATTGTGCATTATTATGTGCCATATTATGTGCCAGCCACTGGCAGTCAGCCTGGTGCGGATCAGGGCGTTCTCTGTTGTCCCTGGCTGAGGAGAGAACAGCCCGTGCCAGCCCAGTCTGTCACTGAGAGGACACACGCGCGCGCGCGCACAGCATGGTTGGTGACATTATTTTGTCACATTGGCCTATAGCCTAAGATTTAGACTTTCGTAGATGTATTTTATCGATTCTGACCGTTTCAAACTATCTCTAAGTCTAAATCTTTGATAGACAAAGTCATTAAAAAACAAAACAAACCATCGTGGTCTGGTGTTATACTTAAAAACAAATATAGATTGTCCCGAACAACAAGACATCTGCTGCTGCATGCTCTAGTCTGTGTCGCTGAGTGTGTACGTGAGCCTGTTCTTATTCTCTGACGCACTTGAAGCGCTGCCACTAGAAATAAGACCTCGAGTCTGAATAAAACACACATAAAGAGGAGGGGGGGGACAAAAATCATGTTTCAAGGGTTGTTTAAAACACATCAGAGCTCTAATAGGCGTGCCGTTACGCTGGTGTGATCATTATATAATCGAACAGAACATAACATTACGGGAATGTAACAAAACGTTATAATCAATGTCGTTACAGTCAATGCCAACCACAATGTCTGCAGGGCTGCGTTTTTAGGTCTGACTGTCTGCACCAATTCTATTCTAAATGTCTAATTCTAACAACATAATAAACACACGCTGTCCCGTCTTGGACTGGTACTCAAACCCGCAACCCCACCAACACGTTTTTTTGTGCACCAACCTGTCAATCCGAGCAGGATTTCTGTCCTTTTCTGTCGCTGTCCAGCCAAGCCGGCCCTGTGGCAGCAATGCAATGCAGGGCAATGCTATGCAAGGCAATGCCCCCCAACCCAAAGCAAAGCCCAGCAGAGCAAGATAAATAAATCCTCACAAATAATCCACTAGTTCAGCACTACAGGCTCCTGGATGCCAGGCCATCGGCCGTGTGAAGAGCGAGGGATAGGTAGGAATACGCTGGCCCCGCAGGATTCACGCACATATATGCGGCGGTTCGGTTCAAGGTGAGCCCGGTGGGTGAGCTGGCATGTTCGGTACCGACCGACCTCCAGGTGGCTCAACACGCCGTGTCTCAGTCAGTGTGTGTCTGTCGGAGGGGAGACGCTAAACGGCTGTTGTGCGAAAATGGACGAAGACTCAGACGCTCCGGGAATAGCAACACCCGGCCGGCGGCTGGTACAGGAGGGGATGCGTAGGGTAGGAACTTTTGCCTTGGCTAGTGTTGGCTGAAGCACCTCTTCTGTCTCAGACTCTCAGTCAGGAGGTCAAGAAAATAATCAAGGTTTATTTTTGTTACACATAATAAGCCTTAACAGTCAGTGTACAAAAGCAGTGTAATACAACTCTTATGCCATGTCACAATGTCAATATCCCCAGAAGATCAACAATATCAAGTGTCATATTGCCATACATATTGATTTCATATTGATGATACTGCCCAGCCAACAAAGCTTAAAGGAGTAGTTCACCCAACAAGAAATTACTTATTTTCTATCAGTTGCACACCCCATGAAGCCTTGAATTCATGGAGATTTGTTTTGTTTTTGTCACATTAGGCTATAAGCCAATAATTTGTCATCGGTCAGTCACAACTAACGATGTCACAACTAATGGAACTAAATAAATCTAGGTTATGCTGAAAATATGTTAAACAAAGAACTTTATATTAGATAACTTGCGTAGCTGATTTTATGGCAGTATATAACCTTGCGTCATTTTTTAAGGCACGAATATACCCTATGCTGGTACTGAAGGCCGACGGTAGGTTCCCTGTGCCGACGCTAGGTGGCAATGAAGTGTTTTTTCGTTCAGAGTAAAAGTCGCAGCAGTGATCAGATTATCTTCTATAATCTCGATTGAGCCTTCTAATCATTTAATCATTATCTTCTGACAAGAGGCAAGGCCTCACCTATGAAATCCAAACTTGTGCCTTTTTCAAAAAAGGAAACTTGAAACCAATTTAATTTAACCAGTTTAAATGTGCTTTAGGTCATGGAAACAAACCAACTCTCTAAATTGTGTGTGTGCTTGTGTGTGTGTGTGTTGAGAGAGAGAGATTATAATGACATCACTCATCCCTTAATTTGATCAATTTCATTTACTTTACTTATTTCAATGACCCTCACCCTCATCATAACTCAGAGAGAGTATGGGCTAAGAGAGTAAGGGCTCCATTTTCGTCACCGCTAAACCCCTTCCATAAACTTCTTTGCCTTTTTTTTTTTTTTAAAACATTTTTGAATAGTTCAACTAGCCAATTTACATTGACATGTTGTGAGCTTGTAGACTGGCCAATTTAACTATTCAAAAATGTTTTGCAAAATTGTAAACAAAAAAAAAGGCAAAGTCGTTTAGGCATAAGGGGTTTAGCGGTGACAAAAATGGAGACCTAAGGCCTGGTGCCTGGGCCTAATGCGAAGGTGTGAGTCAGGCCTATGAGTTACAGACCTATGACCAGGGTCCTTTTTGTGGAACCACATCAAAGGGTAATTGGAAAACCATTTGGAGAACCACTGAAGTATGCTATACTATGTATATCACAGGTTCAATAGGATCTATAACCTCTTAACCTCTAGCTCTTGTTTTGCATGATATCCATATCCATTTAATTATTTGCAGTAAATTACTTTAGCCTATAGATGTGTCACTTTTTAGTGGGTGTCTGATAGACCTATTTGTAGCAATAATTTAAGAGACTCAGTCTGTCAAGTTTGTTGTTAAATGTATAGTATTCATTTCATTTTACACTCGGATGTGTATTTTCTTAAAACATCAAAAGCCAGTGTGTGAATCACTCACTGGCCATTTAAAATGCCAGTTTATTGATCTTATATATTACCAGTAAGACACCCTGAGGGCGAGAAGCGACCTCTGCCTTTCACGCATCCGCCTGGGTGACGGCATACTGCTAGGCGAGCGCTGGTGCTTTGGCATGGGGGGGGGGGGGGGGGGGGGGGGGCAGATCAACATATGGATTGAATTCTGTACTGGCCATATATGGAGCGTGTCTTGAGTGTACAGGGTTTGATGAGGTCAGATCAACATATGGAATGTCAGAACAGGAAGGACGGGTGGGGAGGATCAACATACATCCAGTATTTCTTTTCTAATTCAGTTAGTTTTAATGTTAGCAATTAAAGGTGGTGTAAGTGAGATAATATTTCTGATATATCTATATTTCTTATAGCAATCATTGCCATTGATATAGAGTGCGTGTTCAATAACAACTCATCTAGTAAACAAAATTGTCAGGTCACAAATTGATACATATTTTAACAATTGATACATTTAACAATTCAAAAAATATTTTACTTTTTTAGTTTACTAGAGCTGGAGAGACAGTCAGGGAGATCCCCGTTACTGAACAAACACTGAATCTAATAACAATGATCTGGATATAGATGTTTTTAATGATACAATCATATACACTATCTCCCTCTCATCTTTCCTATACCATCTGTCTCAGCAAATAAAGAAAATATGAAGGTAGTGAAAGAAAAAAAAACATTTGAAAGAAACAACTGAAAAACGAAATGTTTTAAAGAAACTGGCTCCCCAAAAAATGTGAGTCAGATGAGATTAATCACTGCTCTGACAAAACAATATATTTTTCTAAATATGTTTATTTGGTACAAAGTCACATTTTGGTATCAGGGGAGGAGGCAACAGAGGCGTTAAGGCACTTCTTGGTTTTGTATCCGTGTGTGTACCATGACAAATGAAACACCCAAAAAAATAATAACCCTTCCTTTTTCTGGATACAAAGGTTTAAACAGGAGGGGAGGTAAAAGCCTGGTGTATACTTCCTCGTACGACGGTGTGGCGCGGCAAAAACAGCATACCTATACAAGCTAGTTGTGAGCTTGTACAACTGCTGTTTCTTTGCTACGCAACCACGGTCGTACGACAAGAGTCTACATTAGGCACAAGTCATTGCACCAGTATGCATGTTTCACCATGCAGATTTTCCCTTTTTTATTTCTCTCGATAAAGCCCGATTTATACTTTGTCGTACGGCGGTGTCATGCGGCCATCTACGATGCGACACGCGTCGTACTATTTACGTCGCACGACAGAGTATAAACGAAGCGTAACACTGAACCGTTGAGTGTTTTCAATAAAGCTTCTCAAAGCACTCACCTAAATCATAAACAACGACAGTGTTTCTAGTTTATAACATCGTAGTGTATGTCATGCCAATTAAAATGTTATCACCTTCATCATTTATGTTGACATAAATTGGGTTAAAAACGACTATAATCGCCCTAACTAAAAACCCAGTTATGGAAAAATGACACTTTTTTCCCCCTTTTTGGTGAGTGCAGACATAAGACTCACAAGCCTTCGCTGGATTCAAACAACAATGTAAATAAATGAATTTCACGAAGGCTGGGAAACAGTTGTCTGACATAATGTAATACGGAGCATTAATAAAAACACTCTAAAATCACATTTGACTGTATGTCCTCGTATAAGGCACAGTACTAATAATAATACCTCCAGCATAACAGCTTGGTTTGATTTAAAAATTACACAAAAAAAAGAAATGTTCGATTCATAAAAAGGATTTCCCAACATCTTTCTCAATTTCCCACGCAGAATCATTTGGAGCCATTTAAATCATTATAGTCAATAAGGGACAACCTTTCAGGTCACATAGGATTTTTAGATGACTGGCTTTAACCATTTTAAACCCTATATATATATACTTTGTTGCCCAGGGTCCCCCAGGTCTCTGTACTTGGTCCGCTCCTTGTTTTCCTTCTACACCTAATCTCTTTGCGGAATATATTTTCGGCGAATGTTCGACTCCCAGAATAGGTACGCTAGGGTTCATGTTGTTAATGTATTATAATAATAATAATATATAGGACTTTGGATGACTGGTTTAATGGATAGTAATAATAATAATAATAATAATATATTTTCACTGTCAGGCAGAAACCTTGTATCTCCTTATTTCAACTTTCTGTTTTTTTTTGTAAAGTAATGCCCAACTTCATCTTATAAGAGTGTCGCACAAAAGTTGTGAAAATAGCCGATGTACAAGCTCACAATGCCTCACAATGTGAAGCGGTGTGAGCTTGTAGATCGACTATTTTCACTATTTTCAACAGTAATAAAAAGGAATGGTACATACAATGTTTCCACCTGACATGCGATGACTTTTTATGTTTCATATATTATAATAAATAGGATACTACAGTTGTATTCACACCAGGCGCGATTTCCCGCGATTCAATTGACGTGATTATTTTATTAAAATTATTGCATCTGGTTTGAATTGCATCTTTGCTCATGAAAACATAGCCTCATTGGCTCTGTGTGTTAACTTAAACTCTACACTCTCAAGACTACAAGTAAACGGAGGAATGTTTTGAGTGGAATGTGTGGAAGACATGGTTGGTCGCTGGTGGTGTCAAGATGACCAACACATTGGTCACTGCATGTGGTGCCAAGATGGCACCAGGTGTGTGAGAGATCAGACTGAAGTTCCTTCCTTGGGCTGCTCAGTCTGTTCCTAGAGGAGACAAAGCACACAACACTCTAACTCATTCTTCTTTTTTTTTTTTAAAAATAACTATAAATTCACACAAACAAAAAACAGCCGGCTGATTTGAGTAGGGAGAAGAAATGTATTGAGAAGAAATTGCACTGAACTTGGCGTGCATGTGACTGTGCTTGTGTGATACTACAGAACAATCTGTGCAACAAGCATGTTACAGACTCTATGATTATGATCACAATCTTATAAAGATCAAGCAGACTTTATAGGGGGAATTTGTCATGTATAGTTGCACAAATGTGAAAAGTGTCCTCTGTATTTTTAAAACATCCTAACTATTTAAGAGCAGTGGGCTTTATGGGGGCAGTGTCCGGGGAGCAGTTATGGGTTAGGTGCCACAAACTGGGGATCTTCTGATTTCCCAGATATTTCATTGTAGATTATGTATTGATCTCCTCAAATCAGAACAATGGTATTTTAGATTTAAAATCATATCGATTGTAGGAGTGCAAATCAAAAGATTTAATTGATTAAAAAAAAGAAAAAAATCTTGTAAAAACAATGTAATACAATAATCAATTTGGGGGGAGTAAAAAAAAAAATCTGAAAAATTCAGATCTACAATCGTATAACAGGGCTTTATGTGGTTAATATTTTTATTTAAAAATAATGTATTCGATTTTATTTTGATTTGTTGATTGACTTAAAAACAATGGGGTTATTGATTATCCGATTGATCAAAAACAGTTATCGATAGAATAATCACTAAGAACATAATTTTATTCATCCTTTCTGATTGGCTCCTGATTTGGGCAGTTGGGCAGCAAAAGTAGTTAACATACATGTAGCATCACAATCTTTGTAACCAACAAATTTATCCATTTATATGTTGGCTATTCAAAAACAGCCAACATATAAACATTTTTGGAAACATTTGGGATGTCTGATCACATGGCC
This sequence comes from Electrona antarctica, assembly GCF_951216825.1. Classification (NCBI taxonomy): domain Eukaryota; kingdom Metazoa; phylum Chordata; class Actinopteri; order Myctophiformes; family Myctophidae; genus Electrona; species Electrona antarctica. The sequence goes on along the minus strand of NC_136809.1, from coordinate 34,733,095 downwards.
ACATATCACTTTGTTGCCTGACCCAGATTCCAGCCAGTTCCACCCTCGACGGTTGTGTTCGTATACTCACACTTAAATTACTGCTTGGCTTTATGTCTCTGACTTGTTATTTTTATCTTAAAAACAAACATTTAAAGGTAGTGTAAGTGATCATGTTTTTGTTGTTTTGTTAAAAAGTTAAATCTCTATACTGTGAATACTAATCATTGTTATAGAGTGTTCAGTAACAGGGGTTTCCCCGTCTCTCCAGCTCTTTGGTGCACAGGTAAAATACATTTTCAGGTGGGATGCCCATTTATCCAGTTCCAGTTCAAATTTTTTGTCGGCTCATTTCATCGTGTCATCACTTCCAATTTCACTTGTTTAATCTGTACCGTGTGAGAGTTTTCTCTCCTGATTGGGTCAAATGTAGCAGCTGGTGTGTAGTGGCTGTACTGTACCACACTATACTGTAGATATCTCTGTGTACCTGGGTCAGGATCTGTTCCTGTAGAGCCTTCACCGCGTCCTTCTCTCTGCTCAGATGCTCCTGTGTGCCCTTCAGAAGCTGCTGCAGCTTGGTGGCGGCCGCGCCCAGGTCTTTGGTCAACTTCTTCTCCTTGTCCAGCTTCTCCTGCAACGCGTTCAGAGAAGACACACACAACATTCAACACCACTTAACTGCTGCGTTCAGAGCAGACACAACGATCAACGCTGCATCACAGTATTCTGTGGGCAACCCTAGCCCCTAACTCTTTAACATTGATTAATTTAATATTCATCACAACATCTAGTTTAAGATTTCCAACAGTTTTCAGTGTTTTAATTCAATTACAAAATTAAGGAAAGTTTATGCATGCACCACGTACTATGTAAACTCTTAATTTCCATTTCCAGCCATTCAGTTGAAAAATAAAAAATAAAGAAAAAATAAATAATTTGGGGACCCCCCAAAATAATTTGGCGACCCCCTCCCGAGGGGTCGCGACCCACAGGTTGAGAACCCCTGTTGTAGTTGACATTACGACGTTAGAGATAGAGTGTTGCAGTTTACATTAAGACATTAGAGATAGTGTTGCAGTGGACATTAAGACATTAGAGATAGTAGGTATTAGGACATTAGAGACAGTTATGAACCTTCAGCTCTGCAGACGAACATTCTTCTGTCTTGATCTCGTCCAGCTGGGACTGTAGCTCAGAGACACACTGCTGGGCCTGGGTGGGTCACAAGCCACAACATGACATCATTACAGCTGAAACATCTTAACTGCTACCTTTGATGCTTTTGTGTGACGCTGCAAGTAGGGCCACGTTCATTTATGAATAAATAAATTAAAAATGTTTGAATATGGAATACAAATAAATCAATAAATATATTCACAGGGGGAAAAAAAATAAGTTTGATCCCAACCTGTTCAAAGTCAGAGGTCAGCTTCTCTCTCGTCTCCTGCTCAGTCTGAAGGTGGTCCGCTGTCTGCTCCAACCGAGACTGCAGCTGGAAACACACACACAGCACAGCAACAGACATCAGTTCACTTGCCTTAGTTTTTTTAATTAAAACCTCAACTGTAAAAGTACAAAATCAGCCGGGTGGCTTTTCATGCTGCTTCATGTGTATTTTGACTCAAAGCCAACAAGTGATTTTAGTGCGCTGTTGAATAAAACAAACAAACATTTGCATGGTTAAGCGTAACGTAAAAGCCATAATCACACTGAGACACAGACGGCGGGTTTGTTGTTGATTTTAGTTCAATGCTTCATTCTGATTGGTTAGTAAGGTGATCGTTAATGTTGGTGATTTTTAAAAAAAGACAAGAAAAAAGCCAGTGGCTTTCAGAATGATCAGACCACTTGACTGAAAGGCCACAGGTCATATTTCACTTTGTATTTCAAAAGTGTTTCAGTTTGAAAAATGGAACACTTTTTTTCCGCATGTCTGATCATTCTGAATGGGTGCTTGACTTGCTGTGTACCATGTGGATGACAGGCCGGGTGGAGTTTCTTTTTCTAAACATCTGACACCTCTCTATGCCCATGACAGTAAGGGTGTAACAATTTAATAAAACTAATCAAATAATCTAATCATATTTTCAAAATATCTACAAGCTCACAGATGTGACGCATTGTGACTGAGCTCATTGTGATCTCCCCACATCTTAATGCGATATAGGTTCAAAAGCACTGAACCAGTGACATTTCCCTTTAATTCCATACCATAATTCCATTCGCGATTTAGCTGCTCCAGCAACATGGCAATGTTAATGCCATGCTCTCCATGGGGAGTAGAACCAAGACAGTGGGGAAAAAAGGTCCTAACAAAGACTCTTAAACCTCAACTGATTTCCTGTGAAGTGGGTTCCCTGCCCCTGTAGCAGGTCTTGAGTCTATCCATGCTCAAGGACAATTGGCCACAGTCACTAAAGTAAATATTGGACCCATACTTCACAAGCCACACAATCCAAAGATTCTGACCATAAAGTGGTATTTTTCAGACAGATAAATAACTTTATCTGAGACATGACTGTGCCATCAGTGGGGAGATCTTTCTTAGTGTTGGGATGTTCAGTTACAGTTTCACCCATCTGATGGCTGCTCAGACAGATGAGCGATGGGGAGCTGTTAGGGTTTAAGTCTCTTGCTCAGGGACACTTTGACAGATAGGCCTGAGCCAAAAAGGCTCAGTCTCCACCCATACAGGATGGGTGGCCAAAGATCACTGGACGATCACAGGATCTGATAACAAATGACAATTTCTATTACAAGAACTAAGCGAACTGTGTCGTGTAGTGTAAAGTATTTCACAGGATCTAGATGTGTTTCTACACTGGTGGTGTAGTGTACCAATTCATATACTACTGGTACACAGTAGAACTGGCATTGGAATCTTGTCAATATACATCAATAATCTCGGCACTCAGGTGGCGCAGTGGTAAAGTGACTGCCCACACCACCAATGAGGTTGTGGGTTCGAATCCACCATCCAGCTTTGTTGAGCGTCTATACAAACACAATTGACCTGTGTTTTGGGGAACTTAGCCGGGCGGGGAGGGTGCTATTTGTCACTGCACATACTCCTTCAGGCTGAGGGCGGAGCCTGTCAGCAGGGAGTGTTGGCAGGAGGAGTAGGAGAAAGGCTCTACGTCCTCGCGGTTGGGGCTCCTCACTGGCAGGTCAATCAGATGCAACACATGGGGAGAAATCAATTGGCATAACGACTACATCGGAGAGAAAAAAAAGGCACACATAATAATAATCTTTTCAAAGGAACCATCACCCCCTGGCATTACAGTTATTTGCCCAGGGAGGAGAAACTCCACCCATCCTGACAACCCTGATGGGTTACTAAACAAGCACACCCAACAGCAGCACCATGCAGGGTGAGCTCGGCACCCTGACCTGTGGGGGGCTGGGGTCTTGCACGTGCTCCGTGGCTGCTGCTGCCTTCAGCTGCTGTCTGACCTGGAAGAAGGAACTCTATGTTCACTGGAGCTCTGCTGCCCACCAGTGGCAGACAGTAGCCAAGTACATTTAATTGAGTCCTGTACTTAAGAACGGTAGGCCTATATTTCAAAGGCAAATGTTGTAGTCTTGACTCCACTAAATTTCTATGAATAGACCCCCAGACCCAAAACCTTGCCACATGAACCCTATTCATCAGCTGAACAGTGAAAATAGCAATCTACAAGCTCCCAATACATCGCATAGAGACATATTGTGAACTTGTAAATCTGCTTTTATTATTATTATTGGGGAAAATGTATACATTTGTTTTATACAGCAATGCATTGACATATTAAAAATAAATTGCACTCGTAAATATTGTACTAAGAGTTATTCATTACTTACTTATTAGTATTTTTACTCCAGTACCTCCATTTGTAGTTAAGTAATATTTGACCAGGTGTATAATACAGTATACTTTGACTCAAGTACTGAGTCCACCATTGCAGTCTTTATAAAAATAGTTAATCAACGTTGCTCATCTATGAATTTATTTGATTTTCACCTTGGTTCATTTATCAATTCATTTTCATCATTCCTTGCCTCCATCCCACACACTGTAGGTGCATCAGATTCATTACCAATGCATTGTGGGTAAATACAAATAGGCATGGCCACGTCCAAAATTCCATACTAACATACTATTTAGTATGCCAAATTAGTATGCAAGACCCTTTACTATGTCTGAAAGCTTCGTAGCTACTCAACAGTACGTGAAATGCATACTAAATTCGGGGAAATATTACAATATGCACTGCACTGCTAAAACAAATGTCCCACAAGGCATTGTGGTAACTGCGACAGCAGCACGCGCACGCACGCATGCACGCACACACGCACACACACATACACACACGGCGTAACTTCAATTATGATTCTACTAAACACATAATGTACTGTAGTTATTCATTCACACACAATGTAGATAGTTATTTGTTGAAACCAATGACATGTCCAGTGAACAACATTTGACTGCTATACACTGTGATGAATTAGAAACCTGTGATGTGCAGTACCTGTGCTTGGTCACAAGATGGACTTTCCTAACCGTGTGGTCTGATTGGTATGTATGTCAGAAATGAAATGGTACTCTTTACACCAAAAGTGTTGACCCAATGAATACGGTAGAATTATTATGCAACTACCACAGACTTCAAGGCACCGGTGATAGGTCACTGGTTTTCGTGTAACATCCTGGACCTTGCCAGTGACATTATTAGCTTATTAAGGCTGTTTTCAAGCACCTTTTTGCCGTATTCAACGTGTATTTAATGTTGACGCGTTGTGAAAATTGATGCAGTGGCTGGGACAAGTCAGAGAAAATTGTATCAAATGGGGAGGTCTGTGGCCCAAATGCATATCAAACTGGGGGTCCTTGAAATTAATTGGGATTTTGGGATTTGAGACATAGGTCATTAACAGTGCATTGTGGGTAGAGGAAACATACCATAGTGAGCTCCTCTGACTGTTTCAGGGCTTCTGTCTGCGTGGCCTCCAGTTCCCTCTGACTGTCTGATAACTGAGCATTCAGCTACACATAAAACACACATAATATTCACTGTTATCAATCGATAGTTATGTATACTGTGCACACAATACACATTCACACTAATCAATCACTAATACATTATTTATACTTTAACCGAGCACACATATTCAACACCAATAAATCAATGATGCATTATTCATGCTGCACACGCAGCTATGCAATCCATTAGTCTAAGTACAAAACAGCAGACCCACTTACAAAACCTCTTACACATTTCATTTAATCCGCTAAATATGTGCCAATGACTGAAGAGAACAAATTTAACTGAGTGAGTGAGTGAGTGAGTGAGTTATTGAGTGAGTGAGTGAGTGAGTGAGTGAGTGAGTGAGTGAGTGAGTGAGTGAGTGCCACGTGCGAGTGCCACGTGTGAGTGCCACGCTGCAAGCTTGTACATCTACAATATTTGAACATTTTCGCAAAATCTTGAAAGTGTTTGGACATTTTTTAACACAAATCTTCTCTTCTGGGGGTCCCTGGCACAAACCCTTTCAGATGGGCGTCCGTGGCCAAATGTACATCAATTTGGGCTTTGGGACTCGACATGACATGAAAAGGTTTGAGAAGCAGAAGCACTGACCTGAGCGATCTCCTCTGCGTATGTCTGTGTGAAGTTGACAGACTCCAACTGTTTCTCCAGCTGAGCTTCCAACAGCATCACCTGCTCCTTCAGCTGCATAGAACAGAACAGATTCTCATGGATCCGTCATAGAATAGATTCTAATGAATTCTGCATCATTACTAGGCTACGCTAGTCTAGTCAGACTGAGGGTGACTGTTCAACCTTAACGCACACTAAGCAGACGGACAGACAAACAGACAGACAGACAGACTACCTGTTCCATATCATCTCCTGAGGTCGTGGTCTCTACCGTTTCCTCCAGAACCGTCACCCGGGTCAGAGCCTGAACACAACACAGAACTCATCATCAACTAGTGTGGAGAACTCCTCGTCTGATCCACTTCACAGGGACAAACCCTATATATACCTAGTTGACTCGAGTCCACTCCTTTTTCCCTCAACGTCAACTCTCTTCACAGAAAATAGCTGATTTATAGTCCCCCCCCCCCCAGAACAGGGACGATAGGGTTCATTCAACTGGTTAACAACTCAGGGGCCAGACCACAGGGCACCTTAAAAATAATCAATATAATCTTAAAATGTATCCTAAACCAGACAGACAGTTTTATGTATCCGTTATAATGTTGTATTCTTCTAGCATCAGGGTACAGTACATAGTGACTGTTCTCACCGCCTCACGTTGTTCCTCTGCCTCCGACAGCTTGCTCTTCCACACCTGCTCCTCTTCCTCCACGCTCTGCTGAAGAGCCTTCAACATGCCCTCCTGCACACGCACATGCTTTATTTAGATTATAGCACATACAAATAGCTGTATTTCGATTATACAGTACCACATACTCGTAAGCCGTAACCTTACTTCATCATCCAGACAACTCGACTGTGGCACACTTCTGCATATCGTTTAGTTTTTTTCCCTAAAAACGTGCCTCATTACCTGGGGCGATATACTGTAGGGCTTTTGCTGTCCAGGTTGTGAAATGCCCTAAACGAGTAACTTAGGCTAGCAACACCAGTAAGTAATGCCCTAAACGAGTAACTTAGGCTAGCAACACCAGTAAGCCATTACAGTGAGTAACTTAGGCTAGCAACACCAGTAAGCCATTACAGTGAGTAACTTAGGCTATAGCAACACCAGTAAGTCATTACAGTGAGTAACTTAGGCTAGCAACACCAGTAAGTCATTACAGTGAGTAACTTAGGCTAGCAACACCAGTAAGTCATTACAGTGAGTAACTTAGGCTAGCAACACCAGTAAGTCATTACAGTGAGTAACTTAGGCTAGCAACACCAGTAAGTCATTACAGTGAGTAACTTAGGCTAGCAACACCAGTAAGTCATTACAGTGAGTAACTTAGGCTAGCAACACCAGTAAGTCATTACAGCGAGTAACTTAGGCTAGCAACACCAGTAAGTCATTACAGTGAGTAACTTAGGCTAGCAACACCAGTAAGTCATTACAGTATGTCAAGTGTTTTTCTTAACAGTTTTGCATGTGGCAATTCTATTTGTAAAGCCGTTTTATTATTGTATTCAGATTTTGCTACCGTATGTCATTTGCTGCTTTTTTTTCTTCTTTTTTTTTACTTGGTCTAAACCGCATTTTGTAACTTAATTAAGCACATTGCATTCACATAAATTCTGTGATAATACTGAAGGTGTCTTCCTCCTCACCGTTTCACCCAGAACAGTCCTGTACTGTTCACACTCTGTCTGCATGCTCTTCTGGGCGTCCTCTGCTTCCTGGAGCTTCAACAAAACATCCTGGAAAAAAACCCAAAGAATTTAAGTTTAGACCTGAGGCCGATTCAACGAATGCTTTCTAAATCAGTAGTTTCACATTCTCAAGATTTTCCCTAAAAAATATATTTAAATCCTGGCATCCCCTATAATGGGCAAATGTTTTCACAAAGTTTAAAAAAAATAGGCCATGTACAAGCTCACAAAGCATCGTTTTCTCTTAGTGCATGTTAAAAATAGCATACATTTCGGTTATGTAATGATTGATTGATTTGAGCGTCATGCATGTGTGACGTGTGTGTGTGTGTGTGTGTGTGTGTGTGTGTGTGTGTGTGTGTGTTCTTACCTCTGAGCTGTTAGTGTGTTCTAGTTCTGTCGTATTCTGTTGTACTTTCACTTCCAGAGCTTTCAATGTGAACGCCTCCAACCAGGACTCCTGCACACAACAACCAATAAGAATTGGGTCTATAACTACAATAATAGCACACACTAATAATATTCTCCTTCAAGAAACACTCGCACACATCGACCCGGCATTGCAGTGCCGCTGGGAACGGTGAAAATAAAATAAAAAAAATCTACAAGCTCACACTGCATCAAGGTGTGACACGGACTGAGCTTATAGATCTTCAATTTCATTTTATTTCATCTTTTTTGAAAAATGTAGACTCTTCTTGACAATGTTTGACGATATTAACCCAAAAATGCAAAAATCCCAAGTCCGGCCACGAGGCCGGACTTGGGATTTTTGCATTTTTGACAACACTGAGATAAAGCGGCACATACTGTACCTGATCAGGTTCCATGGGAACTTCAGGGAAGAGTGTCTGGAGTGCTCTCTGGACCTCTGTCTGGATGGAGTTGACCTTCTCCTCAGCTGCAGCCTACGCACACGCACACGGTTTACATACAGGAGTCATTCAGCTGTGTAAAGGTGTCTGTCATACAGAACATATCGTCGCTGTCTGGCAGAAACCTCTATCTCCATATTCTAACTTTTTGCATTTTTTATTTTTGTAAATTAACGCCCTATTTGATCATACTACAGCATCACACAAAAGCATCAAAAGTAGCAGATCCACAAGTAAGTAAGTAACAGTTTGGGGACATAATATGAGGTTTCCACCTGACAGAGACGATGTAGTCTCTGTGGTGTTTCTAGTTTCTACTGACCAGTTCTGTTTTCATCTGGACCAGTCTCTCTTCACTCAGGCTCTCGGCAGCAGACAGAGCCTCCATGGCCGACCAGTTCTTCTCTCTCAGCTCCTGCACACAACAGCAATACCCCCCAAAATGACACACCGTCTCACACAAACTTAATTTTGTTCAGCTCAGTACCAATGAGGATATAGTTACAAAACAACACACTGATTAAAAGGTTGGGTAATTGAGTTTATTTGGTTAAAAAAACAAGTGTTAAATAGCTCTATATTCTAATATGGCCCACACCTCCAATCACGTGTTTTGACCAAGCCCCCAGTAAGGCTATCCAACGTTGAAGCTGCCACTACCTACTGGCGAAAAGTGGAACTGCAGTACGTTAATGGAGGTGGACGGACGTTCAGTGACGTCATGTGCATAACCTGCGTCATCCCAGACCTCAAATTTGAGGTCTGGGCTGCTCTTCCACTCGCTCGAGCCATGGAGTTATAATGGCAGTCTTCCGGGTGCTTCAGAACTCCACTGAGCAACTTCTATTAAAATGAATAGCGAACGAAAACGAAGCTGATAAATGGGTACTCTCTCCTGATTGGCTGATAGTTTGCCACCCACCTGAAAATAGACAGACCCAAGTCCCCAGAACCGAACTGAATGAAGCGCAATGGACATTCTGCTGGCCGATCATAGGTACTGCAGCATATTACAGCTGGGGCCAGACACATGAACGAGAAAAAGCGGTTTTGTCCAATGCACTTGACACACAAGCTTGTGTGTACTTCATTGTAATGATCCTCGTTGTACTAATGAGGCTAATTACTACTGAAACCAGTGATGTACATAAACCAGTAGAATAAAAGCAGTGACTCACGTTGCTCTTGTTCTTCATGCCTTCCATCTCTTCCTTCACAGTCTGCAGTTCATCTTCCAGAGATAACAGCTCGGAGTCCTTCTCCAAACTACCAACACACATCATCAGTTGTTTACACACCAGACATCAATGTATGTCGTCACAGTCAGGCAGAAACCTCTTATATTCTAACTTCTTGGGGTTTTTCTTGTAAATTAATGCCCTACTTGATCACACTACACGGTCACACGAAAGCATCAAAAGTAGAAGATCGGCGAACTTGTCGATCTTCTACTTTAGCTACTTTTGAATTTTAATCCTGAAAAGTAACCGTTTTGGACAGGTTTCTACCCGACAGAGACGATACTGTTTCATAACACATCACTGTACACACTGACTGACTGTTTCACATATACAAGTAGGGATTGACTGTATGCATGTGTTAATGATCTCAAAGTCAGATTTGTAGTTGCAGGTGGAAAGTTGTCAGGTGAAAAGATGGACTCCTCATGCATAGAGGGGAGCATGAGGTCAGTCCGTTGCTTTCCCCAGGTTGGCAGAGGAAGTGTAAGCGCCCAGGATTACATTAGATAATTGAGACTGGGTGAAAAGAATGGGTTGAAAAATCGTGGGATAAAAATGTAAGTAAAAATAAAAGATTTGTCGTTGCACCAAACTAATATAAGCACAGTTGTCAGAATGTATGGAATTTACTGAAAGAATAGCCTGTTGGGATGTATAATTATTTTTTTTCCACCCCAGCGGGTGGCATTTCTATTAATTTAATTAACTAAATAGCAAAACGGCCACTGTGTGTATATGGTGAATGGACATTAACAAAAACTAACAAAAACATTGTTAAATACAGAATAGCTTGCTCACCCTCTCCCACCCACACCCCAGCGCTCAACTGTTGTACAACCAATACAATGACCATAGTGTCACCTACCTTTCAAATGGCTGATCACTTTCAGTCTCACTTCCTGACTCCTGGAATAAGAGAACACACATGATTAAAAAATTACAGCAACACTGACCATGTTTATCATAGACAATACTGTATAGTGTACAGTAGGTACACATCTTTGTCAACTGGTCACAACTCCACTGAATGAATATGCACAAGTTGCTCACAAGTAGTTGAGACTAAAACTGATGATCTTTACCGTTACTATCTACTCAAGAGAATGTTTTGGTATGAGAATATGCATGATTACATGACATAACATGTCATGTCATTTATAACGAACATGTTGAGTGTGTAGATCAGCTGACGTGGCTGCAAATGAAGGACTTACAGCGTTCTTGCTCTTGCTCTGTTCCACCTCCTCCTTCAGCAGTCTCACTTCTTCCTCCAGCTCAGCTACCCGTCTGTCTCTCTCCTTCAGTTCCTCCTCCAGCACTGCCTCCTGCACAGCCACCCAACAATTTAACATTTAAAATGTAGGCCTTTAGCAGGCGCTCTTATGCAGAGCATTCACAGTAACTACTGTAGGATACCAGCTAATCAGCTGGTAGCAGCTAGCAGCTGTCATGATGTCTAAATAACATTCTTAACATTTGCAGAGACAAAAAACAAAAACAAATCTAAGCATTAAAAACATGCACAGTATATGTGCATAGTAAACTAGCATTTGTCGAACAAAGGTGACAAGAAGCAGTGGTGTAAAGTAACTAAGTACATTTACTCAAGTACTGTATTCTAAAATTTAAAAAATGTGTGCAAATCTTTTAACATACAGCCTCAGGTATATATTTTAAAATTTTGCTTCTGGGGGTCCTTGGAACAAAATATTTTTGAGATGGGGGCCAGCAGCCAAATACATAATGTTGGGTGGTCCTTCTTTGACATGAAAAAGTTTGATAGCAGCTGAACAGCAGAACAGAAGACAACTTCTTTACTGTGCTACAGAAGCGAAAGTTTGCTTTGGACAAATCTGTTCTTCTTCGATAGAGGAGGAGGCATTCTTGTTGCGTGCAAACAGAACACTACAGAAGCAGTACGTACTGGAGTCATACTGCTGTGTTGCTTTTATTCCGTGTATGAGAATAACGTTCAGGTGAACAGTTAAACCTGTTGTTATGTAAAGTTAAGTCACCATTTCATTTGGGTACTTGACACGTTGTGAATCTAGTGAGGCGTGTTCACCGCTAGTAAACCTGTTATGCAAGTAACCACTGGATTTGGGTAGGCTTTAGGTGCGTCTTCAATTGACTCTAGGCGGACGCATTCTAGCGTGCACGTGTTCACCGTACCTGCACATGTCATGCACGTCAATTTTTTTTGTCTGTGCAACGAGCATGACATGTCAAATGGAGCTCACACTGCCACCAGGAACCAATAGAGACATCCCACTGTCACCAGCATCTAACTCTGGGTCCAGTGATGGAAGAAGTACTCACATGTTTTACTTAAGTAAAAGTTTCAATACTGAATGTAGATGGTACAAGTAGAAGTACCGTATTCAAAATGTACTTGAGTAAAAGTACAAAAGTAAAGTACGAAAGTATCAGCATCACAATAATAAGTACCGAAAAGTAAAACTACTCATTGTGCAGGATGTCCCATCTCAAGTTAAAAATGTATAAAACACACCTTTGAAAATAGCCGATCTACAAGCTCACAATGTCTCACTGACATCATTGATCGGAATTTAAAGCTAATAGATACAACCATTTTCTTTCCAGAAGAATTAGAATTCTGAAATAGTACTAATCGTTCTTGTATTAATGAATCAAAAATAATAATAATTAAAGGTACATTCAGTGATTTCACTTAATTCAACTATCACTTATTTGTTCTTATTTTGGATAATCCTCCCTACTATAAAGTGTGCTGACCATATAAGGAGTTCCTCCCTGTCCCCAGTGAGCCCCTGGGGTCAAAATACCCTAGTTTCGGTTTGGGCTTTGGGTGGCAAAGCTTTCATCCAATCAGGATGAGAGGTGGCTTCCTCCAATCATGATCGAGTGTGGCTGGCATTGGTGCGCGTGCTGTTGGTCTGTTGTACTTCCCCCAATGTAGAGCGTGTGCATGTGCACATCTTGTTACCGGGTGGACCGTTTTTTTTCTCCAAATCACCCAAATCACTGAATGCTCCTTTAACCGTACAAAGTTTGACATCTTGTTTGAAATGACCAAACCTGCCTACCGATACTTTGAGCAGATTTATCCAGTTTACTAGTCACCTTACATCAGGGTGGACTCTAGTTTCAGTGAATATGCACTGAATGCATGGAAATCAAATATGGAATGCTGATCATTCTGGTTGGTCTGGGAACTTACTGCTGTGGCGTCCAGCTCTTCTGGGGCATCTCCTGTGGCGTCCAGCTCTTCTGGGGCATCTCCTGTGGCGTCCAGCTCTTCTGGGGCATCTCCTGTGGCGTCTAGTAGTTCTGGGGCTTCCTCTGTGGCTTCCAGCTGTGCTGGGGCTTCCTCTGTGGCTTCCAGCTGTGCTGGGGCTTCCTCTGTGGCTTCCAGCTGTGCTGAGGCTTCCGCTGCGGCATCCAGCTGTGTTTTCAGAGCCTCCAGCTGCTCTGTGAGCGAGGAGATGAGCAGCTCCTTCTCATGCAGACTGGACCAACCAAAAAACACAACAACGTTCTGTCAGGGTTTTGCACGTCAATATCGATCTGCTAACTGTCTATCTATCATTGTGAAACAAGCTTCTAATCAACAGTAAGCTAAGAGAGACATATTACACACATATATAAAAATAAACGATATACCGTCTGAGACCAGACCAGGAATACCCTTTTAATACCTTAAACATGTTTTTAATAATTAAATAAAAAACACCATTACTGCATCAAAAGTAATCAACAAGAGGCAAACATTTTGAAAATAGCAGACCTACAAGCTCACAACACCTTGTTATGCAATGGGGGGGGGGGGGGGGGGGGGTCGCAGCCTGAAAAGGTAAAGAACCACTGTAATAAACAATACTACTTTAGATCAGGCAGCCCGGGACCCCTAGGGGGGGTCCTCAGAGATACTACAGGGGGTCCACCAAATCTTTGTGTGATAGGCACTTTATTTTTTTATTTTTACATGAACCACTTGAACCATAGCATCCCTATTCTGGGGGGGAAAAATAGCAGCTCTACAAGCTCACAACGCGTCTTTGAGACGTCGTGAGCTTGTAGATCTGCTATTTTCGGTGAGGTTCAAAGAGGGGAAAAAGAGCAGAACAGGTACCGAGCCAAAGCTCAAGTTCACAATGTATTGAGGGTTTAAGTTGTTAAATGTCTGAAAACACATATTTAACATGAATCCACTATGTAGTGGGGGTCCCTGCTTCATCTTTCTCTCAGCTAAGGGGTCCTTGGCCTGAAAAACCCTGCTTTAGATCCAATACTAAAATACTACAATTATGTAATATAAATGGCTTTCCACTGACCCTAAAGCTGTGTATCAAGTATTGAAGGAAAGACAATCACATGGCAGAAAAAGTAGAACAACAAAATCCATAGTCAACTACTTTATCTCCCTAAAGCAAAAAAAGAAATCACACCCGTGTGAAGGGAGCTCTTATCATCGTACATCATCCAATAAAAAAATGAATATACTTCCTCCTGAATTAATTTGTCAACTTATGTTATTATATTTTAACCATGATACAATGTTAAAAGAAAATAGCCCCTAAAAAAAAACTCGCCTGACTTATGCAACCCAGTTTGACCATCATTTTCCATTAGTAGGCAAAGTGAAAGCTATTTATTTTTCTCCATTATGTAAATGTCAACTGTCCTTTATTTTAAGAGGGCCAGTAAACAACCCATTTTCTTTTTACATGCCAATATCAGTATATCAAACAGATATTTGTTGTGCACTGTATGGAAGTCAGTATTCCATAGAATGAAAATATCAAAATGAAAAGGTGTTTCCCCGTTGAATACAACTTCCAGTGTCTTGTGTATTTCCCAGTGGTGGACTGTAACTAAGTACATTAACTTGAGTATATACAGTGGTCAAAACAGTACTCCCATTTTTTACTTAAGTAAATGTATCGATGCTGCAATATAGAAATATTCTGTTATAAGTAATAGTCCGGTATTCTAAATGTACTCGGGTAACATTACAAAAGTATTTGGTATCATAATCATATAGAAAGTACTCATTAGAATTTCCTGTTTCACAAGTTTTAAAATGTATAAAAATTGATTGAAAATATCAGATCAACAAGCTCAACAAGCTATTTTCAAATGGCCGAAATGTATATAGGATGGAAGTGGTTAATGTATGTTTTGTAATAATCAAAATCTACAAAGTAACCAACTAAACTTTTTAAATAATTGTAGTGGAGTAAAGTATAATATTTGCCTCTGAGATGTAGTGGAGTAGAAGTAAAAGCTACTGCAAATTGGAAATACTCCAGTCCTCAAAATTCTACTTAAGTACAGTGAATGTACTTAGTTAGTTTATGAGTATGTACTTTGTCCACCACTGTGTATGTCTGTCCATAAATGTCTCATTACCGGGCAGTCCCAGTTTGAGTAGAGTATATGCCAGTGGTTAGCATTCTGACTACCACACAGTCTCCAGCATTTTGTGTCTTCTCCCGCAAAATGTGTGTTCTGGTTTGGAGTAATAAAAAACCTAATTAGACATTTCCAATCTCTCTCTCTCCCATGAGTGTGAGTTGGCACCACTGTGAATCAAAACCTCATTGAAATGAAATCTCATTAAAATCACAAAATGACCTTTGTTTCTCATTTTCTGTCGAATGAGGTTTCTTTCTCGTGAAGTCTAGTATACAATATGGAATAATACCCCTATTCGACTCTGATTTCTGATCCTCCAATTCTAATGGATATAGTTTTTTATATGTGGAGATATCTGAAAAAATCATGTTGTTCTTTTTTTCTTTTTTTTTATCCCACGATTTTGTAACCCATTTTTCCCTAAAATTGCCTAAAATGTAATCCTGGGCGCTAATCTCCCTCTGCCAACCTGGGGAGAGCCCCGAACTGCTCCCTTCAATGCATGAGGAGTAAGCAGGCTGCATCTTATCACCTGACAGGGGGGAGTTTCCCCGGTAGGATGGAAGGAAGGAACACATTATTACAACCAGTTCCTTCCTTTCCCCTCCATCAGGCGCCCCAGCTGACCAGGGGGAGGCAGTATAGAGATCAGGACTACTGCATGTGTTTTGGGAGGGTAAACACGGGAAGAACATGCAAACTCCACACAGAAAGGCCATTTCGTCAACTCCAGCTAGGGTATGTATGGGTGCTGATGACGCGGAGGAGAGAACACGGCCCCAGCACATCGAACACAACGATGTGTCCCCCAAAATCTGGTTGTTCTGAATCATATTTTTACTTATATATTACTTATATATATTCCTTATCAATTTATTTTATTTTTTATCTAGAGTCAAATTAGTTGGGCTTAAAATCAGGGTCACATGCACACCATATAATTATTCTGAATTTACCTTGTAATCCATATTCATCTCTAACAGAGTTCCAGACATTAAGATTTAAATTTTATAATTTTGTACACGATTTTGCACATTATTTATGAATTTGGGCAAATCGTTATTGCCTAGTTATTTCCTTAATTGGGGTATCCTTAATCAATGGCACTCCCATATCTTTTCATCTGGTATGGTACTCTTGGTTAGACAAGTTGATCAACGGTCTGATTTGAGTATAGTCTTTCTTTGACACGTGGTACAACCATACCACCTTTCTCCTTTTGAGTTGTTTTTTTACCTTGCCAGATGAATCTGAAGATAACTTTATGCCACTGATTATAAACATTTTTTTAAACGAATGGATAGAATAACCATTAAGATAATGATCGATAGTTGCAGCCCACAAATCAAGCACATCAAATAATCCATAACCACAATGCAAATTTACACAAAGGCAATTTACTATTGTTACAATGAGTCCCCTACCTGCTCTGTAGAAGTTCCATTTCAGCCATGTTCGGAGTCTGCAAATAAAAGCATAATCATAAAACAGGTTGGTCAAATAGGATTGGTTGATTGGGTACAATATCTCAATGTGAAGTGCATGAGAGACAGATAGATTACTATTATAATAATAGATCTTTACCCTTTTAACCAAGAAACAGCACTTAAGGACCTCTAAAGTTTGCATACAATATTCGGGAGCTTCCATTCAGTTATATCTACCTTCTTGCAGAAATTATTCTAGCAATGAAATTGTTACATTTTATTTGAAATTGAAGGTTTAATTGGAATATGTCTATGATCTTCCATCTTGCCATAATTTGGTAATCGTTTTACAAAAGTAATAAAAACTGAGAACAGGTTTGCTGGTTGGGTGAAGTAGACATCATTCAATGAAAACACTTTGAAAGGATTGTTCGGCCCAAAGTCTGTCGTTATTGAAAACACATTAAACTGAACTGAGGTCAGACTTACAGTGATGTCTGTCTGTTGTTCTTCAACTGGAGCGATGGCCTCTTCTATCTCCTCAACAACACTGTGGAAACATTTCACACATTTTACATTTCTAACCGCAGATTGGCAATCCTACCAATAGCCGATCTATGAGCTCATGGCGAGGAGGTGTCGCGATGGAGGTTTGACGTCTCCTTTTAGAATCTAACCATGAGCAAGGCACTGAATCACAGACCTCTCCTCGCTGTGGGTGTGAATCTGTAAATTGTGTGTATTCCTGCACTATCTGCATTGAGTGATCTCACTACAAGGAAATTGATTTATTGAAGATTTCAATTGTACATAAACTTTGTTTTGATTGTATTGTTCCACTTTGTGCTTTGGCAATGTAAACGTATGTTTTCTCATGCCAATAAAGCCCTTTGAATGTAATAGAATGTGTAAACCAACCTGGTGGTCAGCTCCAGCTCACATCTCAGCTGTTTCAGTTCCTCTTCCATTACATTCATCTGATCCTCCTTGTCCTTCAGACTGGACACACACACACACACACACACACACACACACACACACACACACACACACACACACACACACACACACACACACACACACACACACACACACACACACACACACACACACACACACACACACACACACACACACACACACACACACACACACACACACACACACACACACACACACACACACACACACACACACACACACACACACACACACACACAGTGTGAAACACAGTCAGTTACTGAAACTCATTATGCTTCATGTTCTGCAATAGTCATGATTGATAGCTCATGATTTGATTGTTCGGGGGAATTTAAAATATGTGAGACATCAAAGAAAACAATCCTACCAGTTTTTCAGTTCCTCCACCTCAGATGACTGGTCAACCTGTTGACAACATATTTGAGTTGACTCATTTATTAAGGATTCATTCCGGCATGCTTTTTTATGGAGTTCCTACAGACGTTTGTGCTGTAGTTGTAACGATATGGTTGTAGTATATTCTACTGTAGTATTTTCTTTTTGTAACATATAGGGTGTTCTTATACAGGGCAAGGTATACAGTACATATGCTTCTTTTTACATATGTACATATGTACATGTACAAACAGACGAATATACAAACATGAACAAAACAACAAGATAATCAAATGGTTTAAATACACGAGGACGTTAAAAACACAACAAAGACCTTTCCCCTCCCACTTGGAGCTTTGGATCCCTCCCACCTCACCATATATAGGCAAATAGAATGTTTCTTGAAAAGAGTTGACTCTACAAATCGTTTGTAGTATATACTACTGTAGTTTGTACCTGGAATTCCGACACAACCTCTGATGCGACCTCTGATGCGACCTCTGATGCGACCTCTGGCACGACCTCTGGCACGACCTCTGGCACGACCTCTGGCACGACCTCTGGTGCGACCTCTGACGTGACCTCTGGTGCGACCTCTAACATGACCTCTGGTGCGACCTCTGACGTGACCTCTGGTGCGACCTCTGACGTGACCTCTGGTGCGACCTCTGGTGCGACCTCTGGTGCAGCCTCCTGTGTGAGAGTCTCTATCTGGTCCTTGAGGGCTTGCAGTTCAGTGGAGCTTTCCTTCAGCTGGGCGTCGGTGGACACCAGCTTCTCTGTCAGCTCTGAGGTGGAAATGACAAGAAATGTCATCGTCTAAAAACACATGTGTCCTCATCTGTAGCCATGTTTGAATAGTGTGCATGTAGGCCAAAGCAATATATGGATCATATTATATCCACAGTGGTCGAAAGTAACTAACTCCATTTCTTAAGTACTGCACTTTACTGGAGTACTTCCAATTTTCAATTCTTCTACTCTAGTTACTAGTTACTGTTTAATGTACTCAATGCGAATTCCATACAAGGGAAAAAACTGAGGTTCCAATATGAATGGATTTAACGGAATTACAGACATCACACAGAGTTCAATGGAAGCGAAGCGTGAACCAAAGCGTACTGACCGCTGATGAGGGCAGCGTCCTGCTGGCTTTTAGCCAATTGTTCCTGGGACTGCAAGAGCAGCTGGTTCAATTCCTCCAACCTCTGCTTCAGAGAAAACTCACTGTCCGCTTGGCTGGCCTACAGATGGACAGACAGATGGACAGTCAGACGGACGGACGGACAGACGGACACAACAAACAGGATAACCGCTTAAGCCCTTTACACTTTGTTGGGCAACAAAGAGCGTAAATAGCAGATCTACAAGCTCACAACATGTGAGAGTGACACATTGTGAGCTTGTACTGTAGATCTATTATTTACGGTAATTCTTGAAAATATTTATTTTGAACATGTGTCGCTTATAAATTAGCCTTTGGTGCTATAAATTGTTTTGTCAATACATAACCTTATTTTCTTAAAGAGCTAAAGCTGTTGTGATAATAATAATCATTGCTATAGAGCAGGGGTTTTCAACTGATTCTGAACGAGGGACCACCACCCTGACTTAGAATCAACCTGGGGACCACTATTGTGTTGGGTCATTTGGGTGGCGATATGGGCTAAGATTAGTGCTTTTGTATCACTTGCTATGCATCCCAGATTCCCATGTGTATACATCACATTGTTTCTCAACCAATGGTCCATTGACTACTAATAATAATGACTCAGACAATCCGGTGCACTTCCCCCTTTGATATTCCGGACTCCCATTTTCAGTTGAATTTCTTGACCTCCAACTTGTCAGTAAATGATTATGTGGATGGTCATCACAGGTCACCAGGTCATTCAGTTCACGGTTTCTCAAGTAGTGGAAAGACATTTTAAAAAATCAACAAATCCTACATTACTAAATATATGCTCAGGGACCACATGCAATACCTCCACGGACCACCAGCGGTCCACAGAACACCAGTTGAAAACCTCTGCTATAGAGTATTTGTTCAGTAACAGGGGTCACCCTGTCTCTACAGGCTACAGCTCTTAAAATTAATGTTCAGGTCAGGTGGGTTGTAAATTATATACGATCAGGAGAGAGAACCCATTTACCAGCTTCAATTAGAGAATTATAGTGTTTTTTTCTCATTTTTGATTGATTTTATTAGACGTCATGCAAGAAAAAACAAGTTACATCATGTTCATTTAGGAAGCGTCAAGGATATCATTTAGGAAGCGTCAAGGATAAATACACAATACAGTCTTACCGACTTATTTTCATTGTGGTCCTCGGTCTGGGACAAACAAAATATATACAGGCAAACATTACATCAATAACTAAAACAATCAAGAGCTACACTACCTACATCATCATAAATACTTCCAATTTGTCTTTTTTTTAAAGAGTTCCTGGACAAACACTATACTAATACTACTGCAATTTAATTTAATTAGCTTCATGAAAATGGTTAATAAGGCTTGATACTTTCAATTGTTGCAAAAAAAAGCAAGAGGAACAATTTGTGCATTTTCGTTCAGAAATCATGGATAATTTGGTGGGTATTGGGCGGGTTCTCACCTGGACCTGCGCGAACTGTTGCTCTGTGGCGGCCATCTTAGCTTCCAGAGACTTCCTGTACTCGTCGTCAGCCTGGTGGACTTCCGTCCTCTCCCCCAGCTCCCTGCTCAGACGCACACAGTCCTGACGCAGCTTAGCCAGCTCTGCATTCTGCCTGGACCACCACAGGATGCATGGTTAACCACTGAAACCCTATTATGGTTTACCTCGAGTCCTACAGGGCTATATACTAGTGTCTTCTTCTGTTTTCTCATGTTGCTATGAGTAGGTGATGTAATGGTGATGTAAAACAAACGGTGACAAAACAAACATTAAATTATTTTGTATTGTTAATGGCATTTAATGTTTATGTTAGGGACAAGATTGTACATTTTACCTTCATTGTCAATGGCGTTTTTAAAACAAACATTGAACTAAAAACAAACATTAAACCTGTATATAGAAGGGGCTAGCGCCCCTCAAAAACAAAAAAGACAGACAGACAGACAGACAGACGGACAGGTACCTGCTCTCTGCCTGGCTGGTAGCCTGGTTCAGAGCGTCTCTCAGTATGGAGTTCTCCTGCTGCAGTCGAGCCAGTTGTGCGTTGGGTCCGTTCTCCAGCTGTTCCTGGAGACTGATGACCTGGGGTTTGCAACACAACCAGCATTAGCCACTAACTAAGCACTAAAAGCCTTTTTGGTCGATTGAATAATGTATTATTCGGAAATGCAAACTGTACAAAGTACAGTCGGATATTTGGGCTAAAAGGATAACACTCGTGTTGTATTCAATTCATCAAATCAACACATGGCATCAACAAATATTAACAACTATTAGCCTATGTGCAAAGTTAAAAAAAAATAATAATAATTAAAACGGTGGCAGGGACACCACCTTTTGATGGGAATTAAAATGTCCTTGCCGTCTCCTGATAGATGTTTGTTCATGCCAATTTTGAAAGAAGCCAATGTTACACAGCCTTTAAAGCAGGGATCAGCGACCTTCTTTAAATTAAGTGCCATGTTTTTATCTTCTAGATCGTCAGTGTGCCATATCAACATTAATTAATTTTAAGGACACCACGTGAAAAATTCCAACATATTTTGATTGTCCACAAATATAAAGTTTTTCCTTCTTTTTAAATATTTTCTTTCACGTTGTTATAATGATCATTAGACTCAGAGCAATAACAGAGTTCAGTTTTAACACATTTTGTGCCCAAGACGTCTGTGGACGTCTTTGGTATTACCGCACGGGCAGAGCCCAAGACGTCTGTGGACGTCTTTGAAAAAAAATAATATATATATATATATATATTTTGATTTATTTATTTTGTATTAAAAAAAATCAAAAAAATCAAAACAATGATTTTTTTTTTTTTTACGTGGTGCCAAAGTTTGTGTTTTCGCCATTGAGAATGTATTTGGCGTTTAAATTAAATAACTCAGAAACTATAAAACATTTCAAAGTAAAAAGTTCCAGCATGTGTCTCCACAGTCAGCTGAATTATAAAAAATGTGAATGGATTTTCTAGGTGAAAGTGATTTTTGGGCAGTTTTGCGTGGGCTCTCTAATGAATGTAGAATGCAGGATGTAATTTACACACAAATGTGAGGGACTTCATTTATTTGACTGCATTTTTTATATAATAGTTTATTTCAAACCAAAAAAATTAAAAATACTCTCACACACTTGCCAGTGTGCCAGTGATCACCCTCCTTTGTGCCAATGTTGCCTACCCCTGCTTTAAAGGACCACTTCACCACTTTTCAACCCATCTTCAAATAATTGGTCCTCACTAATGTTCATGATAAAATATCACATTTTCCTACTCGGTCTGTGCCAGTTCAGAAATCTGTCTTCCAATGACATCATCGTTAGGCAGATTTTTTTAAATATGATTTTATTATTATGATTTTAATATTTTGATTTTTATTATCGTGAGAATGATGGCTTCCATTGAAATGTGGTCCTTTAATGCCCTGTCAGGGCAGCTGTCAGGGCAGTAGCAGTGTCCCAAATGTTCCCATGTTTGTTCTAAATTTGAGGGTACCAGATTATGGGTGCTCTCTCTAGTGTTGTAGCTGTGGGTGTCACTCACTCTATACAGTTCACCCCCCAGGGCTCTATACTAGGACCCATCCTGTTTTTCCCTCTACATCAAACATATTTTCTGTGAAAATAGCCAATCGACAAGCTCACAACACATCGAATTGAGAGACACGTTATGAGCTTATGGACCTGCTATTTTCGCGGATTGTTTTGCCTATTTCCGTGAGGCCAATGTGAAACATGCATTGCAAGTGGTCCCCCAAATGATTGGCAAAACATTAACAATGTTATTGATGATAATAGAACATTAATGACAAAAAAGGGCAGGTTATGAAAAAGAAATCTGACCCGTGTATCACTAGTGCCCAGGTATTTGTTCAGTAACAGGGGTCACCCTGTCTCTACAGGCTACAGCTCTTAAATTTAATGTTCAGGTCAGGTGGGTTGTAAATTATATACGATCAGGAGAGAGAACCCATTTACCAGCTTCAATTTTATAGTGTTTTTTTCTCATTTTTGATTGATTTTATTAGACGTCATGCAAGAAAAAACAAGTTACATCATGTTCATTTAGGAAGCGTCAAGGATAAATACACAATACAGTCTTACCGACTTATTTTCATTGTGGTCCTCGGTCTGGGACAAACAAACATTGCAACAAAATATATACAGGCAAACATTACTTCAGCTTATGGAGCTGCTATTTTCGGATTGTTTTGCCTATTTCCGTGAGGCCAATGTGAAACATGCATTGCAAGTGGTCCCCCAAATGATTGGCAAAACATTAACAATGTTATTGATGATAATAGAACATTAATGACGAAAAAGGGCGGGTCATGAAAAAAGAAATCTGACCCGCGTATCACTAGTGCCCAGGCTGATCCAGCAAAAATGTTTGGAGTTAAAGTAACGGTTGATCTGTCCTCTCACCTTCATGTTGAGGGTCTGGGTCTGCGTCAGGTGGTCCTGGTAGGAAGCCTGCATGCGGTCCTGCAGGGCGTTGTTCTCCAGGGACTGCGTGCTCAGCTCGCTGCTCAGACGGGACTCCAACGAGGCCAGCTTGGATTTTTCCACTCCAAGCTCCTGTGAGGGAGAATGAACAGTGGTCGTTTGCAAACATCTCTGGACAAAATTATGTTAATTAATATCTCAAGACAGATTCAGAACTCTCGTTACAATGTGTAGAGTTAGGAATGTTAGGAATGTAAACAAAGACCAGAAGTGGAGTACTAAAGGAGACTGAACGGCCAAGATCCGGTCTCTACAAGTGAAAGCGCATAGTGCCCCCAGAGACCACCGGAACCAAAAATCAATATTCCTAAAACCTGAAAATGTTGCTAATATTTGTTAATTTAAGTGTTACCTGCCTGAGGAAGGTCCGGAGGGACCGAAACGTTGCTTCATTAAATAAGACAATACTCATGTACCGAGCAAATACACAGTGTGCGGGTGTACCTTATTGTTTTCATTGATGTCCACTGGCCTACGCACCTGTGCATACGCCTAAATTCTAGGTGTGCGAAAGTTTTCTCCTACAGTTAATTTAAGTGTTGACATATGTAGTACAGAAAATTACTAATAGATAAAATGGATTAGTTTGATTAACTTCCCCCGCAGTCGTGCTCAGTTTCCGGTGGGAGTGACAACAGGACTGGGCTTGTTGTGAGCCCCTCACTTCACACAGGTGTGATTTTTTTATATTACTCGTACAGCATTTATCCATACACCACGCAAACCGGCACACACTATCACCATAGTCATGTGATCAACACGGATTTGTCCGATTTTCCATGTTCCATCCCGATTGGCTAAGGTTGCCTTCGTTCCAAAGTATGCAGCATTGGTCTGTTTTGAACAAAATGCCTCACATCATGAACACAGTGTGCGATTTCCGTGAAATTATGCACGTACATTCCCACTAGTCCAGGAAGAAATGCCACTTCATTATTTTCAAATCAGCCTCATGGCGGCGCTATAACAGGCCGATTCGTTTTTTTACCTATAACTATACACGATCGGTGTAAAGCTTTGTATGCGCACTCCCTAGAGGCCAAGGAAAACCCCAGTGGCAGTACGACCCTGTGGTTGTGGGGAATTGAATGTGTGACCTCCTGCTTACAGTACCACCTCACTGATGCCTACCTTGGTGAGTTCTCTGAGCTTGTTCTTTGCAGTGGTGGCGTCTTCCTGTTCAGTGGCCAGCTGTTTCTCTCTCTCTTCCAGCGTTTTCTTCAGAGCCGTGAGAGGGTCACCCTTCTGACAGGCCTGATAATACACACACGGTTTTATTAGTCCAAGAACAGCATTCTGAACATGAACGATAGATCAACAATTGTAAATAGATTTTAATTGTATAACTGTATGATGTTTTGTTGTGCCACATACTGGAAAAATATAAAAACATTATCAGCAAAAGAAAACCCAACAAGAGACAGATCTACAAGTTTACAAGCATGTGAGCTTGTAGATCTGTTATTTTCAAATAGCCACTGTATCAGGTTTAAAGATGTAGTGAAATGAAAAATATATTTTTCATATTTTTAGAGCATATCATCATATGGGCATACTTAACAATAGATGCCCAAACAATGGGAAAATTGCCATTTTTGTGTATGCCCAGCTTTCCGGGTTTGTGTAAACACAAACATTGGCTTGTGATTAGCTGATCACCCCATAGCGATGATTTGATTGGCTGAGCAAAGTACATATTGAAGATAAAAGTGAGGGCTGAAAAGACCCGGAAAAGTGAGGATGCAAATTTTGAGTGGCCAGAATTACATGTATGATGATGTATGATGGTATGAGCGCCCCTCACTTCACACGGGTGTGATTCTTATATCAAAAGTCCATAAAAAGCCCATTTTAATTATTCTTTTGAAGAAAAACGTGCTGCATGATGACGTAATGCAGCCCCGACAAATATAAATGTATGATTTCATTCACCCGTTTGGTTCCCACAGCAGCACGTTCCTCCAAACACAGCTGTTGATTACAGAACTACTCCGTCTTTGAGGGGTGCTAGCTTGGCTGAGCACGGAATGTGATGCATGATGGTAAGAGCGCCCCTCACTTCACACGAGTGTCCAGACAGTATATTACTCATTTAAAACGTAATCAGCACGCTAAAATATGTATCTGAAAACAAAACATTATAGGTTCGAAATAAGCCAGGCAGTAGTAAACACGCATGGCTGGTGTCTTTCTCTCCCTTGTAAACAAACAGACTGCATCCGGTGTGAAGCACAGCTTCTAACATCCCATAGTCTGAAGCAAGGGATGCGGCGCTCAGGCACAGGCTTCCGTTTCAGACTGAAACTTCTAAATAAAATGACAGAAAAGGCCATTGCACTCAAAGGGCGAAGGGCTTGTTTTCATAGACCCAGTTACTCGGTTGTCTCGCAAAAGCTAACCTGGCAACCCTGTAAGCGACACAGGGCTTTGGGATTTTGTGCA
Source organism: Electrona antarctica (assembly GCF_951216825.1). NCBI lineage: Eukaryota > Metazoa > Chordata > Actinopteri > Myctophiformes > Myctophidae > Electrona > Electrona antarctica. The sequence goes on along the minus strand of NC_136809.1, from coordinate 34,707,368 downwards.
GTCATTCAACTAATTCAAAAAGTAATTGTTGGAATAAAATAAATAAAAGAAAGAAATGGACACTTGAAGCCCTAAACTCATGCCTCAACCCATCCATATCAGTGAGTATTGAGTAAAAACAACTATACTCCTCTGGGGACACGCATGTACATTGCCAACCATGCATGTTCTTTGTTATGTAATATCACCAAATAAAATCAATCAATCAATCAATATCATTGCTGTCAAGCAGAAACCTTGTATCTCTATATTTCAGTAAATTAATGCTACTACTTAGTCGTACACGGGTATCATGCACAAGTTGTGGACATGGCTGATCAACAAGCTTTCAGGTAAATATTGAACCAATGAAAAGTATTAACGAGAGATTGTGAGTTGTGACAAAAAAATAACTACATTGGAATACAGGTTTCTTTCTATTCTATTTTTCCTGAAAGAGTTTGGACATACATGGTCTCCTCCCGACAAGAGGGACCAAAGCCGTTTCCTACCAGTTGCCAGGAGTCCTGAGAGATGCCGGCCTTGTCGCTGAGCACCTCGATTAGCTTGTGAGTCTCTGCCTCGCTGAAGCTCATGCTGCTCACCGTGGTTAACAGGCTCTTATAGGGCAGCAACAGAGCATCCACACTGTCCACTGAGGAGAGGAGAGGAGAGGAGAGGAGAGGAGAGGAGAGGAGAGGAGAGGAGAGGAGAGGAGAGGAGAGGAGAGGAGAGGAGAGGAGAGGAGAGGAGAGGAGAGGAGAGGAGAGGAGAGGAGAGGAGAGGAGAGGAGAGGAGAGGAGAGGAGAGGAGAGGTTTGTTTACTGTATGTGCTAAAGGAGTTTTGATTGATTGATTGAAAATGCTATTAACAGTTTGAAGAATGGGTACAGTTCAAGGAAAGTACAGGTCAATACACAAACTGCTAAGAGGACAAAACCAGAAAAAGCACCAAGACTTCTTTACATAACGGTCCTCCAATTTCAATTCATCAAAACATTTAAAGACATACAAATATAGTGGAGTAACTTTGAGAGCTGTTTCACATAAGTCAATGAGGAGACTATCTTGAAATATCAATTTATAATCAAGAAAATGTATATTCAACCAATATTTGTGAGTTACATCCTTCAAGGTAACTACACAACCTAAACCTCTACCAAAGTCTCATTGAGCTTTGAGACTGTTGTACAATGTTGTACAACAGTGACATAAAGAAAAAGTGCGAAAAGAGTTGATCAAAAGCTCACAATGTCGCAATGCTTTTTGGAAAACGCAAATATTTCTTTCAAATGGATTATTTTGATCGATTTGTTTGATTAATTGTTACTGATCCAAAATCCACTCACCTAGTTCAGCTTTGTCCTTGGATTTCTTCTTCTTCGCCGGTGCTTCAGCCTTTGGTTCTTCAGCGACCAGGGGCGGGGCGGCATCGGTCACCGGGGCAACCACTGCCACAAGGGGCGTGGCCACAGCGGCCTCCGCCGGGGCGACGGGAGCCAGCTCGGCTGCGGCGGCCGCGGCAGCAGCCTTGGACTTCTTCTTCTTCTTCTTCTCTTTAGGGGACGGGGCTGCCAGAGCCTCCACTGTAGGGAGAGGATTGTAATTGTGTTAGGTCACCAAAATAAAAGTTTTGGATTATACAATCTTGTTGAATCTCAACGCTGATTCATGATTTGAGGCATTTTGTTCGAAAAATGTGTTTTGCTAAAATCCACCTGAGGTATTTATTCCTCGGCCTTGTAGGAATGTGTGTAATATTTCACATAAATTGCATGCTGTGTTCATGATTTGAGGCATTTTGTTCAAAACCAATCCTACAAACTTTGGAAGCCAATGTTAGCCAATTAGGATGGAATATGAAATATCGGACAGATCCATCTTGATCACATGACTATAGAGATACTGTGTACAGATTTGCGGGATTTTTGGACAGAATCTGAAGGAATAATATCATAAAATGTGTTTTAGAAAAGTCGGCCTCTTGGTATAAAAGGCAGATGTGAAAAATGTTTTTTCCTTGGCTTCTCTAGTAGGGAGTTTGCATGCGAAGTTTCACGCAGATCAGTGCAGTTATAGGTACTTGTTATAGCGCCACCATGAGGCTGATTTAAAGATTTTCCAGTGGCATTTCATCCTTGGCCTAGTGGGAATGTGAAAGATTTCACGTAAATTGCACCGTTCATGATTTGAGGCATTTTGTTCAAAACGGACCAATCCTGCAAACTTTGGAAGTCAATCTTAGCCAATCGGAATGGAATATGGAAAATCGGAGAGATCTGTGTTGATCACGACAATAGAGTCTGAGAATCTGCCTCATGGTGGCGCTATAACAAGCAGTTCTGGAAAATGTGAGGCAGAGGTTCAGAATTGGCATCCAGGGAGTGTGTTAGATGAGATTAGATGTAACAGATGGAAGGACACACAGGGACGGACTGACGAGACAGGGGCGAAAACATATTATCTGCCATGCTATCGCCTGGCGGAGACAATACAAAAAATAATAACGAAAAATGCAAAACGTATATAATAACCTTGCACTGCCGCAACAGCGGCCACAACCACCGGTTCTGGCTCAACCACCAGCTCAGGCTCAGGTTCGGGCTCAGGCTCGGCCTCTGGCTCCGGTTCTGCTTCTGGTTCAGGTTCGGGTTCAGCTTGGGGTTCGGGTTCCGAGGCCACAGCAACAGGTTCCGGGGCGATGGCTTCAACTTCGGATTCCAGCTCGTCAGAGGTTGCCGTGCCAAGCGTCTCCACCACAATGGCAGCCTAGGGTTGTTGTCGCGAGGAAGACAGTTTAGTCGACTATTGATTGGCACACAAATAATTGCAATCCATTAAATTCATGTAGATTTGTTTTGTTTTTGTTGCATTCCTGAGCCAATAATCCAAGATTTGACTGATGGAAGTAAATAGTAGACCAATCTTAACAAGAGTAAAACTATATTAAAACATTAGCTTTGAACCTGGATCATCAGTAGGTTCATCAGTGATTACACCGTGTGCGTTATTTTGGGAGTTTATATTATTCTTTTATATAATTTTGCATTCGTCTCCTCTCCTCTCCACAGATATTGAATTATTGTCTGAGGAATGCGACGAAAGAAATAATTATAAAAACATTGTGGATGAAGTATTTATTTGCAAAGAAATGTAGTACCAATAATCTAAATCTAAATCAAATAGTTTGCGATCAGCTGTTTATGTTAAGGATTATGCCAGGCCCTACCGGGGCCTCGGGTTCAGGGAGTTTTCCGTTGGGTTTCTGTTCGTCTTTCCTCTTGGACTTGCTCTTCTTCTCTTGTCTGTTTTCCTTCTTCTTCTTCTGGGTGCTTTGCTGCGTCTGCCCCTGAAGCACAAACACAATCACTTTCATTATCTTTTTTTGTACAAGCGCCATCAGTCATACCGTGGTTTTTAATAAAAAGCGTGAAGATAATAAATGTATGCATGCAAAACTAAATGTACACATGAGGTTAGACTGTTAGACAAGGTGCAAAAAGTAGCAGGTATGTACTGTACATGAGGTTAGACAAGTAGGGCAGCAACTATCAATTATTTCCTTAGAAATTATTCTACAGATTACTTTCTCGATTAATTAAATAACCAAGAAGCATGTTTTTTATACAGTATATGAATGAATCGATTAACCACTTCAGCCTTATGTCCAAATGGAACCAAATTGACCTGTAAGGGACAAGGGTCCATTTGGTTCCTTTTGGACACTCTCAAAGTTAGGATTTTACTGTGGATTGGTGTTCCCAAGATAGAAAATGGCATCAAATCAAATGGGGGTCCGTGGTCTAATCTTAATTGCATAATCAAACTGTGGGGGTCCTTGAAAATAAAAAGTATTGACAACCAGTGGGTTATTTTGATTACACTGCTGTATCCTTAGGCCCAAAACACACCAATGGTGCCTTTGCAACTCCTTGCAACCAAACAGTTGCGAGTAGTTGCATTATCCCCAATGGCAGTTACAAGCAGTTGCATTGGTGTGGTTTGGGCCTTTAATAGACGTATGGTGTAAAAAGCAGCAAGGCATGATGTGTAGACAGTTGTACTGAAATAACAATCTGAAAACTACAAGTGGAGTTAGAAATTAATTGTCTCCGCCAGGCGATAGATCTGCATCAACTGCACAGATCTGCATTTGACATTTTACAGCTTTACATGTACACTCCTATAGAGCGTCGCAGTCCCGCCTCCTACCCTGGACCAGGAAATGAAACCCAATGCATTATTCTCATAGACATTTCTTAAAGTATTTATTTAAAGACGGTTACGCCGCGGACAAAGCCAACTCGAGTCGTGACAACTCATGACAACACAAACAATATTTTGGACCAAACAAATAATTAGAAAGAAGAAAAAAACGGCAGGTTACACCACTTTTTTTGTTGTTTTTCTTCTTTGTAATTATTTGTTTGGTCCAAAATATTGTTTGTGTTGTCATGAGTTGTCACGACTCGAGTTGGCTTTGTCCGCGGCGTAACCGTCTTTAAATAAATACATAAGAAATGTCTATGAGAATAATGCATTGGGTTTCATTTCCTGGTCCAGGGTAGGAGGCGGGACTGCGACGCTCTATAGAGGGCAAGGAAAAAGCTTTGACCTGCATTTTTCACATCTGCCTTTTATAGTTCCGCAGGAGGCCGATTTTTGTAAAACATTTACTCCTTCAGATTCTGTCCAAAACTCCCTCAAATCGGTGACAGTATCCCTATAGTTATGTGATCAAGGCGGATCTGTCCGATTTTTCATATTCCATCCTTTATTGATAGGACAGTAGACTGAAAGGAAATGGGGAGAGAGATGGGGAGTGACACGCAGCAAAGGTGGTCGGGATCGGGATTCGAACTTGTGACACGGCGCTGTTTACAATTTTTGATTAAATATGCAATAAATCAAGGACATACCTTGCCCTGCTCGCGGCGCTGCTTGGCCAGGGCCTCCTCGTAGGAGGTCTCCTTCATGGACAGGGTGGAGACCAGGGCGATGCCGATGGCCGACACCACCATGAAGCCACCGAACACCATGAAGCCCAGCGTCTGTGGGTCTGTAACATCCATGACTGTTGTTTACTGCTGTCCTGACCTGTCCTGTCCTGTCCCACCGTGAGCCTGGACATGTAGAGAGACAGTGGTCAGAGTAGGTAATACAGTGGAAATATTAACTATAGCCTACGCACATTGACAGTCGTTGCTGAGCCAAAGGTACTATAGTAAATTAAGAGTAGAGCCTGCACACCGAGCTAAAGGTAAAAAGACCAGTTTTTTGTATTTAATTTGACCCTTTTTACCTTTAGTGCAGGCTAATGGAAAATAAATTACATTGTGGAAATTAGATATGAGCATATATGCTAAATGTTATTTATCCATCATCTCATCCATCCATCCATCCATCCATCCATCCATCCATCCAAATTAGACAAAAGTTATGGAAAACAGTATTGGAAATTCAAATAAAACAAAAATAAGTTATTTCTAAATGTTCTTTGACTTGTGTTAACACCAGATATCATGTTTGTACTATACATAACCATACAGATGTGCTGCTATTATCATACTCTACGTCTACCATAGAGCAACGCAGTCTTGCCCCCTTTCAGAACGATGAGGGCACCGGAAAAGAAATGTCCTATTAATTTTTCCATAGACGTTTCAGAAAGTACTCTGTTGTACCCTGCCCTTTTTTATAATCATTATTTGTTCGGCTCAAAAAATTGTGTTTATTGCCATGATTTGTCAGGAGCCGAGTTGGCTTTGTCCGAGGCTTAAAAGGTCTTTAAATAAATACTTTCTGAAACGTCTATGGGAAAAATTAATGGGAAATTCTCCCCCTGAAAGGGGGTGGGACTGCGACGCTCTATAGATGTAGTAGTTATATTGTATTAACGTACCATATACATGTAGTAGGCCTAGTTAAATTGTATTAACGTATACTCTACCATACAGATGTACTAGTTATATTACATTAGCATACTCTAGCATTGATGTTATCAACTTACTCCACCATATGTAATATAATATGATATTGTATTATTATTAACACACTGTATCATGCATATGTACCTAGTTATATATTGTATTAACATATTCCCATAAATGTACTAATTATATTGTAGCCTATTAACATACTCTAACTCTACCAGTAGCCTACCATACAGATGTAGGGCCCTAATTATATTGTGCCAACACACTCTACCACGGTAGATTGCGTGGTAGAGTACCTTAATACATATTGTGGTTAAAATAACATTACGGATTGAGGCCGTAATGGTGCATGTTGCCTGCAGCCTGTATTACCACATGGAGGATCATGAATGAAGCTGGGAGCTATATATTAGTCTGAAATGATAATGATCTAGGCCTAATTCTGACCCTTTAAATTAACATTCTGCATGAGATGTGAGATGTTGACCACACAAACGGCCATGGGGCGCGCGCGCGCACACACACACACACACACACACACACACACACACACACAGCATATGGAAGCGATAAACCTATAGGCTACTCCGCCCGTACAACGGTGTCGCTCGTAGACAGATTAAAAAAGGCCACACGCTCAACAGCGCATTGAAATAATTAGCCTTTAGAATGAAAATGTATCCATTTGTAACTCACAGTTACCGTGCATTTGGTTACATTTTGGCTACACAACACAGGGTGCATTTGGTTACATATTACCGTCCGATTAGTCCCACGGTTCAATTCACATAAATAACGACTAAACAGATGTAATGTTTAATAATGACTGGATCAAGTCTATATAGGCTCCTATTAGGGACACGTGTTACAAGGAGATTGGTGACCTATCGATTCTCACTTCTCAGTCTGTTTGGGTACATGTACGTAGGCCTACTCCTCTGTTCCTAAATGCTGACTGTACTTTCCCAAAGACACGCCCCCCTCCAATCAATGACTCCTCAAGGAATCAAGCCGATCAATCAATGAAAACATTTATATACAGAGCACGGGCCGGCGGCAGGCGATTTGTTACGATCGCCTATTTCATCTATAGCTGTATTATCCACTGATAACTGATTCACTAAGTTGTCAATTCTGTGGCACTTTATATTCACGCAACAAAACTCATATTTTGACATGAATCCAACTTAAACAAAATGTGAAAAGATTAAGGCGACAACAGCAACAAACCTTACCTAATAAATAGTGTGGCTGAACTTAAGGACGTCCTCATCAAAAGTGATGAAGGTCCACTAAAAAGAGTAACTTTTTTTTACTGGCTGCAGGGGCGACGTGTCTCTACTGACAATTAACCCTTTGTGCTGTGGCCCCTCCGTTATGTAACTGCTGCAAATATACAGCAAACCTGCAACTTTTCTTACCACAAACACTATCCCATGCTGCTCACCATTTGAACAGTTCTGTTACTACTAACTATAGTTCAAAGACCCATATACAGGACATTAAACCCTTCCCAAAAAGAACATTCAACCATTGCATGCCTTAAGTTTTCCCACTCTTCACAGTGGAGGTATTTTCAGTATATGTTTTTTTTGTTTTTTTGAGAAGGAGGTTTTTCTCCTCATGCAGATGCGCAGGACTCTCTCTGTGCAATGCTGATCAGAACACAGAGTTCTGAACGTGAACAGAACAAACCGACACGTTGTTTAACAACACGAGAGACACTTTGTTAAGCTATCTATTAATCTATTAACTTGGAAAAGTCGTGGAATGTGAGTTGGTTCACTAAATGCGCAGATTCAATATGACACTGATGATGTGTCACGTAATCTGTATGATACATCTATAGGTTATATTGACAATGCTTTGAAGATAACCAGGGGCAAAGTCTCCTTTCCCCCAGTCTAAGCCTTACACTAACTCTTCTTAAACAAGCACAAATATAAAACAGAATGGACATTCACATCATTACAGTGAGAATATTCCAAAAGTGACTAATTCAACTGCTATCAAATAAGAGAAAACAAATAACACATAAGCCTGCAGCAAAGTTACTAAATTAACAGTCCTACGCCCCCCTAAACAAGACAGCATAAGTTTCGTCCTTTTGGACCTGAACCCCCCATTCATTTTGCTTTTGGGGGGTGGGGGTAAAACTTTTTTTTTTTGTACATTGGCTTGGTAACAAATAACAATAACAAAATATGCAGCTGACACTGGCCGCGAAGAAACGTCCGTGTTAACTAGCCTACTGCTGAACTATTTTTGACTGTAAGAATACTAAGAAACGCAGAGAATACTAGAAGCATAAAAGTGTAGTTAAGTTTCGTCTTACCCGGGCCGGTTTCTTCTGTGAGGTTTTGTGTGTGAAGTTTGGAGTCGTGGCACTTTCTCTGTGCAGACTGAAGCCCCGCCCCGGACCCCCGGACCCCGCGGACAGCTCCTCACGCCATTGGACGTGACGCCTGTCAGTCAGGGACCTTTAAACCAACCACGTCATACGACAAGCCTGACACCGCGGGGGGCGTGGCTGCCCCATGGCGTGTGTTCAGCAGCTCATGGGATTTGTAGTGCTTCTTTTACACCACACCACTGCTTCCAGAAGTAGAACACAAACGTTTTAGCTCGAACGAACAAGAGTTACATTTGGTGTTTCCCTGGGGGGATCCAAACTTATTAAAATACATTATGTAATAATAACCACTTAAGTCATATTTAATTGTGAAAATAACTGATCTACAAGCTTGCAGATCTTCTATTTTTTAATTTCTTGTTTTAATGTTTTAATTATTTTGAAAAGTGTTTTATAATATATCTATAGGCTATATAGATTATTAAAAAAAAAGATTAGAGTTTGGAAGCGCTCGCTTTCAGTAGCCTAAAGCAGGGGTTCTCAACCCGTGGGTCGCGACCCCTCGAGGGGTCGCCAAATATTTTTTTTTGCAACTGAATGGCTGTAAAGTGGAAATGAAGAATTTACATATAGTACACATAGTACATGCATACACCTTCCCTAATGATGATGGTTTCAGTATTTATTTATGGTGTATTGTCTCTATTATTAAGGTTATTGTAGCAGTCAATTTATATTGGGGGTCGGGAGGGGGCGGGGCGGGGGTCCCGAGACGTTGCCAAAGCATTTCCGGGGGTCCCCGGCCAAAAAGGTTGAGAACCCCTGGCCTAAAGCAACATCCTGCTCAGGGGTCATGTTGGCTTGTGGTGGACATTTTTGTCAATGTTTTTGTCACGGACATACAAAATGAGTGGACAATAATGTTACGGGAAACTCATAAAGAGCTAGCACTGAGTCACCATAGCAGGTCTGTAACTCTGAGTGTTCAAATGGAACCAAATGGATTTGGTTCCATTTATACCCTCTCAGAGTTAATGGGGTCCTTACAAATAAAATATTTGAAAACCACTAGTACTAGTTGGACTCCTAATATGCCATAGTGTCGTCATAAATAACTGTCATACATATTCTGAAGAAAACCTGGAGACTGACATTCAGTAATTGGATCAAAATACAAACATTATAAAAAAATGTGTCCAAAAAATAAAACATTTGCCACAGACGGCACAGAGACATGTATCCATGTACGGACATATTGGTGACCCCTGATCCTATCCTGCTTCCTCTGCTTATGTGCAAATTCAAAACAGGTGGTACGCATAGGCCACTGAGTGATATTGAGCACTTCCAAACTCCAACACTCTTAGAAAAATAATCATCTGAAAGGAATTTTTTGACAGAAAGTAGCTCATTTCTTTTTCTTTTTTTGTTGTTACCTCTGTAAAGCCCCCCCATGTAAAGCGTCTTTGGGTACTCAGAAAAGCGCTATATAAGTTTGAGATATTATTATTATTATTATAACATGTCTACAGTGGATTTTTATGAAACAAACATTTTGCAGATAGAAAGAGGATATTCAATATTCAAGCTTTTCGTACAGCAATAATGGCAAATTGCGGCTAGTTGCCAAACTTGCCACCCTGCCATTAACTCAATGGCAAGATGGTCGCGGTCTGCATAAAGTCAATAGGGGAATCTGTGACAGCTGCTGAAAGTTGGGGTACCATAACCTGTATGCAGGCAAAATGCATGAGGGGTCAAACTAGGCATTTTTCATGATTCTGAATCAATTTGTTTTTTCATAAAAAACACTCCTTGGGCTAAAAACGTCCATAGCCACTTTTCCAGATCATCACATTTGTGATGACGGCTATGGCCGTTTTTAGCCCAAGGTGTTTGTAATTTTTGCCTGCATATAGGTTATTAATGGTACCCCAAGTTTCAGCAGCTGTCACAGATTCCCCTATAGGGAAACTGAATTTCAATCTTTGTGAGTTGTGTTACTAGACACCTTTACAAACACATTGGTGAAGAAATGTCTTGGTCAGGAATGTATTCTCAGATTGGACATTATTTAGATAATATTCCCTGACAACAAGAAGTCCTGGACTTGATTGTGTCTCATCCTCGACTGGTTATAACAATGTGTTATTAGCCTATACTTTTCAAATAAATGAAATAAACTGTGCAGAAGGAAAAGATAAACCGCAATAGAAGACAGTGGGCAAGGGCATTGATTGATTGAATACTTTATTAACAGTTTGCAGAAAAAAGCACAGGAAAGTACAGTTCAATACAAAGTCTGCTAAGAGGATTTCAACACAAGAAAGCCTATTGGCTTGTTTCCATTGGGGTCGTTCTTACTCATCTAAACATTTAATATACAGTACTATGCAAAAACATCAATGGTTAGAAATCAAAAAGAATAATATGTACAGTAAAAAGGAAGGGTATAGGCTTTGACTTTTTTTTACTGGGGCCAGTTTCGAATTGCAGCCACCTGTAAGTGCTATTTGAGAGTTGTTTTGAAGGAGAGTAGGGATTCACTGCAAATAGAGGTTTGCCTCTAGGCTACATACACACATGCACCACACGCACGCTCTCTCTCACACGCATGCGGTTTCTCTCACACGCACGCACGCACGCGCGCACGCGCAAACACACACACACACACACACACACACACACACACACACACACACACACACACACACACACACACACACACACACACACACACACACACACACACACACACACACACACACACACACACACACACACACACACACACACACACACACACACATCCTGGACCAGATCCAGTTTGATGGGATCTTCCCTAAAACTAAACATTAAAAAAAGAAGAAAAAAAAGACATTCATTGTCTTTGTACCTTTGATAAACGGCAGTCTGTCTATCTTTGTCTCTCATTATCTATCTATTACTGAGCCAACGGTGAGAGGATGCTATGCTACCAAGGTGTTCAAGGAGTTAAACTACGCTCATTTGTATTGTAAGGACACCGTGAACCACTCCATACTGGTTAACAAGCTAAAAGCAATTGGTTTCGATAGCACATCAGTGAGCTGGATGCAATCCTACCTGGAGGGGAGAGAACAGATGGTGGAAGTGAACGGAACACTGTCCCCCCCCCTCCCAGTGAGCTGTGGCGTTCCACAAGGAAGCATACTAGGGCCTCTACTGTTCCTAATATATGTAAACGACATGACTTCAGCCTGTGACTGCAACTTGTTCCTGTTCGCAGATGACTCAGCACTGCTGGTCTCGGACAAGGACAAACTGCAGGTTGAAAATGCCCTCAGCTCTGAACTCGGTAGAATCTGCACCTGGCTCGCTGATAACAAACTATCTTTACACCTGGGAAAAACTGAATCCATTCTCTTTGGCTCTATTAGTAATCTCAGCAAGGCAAATGGCTTCTTGGTTAAAGTGGGTGACAATGTTATCACACGTAAAGATGAAATTACCTACCTAGGTTCCATCCTGGAGGCTAATCTTTCCGGTGATAAAATGGCCACCAACGTAATCAAAAAAGTCAACCATAGAACAAGATTCCTCTACAGGATCTCCTCACTGGTCAACAAAAACACCTTGAAGACCTTAACAGGAGCCCTTGTACAGGGTTTCTTTGACTATGCATGCACCTCCTGGTACCACAGCACCTCAAAGGCCCTTAAAACCAGGCTCCAGACATCCCAAAACAAACTGGTCAGGCTCCTACTTGATCTAGCCCCCCGAACCCACCTCACCCCTGCCCACTTCGACAGGCTGGAATGGCTTAGGGTCGACGACAGAGTACAGCATCTTGCAATGGGTCTGGTCCACAAGATTCGATACACCACCAAGATACCCATGTACCTGTCTAGATACTTCCTTAATGTTAACGAAGTCCACACCCACAACACCAGAGGGAGTGCAACGAACCATGTACAACCCAGATTCGGCACAAACAAGGGACTAAATTCTTTTCGCTCCTATGCCACCAAAATGTGGAACGCCCTACCAACTGTCATTAAGACATGCGAATCCCTTGACTCCTTCAAAACCGCTCTCAAAGGGCACCTACGGATGGCTGCAATTCGAAACTGGCCCCCGTAAAATCTGAATCCCCCCCCCGCCCCCCCCTTCTTTCCCCTCACTGTATATATTTCTTTTCCCTTTTTACCTCCTTTTTGATGAATTCCTGTTCTGTCTATAGAAGTGTCTATTTGTACGTCTCTAAATGTTTTGATGATTTGAACATGGTGGACCCTGTTGGAAACAAGTGTAATGCTTAATTGGGTCGTCCACTCACAGTTAACAGCCTTTGTATTGAGTTTGTGCTTGAAATGTACTGTAATTCTGCAAAACTGTTAATAAATTCTTCAATCAATCAATCAAAAAAGGCAGTGGTTCTCAACCTGTGGGTCGGGGCCCCACATGATTTTTTGGGGGTCCCCAGATGAGAGTATATAGTGACAATTTAAGGACTTTTAAAAAGGCCAATACTGCATTGTGAGCTTGTAAATCGTCTATACTGAAAAGAGATTTGGTATAGTGGAGGGACCTATAGAATCCTGGGGGAACCCGCCCGGTAGCAGTAGACAAACAGGTACAGCACACAAAATGTGTGTCAGATCCTGTACATGACCTTTCCCACAATCTAAATGTCTCAATAGAAGAGCAGAGAGACAAAATACAACCACCCCAATTGTATAAGTTATGTTGTATTAAAATACTATATCATACAGATTGGACAAAATTACATTTTATTCATAAAATAAAAAGTTACTATTGAAGCTTTAAGTTTTCTTTTCTCAAAGTGATCCAAATTCAATTTGTTACTCTAATAATGAACACATGTAACTTGGTACTATACTGACGCACATTTAACTAGGACACCAGTGTATCACATTCTGTAGGGAGCACAATGAACCATGCACACAATATACATGGCAGTCTATAGCAGCCCTGCACCTCACTTACGTATGATTGATGAAGGGATTAAAGAAAAACAGTCTGGCATGCTACAGTGACATGACCAATAAGTGAACAAGGACTTTTATACATTGCTGTGGCTGTTCTTGTGTGGCATTTCTCAACTCAATGTCCACCACAAGCCAGCATGGCGATGACCCCTGGTCACAGGAAAATATGATGTGAAGGTTTTTGTACACTACACTCAGAGTTAAATTAACACTCAGGAATTGGTTGTACTGCATGTCATATCATATTCTCTCAACCTGTGGGTCAACTCAAGTGGCATTTCTTCCTCAGCCTAGTGGGAATATGCGTGCACAGTTTCACCACAATCAGACGCTGTGTTCATGATTTGCGGCATTTTGTACAAAACGGGCCACTCCTGAAAACTTAGCCAAACGTAGCCAATCAAGATGCAGGAATATGAGAAATCAAACAGACCCGTCTTGATCACATGACTAACAGGCCGTTGTGGAAAAATTGCAGAGTTTGTCATCGACCGGGCCAACGGTGCCGGAGATTAGCTGTACACGGACGGACGGACACACACGGACGGAGTGCAAAACATACTCTCCCCATGCCTTCAGCCTGGTGGAGACAAAAAAACATTACTGTCTGCATCAAACATAACCAACAAACTATACTATAGAAACTGGTCAAGCATTGGCCAAATTGTCAAATGATAAAGAGCCAAAAATGTGCTTGAAGATCGGCTATTTTCACAATATTTATCCATGGAACCGAGTCAAACTAATTGTAAATGCCTCAGCTCTTTCAATTCCAAGTGCTTGTCAGGGTGGTGGGTCCCCAATTCAAATACTGGTATGATTATTTTGGGGGGTCGTGGCCTGAAAAGGTGGAGAACCACTGATGATTAACAGATGTCACAATCTAACCACATGATGTTTTAAATAAAACTATTGATGCTAGTTGTTCACAAATATATCTTGCCCACACACTTCTTGTTCTTATGATTTTGTTTCTTGCTTTTCTCAGCTACAAATGTACAGAATATTATTTAGATAGCATGTTGTTTAGACAGATGCTAGGGTCATTGTTTACCTGCTATACTACTTTCTTTGAGACACTACATTGTTTACTTATGGGACTATTTACACAACACTTGTTGACTAGAGTTCATGTTTACTCTGCTTATTTCACTCTGGATAAGTGCATCCACTAAATGAGGGCTTCTCAAAGTGGTTGCCGTACGTGGCCTTGACATACTGTAAATCCAAGGGTGCCTCAGAATACTTTGATAATATTTGGAATTTATCAATGTCACTTCGGTTTAAACACAAGACCCATATACGATATACCTATTAAATATATACTTACTGTAGTACTTGGTGCGTTCCTTTTTAGCCTCTTTTAGCGTTCTTTAAGTCGCCACCAAAAATAGCAGATCTACAAGCCCAATGCATTGAGCTTATAGATCTGTTATTGTAGAGCTGCTATTGTTGAATGTTCACCTGCAGAATAGGAATGCTGGGGTTTAAGTGCAACGCCACGTATACAAGTTTTTTTCAGTCTGTCCTAATAGAAAATATTCTCTCAAAGTTAAATGAGCCTAAAACAAGTTACAATCTATGATATAATCTAATATAATACAGGAGATTATAAAAAAAATAGAATAGTGTAAAGGTTTGATTGATTGATTGATTGAAATATTTATTTTAGTTTTCAGAATTACAGTACATTTCAAGCACAACTCAATACAAAGACTGTTAACTGTGAGTGGACGACCCAATAAAGCATTACACTTGTTTACAAGAGGGTCCACCTTGTTCAATTCATCAAAACATTTAGAGACGTACAAATAGACACTTCTATATAGCCAAAGAACAGAACGGAACAGGAATTCATCATAAAGGAGGTAAAAAGGGAAAAGAAACATATACAGTGAGGGGAAAAGGGGGGGGGGGGTCCGATTTTACGGGGGCAAGTTTCGAATTGCAGCCCGTAGGTGCCCTTTGAGAGCGGTTTTGAAGGAGTCAAGGGATTCACATGTCTTAATGACACATCCACATTTTGGTGGCATAGGAGCGAAAATAATTTAGTCCCTTGTTTGTGCCGAATCTGGGTTGTACATGGTTTGTTGCACTCCTTCTGGTGTTGTGGGTGTGGCACAATATGTAGGATAGGAGTCCAGAAGTAAAGTGCAACCAAAAGTATTCACCAAAGTTTTACAGGCATTGGAAAATATCAGCAGCAGCAAAATGGCATGGTGGCAACATTCTAAATCTTACACAGGTTGTGCGCATAACCATGCCCGCTTCTGTGGCCTCTCGCCAACAACAACTTTGGACTAGACCTAAATATATATGGACTAGACCACGACGGAGGCCGGCCGTCTCAAGCAAACTTTAGCCACATGAGAAACTACCGAGCGAGCTAAATCAAGCGAGTTGCCGTGTCGAATGTTGCGAAGTTCGCTTAGCCGACTCAGGGCCGTTCAAGTTGCGACCCGAATAGTAACGCCTTTTATACTCAGCTCATGGGTCAATCAGTGTGGACTCTACAAACAGGCTTCATGTATTCGAACGCACCCTAGACGACATTGCAGATTTACAACCTTACAGGGGTGTGAACTTGTAGTCAGGATTTAGAATATATATTTTTTTGGCTTTCAAAGTTTGCAGGATTGGCCCGTTTTGAACAAAAAGCCTCAAATCATGAACAGAGCATGCAGTTTACGTGAAATATTTCACAGACTTTTTTACTAGGCTGAGGAATATATCCCACATTGGCCTATTATAGCGCCACCAGGAGGCCACAACCTGACCTGCCCTGGTGGAGACATGTGCCCCGAGGGGCACTTTTTCTAGTTGAACTATATACTGTTTCCTTATTTCACCATTTTTGTCGGCACATCGTTTGGAAAATACACTACTGGTATAGATTGTTTAGGAATGTGTCGTGTAGGGTAAAGGAGTCACCTTTGATCAGATGAGGCTTGGTGGCCATCATGTCATGCAACACACATGGTATCAGCACAGATACTGATGTGGCTGATTACATCACAGGTACTGATCCAATCACTCTTAAAGGGACAGCGCACACCTCAACAACAATGCCTGGCTACTACATACATAGCATAGCTGTATGGGTAGAGAGGCCCCAGTTTCGAGTTTACCCACAGTACAACAGGAAAATGAATTCCATTCCCAGCAAGCCGACTTCACAAACACACAGATGGACAGCCAGACACGCAAATGTAAAGACAGATGGATGGACGGACAGATAGATTGACAGACAAGCAGAGAGGCTACAAGACAACCCAATCGAATGAGTCCAATCCTAGTTCATAGCAGCAACAGTCTTATTATTAAAATAACATAATAAATAAGACAAAGTCAAATAATAAATATAGATGCAAGCAGCGATATAAGACAGGGCCAAGCAATAAGAAAAATCACACCCGTGTGAATTGAGCGGTGCAGGCTGCTCAACAACACCGCTGGCTGGCTGCAGTTAGTGTGAATGTCCCTTTTAGGCTGCTCAACAATGCCACTTTAGGTCTTGCAGCTGTTCATATTGCAGCTAGAACCCCTAAAAAATAAGAGTAAATATTATTATTATTATTACCACTGTATTATTATTATTATCCAACACTCCTGTACACCTCTGAGAAACCTATAGTTAAATACAGAAGGGATTGTTAAACTGACAGCTTGTGTTTGCCTTTCACACTAAGCTGACAACCAGCTCACATGTGTCTGCATGAGACACATGTATGTATGCACACAGTGAAGAGTTCAACCAACAGACCTGAGGCCGATTCTACAAATGCTTTCTAAAGTCAGTAGTTCTCACACTTTTCCAAAAATGTTCAAATATAGTAGATATAAGCTTGCAGTGCGGCACAAACTGACACGATGTGAACTTGTATCTGCTGTTTTTGCCAACGCAAACATTTAAAATTACACAGATGTCAAGTTTTCTTCTATGGACTGAGTAAACTGGACCTGAGTTATCTCTGTACTTGGACTTCTTTGTATCAGCTTGCAGAGCTGATCAATAATTGGACATTCTAGTCTAGTCATGTGTGGCGAGATTTTCATGATTGGGTGGCCTCTAAGCCAATGGGAGACTAGCCCTATACGGCCACTGGGACACTAAGCCCCACGGCCAATGGGACACTAACCGCTCTCCTCTCCCCACCGCACCATGATTAGAGACCACAAACGCGACTACAGAAAGCTCCACTATAGGTACAATATGCAAGAGAATAGAATGCAAGCTGATATAATGACTTGAGTCATTTCTTGTTTTCCTTCTAGACCAGATCTCTTGTAACCTGACTCCGCCAGATGGGGGCAGTATTGTGAACTCAATACCACATGGTCATCTATCACAGACTAACTAGATGGAGAGTAGAGTATGCGGAAGTGCCGTTATACGTCACTGACTTCCTCTGTGTGTTTGACTGCGCATAAAGCTTGGTGCGCGGTTCGGTTCGCCACGGTCATACACCAGAGTATGCAGAGTATGTGGAAGTGTTGTTTACGCCTGTGTCATTGACTTCACCTCTGCGTTTTCCATCCAACTTTACTGCTGGCTACTGACTAAATCACAGCAGGGCCAGCTTTTGCAGTTTCCCTTTCTGTGATGCGATGGACCGATTGCGGTGAGCACGTAAAAAACACGGTCAGTGGCTAAAGACACAACAGTAGTTTTTTCTTTTTTAGATATTTTTTTGGCTTTTATTGATAGATACAAAGTAAGTTGACAGGAATCGGGGAGAGAGATGGGGGGAAGACACACAGCAAAGTTCATCGGGATCGGGACTCGAACCTGTGACATACTGTCATGCTGGATTACCAGCCAAGGTGCCTGGACCGCTAAGCCGGCACAGGCCACACCTTTAGTAGTTTTACTCCAACACACCTTTTGAATTGAATTGAGAGGATAGTACTTCTCATTATGAAAGCACTACCCCAGAGAGGGGGAGGGACAGATCCTAACACTAGATGAATTGTCACAAGAGGTCAAATGTAGGAATGCAAAGGTTTATTTGCCTACTACAGTAACTACTTACCGGTACTTAGTTACTTTCCACCACTGGTCAGTCTTCAGTGTGGTTGAAATGCTGGATATGATTGATCAGAACACAGGCAGTAATCTAGATGAATACAATCTAAATACATACTGTATAAGGGACAAGTTACAGCAAATTGTGCAGGTGAGTTATAAAAAAACTGAAAAGGTAAATCTATTGCCAGGAAGAACCGAGCAACAAAGATGTTAGGTCTGAAGCAGGAAGTGTAAATGAAAACATTGGAGTGAAATGATTCAAACAACACTGGTGCCAATATAAACTATTACTGAGCACAGCTGATAAACCAAAGCAAACATCTCCACAAGCCTGATGGGAAATATGACAGCCGTTGATTATACTGTACTTCAGATAGAGAAAGAGAGACGCACACAGGAAAATATATGGCACATGTATACAATGCATGCACACACGCACATGCGCGCACACACGCACGCATGCACACACGCACACACACTTGTACAAACATGTAAACAGAATGACCAGTTAGTACTGAAGCCGTTTTACACATCTACATTGTACCACACAGCTGGATAGAAGCACCATAACACCAGTGCCTGGACTACGTGGAGAGCAGAGGTTGGCTTTAAAAGCTTCACACACGTACTGCAGCCTGAACATGGACAGGCCCCTTCCGATCATCGGCCACACACTGCAGTGAAATTGAATTCTCAAGATGAAATAATAAGACAATAAAGCCAGATTCTAAAATAAAATACTAAAGTAGGCCTATGGCACATTACCCAGTTTCCTGCATTAACCCATAATAACATAGCAGATGTAGAAGCTTGCAGCGCGGTGTCACGCTGTAAGCTTAATGTACAGTATATCTGCTATTGTTGAAAACCACTGTTCTAAATCCTAGAGCTTTCTGAAAATCGTATGTTGCTATAGATAAAATCTAAAATGACATAGATCACTTGGTTTCTTTCTAGTTTAGTTGCTAAATATGTCATTATGACATCAGTCAGACTTAACCACTTCAGAATCTGCCCCAATCTGGTAAATTCCAGTGGAATTCCCATTGAAGAGTTTTGACAATAACTGTAAACATTATTCAGAATCAGATTCAGAATCAGAATCATGTAATCATCAATAAAGATTGTCACATCACATTACAAGTAAGGTGTGTGAAATTCTTTGTTGTGCGAGCTCATCATTGCAATTAAAAAGATGGAGATAGGAGAGCATAAAGTGCATAATATGACTAATTTGCATGATACAATATGAGTGCATAATAAATAAATTCAATGGCCTGAGCTTTGAGCAGCTAAAAAGTGGCATGTGTGCAATGTGTGAATTTATTGGATGTCATGTTTTATGGCGTTGTCTGTCAAATCAACATACTGTAGAGGCCTTTGCCACTAAGACAATTACAGGTAAACTAGGATAGAATGTCAAAACCCTCATAGCCACATGACCTCTGAGATCATCTCATTTGGTGAAAATCGGCAAAAAATGAATCTTTCGCATTTGGCTTCAAATTTGGGGTGAGTCGTTTGATTTGATGTGAAGACCACTACGCCTCTCTCAGATGTATAAAGGCACACAGAGCAGCCTGAGAATGTAGTAGCGTTGATCATAGCACTATGTCACGTGAAGCTTGGGCAATCAAACATGGATTCCATGACGCTTGTGGCATTATTTTGTTGACCAATCAAATCCAGATGTTACATTCCCAATTCTAATAAAAGATAGGCCACTCCCACGATCTTTGGAAGGCAGTTCCTCATCATTGTAGCAGCAGTAGCAAACAATAAAATAGCTGCATAATAAACAATAACAAAGAAAGTAGACAAGCGCTCCCTTGTCTAGATGACGCCTGTCATGCCGTCTTGTCCTAGACCAGTGGTTCACAATTAAAGTGGGGTCCAGCGATCATATTGGTTCATTGAGGGAGTTGCAAATGGACCCTTACTCGTCTCTGACAGTGTACAAATGGAACCAAATGGACCCTCTTCCATGAGGGGGTTCAAAATGGACCCTTAGAAGTCTGTAACTCTGAGTGTACAAATCTGTACACTGTCAGAGCCAGGGTTGTCCTTGAAATTAACAGTTTGAGAAAACAGTCCTAGACACTCTCATGTCGTGACCTGATGGGCAGCGTTCTCTCGTCATCTGCGGCAGAGCCCGCACTCCTGTCGTCCGAGTTGGATGACGGTCTCTTATCGTCGTCCGTCCCTGGTGATGCGGACGACTGCATGTCCGTGTCTTGGGACATGTACTCCAAATGATGAGGGCTCCATATTGGAGTGGTCAGCTTGACCCAGCGCTCCTTGAACGTGCCTTTGGCTCTTAAGAGCTTGTAGATGATGAAGAAGGGTATACACAACATGGAGGACAGAGCCAGACACCAGCCAATCATCTGTCCCCACCACGGATACTTGTACGTAATGTTGTAGGTTAGCGGCTGGTAATTAATCAGGTTAAACAGGAAAATGGCCATGCAGATACAGGGGGTAATGAAGCACCAACACCATTTCATCCACGGACACGGTTTGTAGCCGATCATGCGAGCAACATCGTCCATGAAGCGATCGGCCCCATAAACCCAGGCCACCACAATGCATTGCCAGAACGCCTGCCAAAGAAGAGTCATCCCGCTGGCAGAATAGAAGTCAAACAACTGGAAGACGTACATACCCCCCTGTGTTATCATGGAGAGGTCGATGAGGAGCCACAGCATGCAGAACACCCCCACGGAGATCTCCCGTCGGTAGCGGTGGCAGTATTTATCTGGAAACAAATCGAGGATACCCGTTATGAAGCCTTCGACGCCCACAAACTGGCTGTCCAACCCCAGCAAGAGCAGCATGAAGAAAAACAGGATGGCCCAGAAAGGCGCGAAGGGCATCAAACTCACAGCTTTAGGGTACGCTATGAACGCCAGGCCGGGACCCGACTCTGCCACTTGAGAGATGTGCACGTTCTGTTCATGGGACATGAATCCCAGTATGCTGAAGACGACGAACCCGGCCAAGAAACTGGTCCCGCTATTTATCAGAGCCAGGATGAAGGTGTCTTTGTAGCAGTCATAGTGAAACCTGTTGTAGCTGCCCAGAGCATTCAGCGCTCCCAGTCCAATGGCGTAGGAGAAGAAGATCTGAGTCCCGGCATCGATCCACACCTGCGCTTGACCCAGTTTGGACCAATCAGGTTTGAGGTAGTACATGATGCCATCAGACGCTCCAGGAAGTGTGACTCCTCTGATCAATAAGATGAAGAGAACCACGTAGGGGAAGGTCGCCGTGAAGTACACAACCTTGCCAGTGGATTTGACACCCTTCCACACGCATAAATATACAATGATCCAAACGGTCAGCAGACACAGCAACAGCTCCCAGTTGATCGTGCCGGGCTCATGCAAACCGCTGGAGATATTCAACACCTTGTTCTCCCAGAACTCGATGATAGACGGCCGCAAGTCCTGACAGGTCACATTGGGACCTCTGCTCCCCTGGGGGTTGCTCCGACAATAGGTCTCTACGACGGTGTTGTTCACGCACCTGTCCGTGTTCCAATCGTTGTCGCAGGTGGTCCATGGGAGGGTGGAGGCCATGGACTTGATGAAGTAGTAAAGGGCCCAGACCAGGACCATGATGTAGTACGTGTTGCACCAAAACACGATGACCATGGACGCGAAGCCCAGGCCTTTGAACAGAGGGGCGATGTTCCACACGTCGATGCTTCCCGCCTTCATGAACTGGCCCATGGCTATCTCCAGGAAGAAGACGGGTATGGCCCCGGCGAACACCATCAACACATAGGGAATCAGAAACACTCCTCCGCCGTTCTTGTAGCACAGGTAGGGAAAGCGCCACACATTGCCCAGGCCCACGGCGAAGCCCACGCAAGCGAGGATGAAGTCCATCTGACGGGTCCATGTCTCTCTCTCCGGCGGCGGAAGACCGCCATTCTCCATTCAGTCACCAAATCACCGTCACTTTATACCCGGAGGGGTTTAACTCAATCTGATTGTCAATACTCAAGTCTTTTTTGGGGGTCTCCTGCGGTGTCCCCCAGGTTCTGGTTCAGGAACCGTTTTTAATGTATCTCGCTTTAAAAACTCAAAATGTGATGCTTTGTACTTCTTTCTCTAAAGTTAGTACTTGATTCAAAGTCACTTTCAATTTAAATCGAATAAGGCTGTTGGGATTTATAATCTATGTATCTGTGTCTGTCAATTAATCATGTTCCTTGGCAGAATGCACAGCTTTAAATAACAGTGTCAGTATATGACGTAAGTGGGATCTGTGACGTCATTTTCACCGGTTTGCCCGCCCGCTGCCCATCTGGAAACCAGATGAATCTGCCAGGCTATGTCCATCTTCACTGCCTATGGTTTGCTTACCAGCATCGCTTTCCGCCGTGGCAGTGCCAGCTGAGTTTTATTGCAGGTGCTGCTCAAGTGGAGTTAAGGATAGCAGTGATGAGGGAAAAAAAGCTGGTGTCTGCCCAACAGCGACAAAATGTACATTTGTCACTTGCTCTCCCTTCTTTTACTAATGTGTGGCATGACAACTAAATTGGGGAGAAAAAACAACTTGGAAATGTGTCCTTTAAGGGATGCAATGAAAACAAATGGAAATACTATGCAACCCCCCCCCCCCCCCCCCCACACACACCATTCTGCAACTGACCAACGTCATGCTGCATCATATTGCATGTATTTTGTACTGTAGTCAGCAACTCTGGTGATAAAACACGCTTGGAACATTGTGTTCTATGTAAGAGAAAAGTCAACTTTGGTTTGTAGGTCACATGCAACACACACGCGCACGCACGCACACACACACACACACACACACACACAGTACACACGCACGCACGCACGCACGCACACACACACGCACGCACGCACGCACGCACATGGCATGAATAGGGGGGGGGGTCAAATATAACCCCTCATTTTTTCAAAGGTTTTCAGGCATCTTTTGAAAATAGCGGATCTACAACGCACGCAATATGTGATATTGTAGATCTGCAATTTTCAAATAGCAAAAGTAGGCTAAAACAGGTCTAATCTAAATCTACAAAGTATAAATAAAGGTTGCCAAATAAACTGCCTCTGGAGATGTAGTGAAGTAGAAGTATAAAGTATCAAAGAACAGATATAGGCCTACAAGTAAATGAAAGTAAAAGTACAGTAATTGTACAGTACTTGAGTAAATGTAGGCTACTTTTCATCACGGTGTGAGTCCAATGTTGTGCTGTACGGAGCAGAGGGACATAAAGAGTTAACAGAGAGCATGTGTAGGTGGGAAGGGCTCAGTGTGTCATTATGTAATGTACTGTTACATAAATGTGCACAGTGGACAGACTGCACTGTTGCCAGGTCTGCTTATTATAAGCTAGTGTGGGTTTGTTTCGTTTTTTTCTCCCCTGTAAAAGCCCAAACCACATCAAAGGGTCGGGTCAGGACAAAATTGTTTTTAAGGTAAACCACCACACCAATGCAACTCTGTGTGTGTGTGTGTGTGTGTGTGTACGTGCGTGTGATCATCACCTAGGCTTGTTTTTGTAGGCCTGTGTGCTTGTTTCACAAAACCTGACGACGAGTGATGTGCACATATGTGTAGATCACTAATGCAGGAGTCTTCAACAGGGGGTCCAGGACCCCTAAGGAGTACTGAGAGTTACTACTACCTTTTTGTTTTTTTACATTACCCTACCATCCTTATATTCTGAGGAAAACTTCAACCATAAATAGCAGATCTACAAGCTCACAACAACTCATGCTGTGAGGCGTTGTTGAGCTTTTAGATGTAGATCATCTAACTGGGCTGGACCGAGGCCCCGCCTGGCCTTACTAATTAGCACACATTTTATGCCCTACCCGGCCCAAAAACGTCAATTATATTATTGTGGAATTAGTGACTTTTCCTCCGTTAGTTTTTACCACTGCACATTTGACATTACAGTAGCCGCCCTATCCTCTACATTTGATTATGTTATAATTCACATCAGCTCCATGAAAGCAAGGAGAATTCATCGTGGAGCTGTATGCTTGCATTTCTTCAAACAAATCATCACTGTTAATTTGTTAACCAGGCAGGACCACCCCCCCCACCACCACCCACCGTAAATTAAAGGACAACTTGGGTTTTTTACAACCAAGGTTCATGTTTTAGGTTGTTATTAGAGAAAGTAAAAGAAGAGTGTTCATTTATTATTTTTTTCATTTGCTGCTTTCTTTAGTTTTAATGATGTTAGCTATTTTTGACAAAGGGGCAGGGGCATTCGAACGAGTGGCTAAAAATGTCTTTTTTTTAACCAAATGTTACAGTGATTTGATTTCTTTATGGTTATAGTCCTACTGGACCCCAGGAAATTACATCTGGCCACAAAAGATAACGGGATCTACTGTTACCTCCCCCTTCACATTCAATAGATTCTGTGATCTTTGATCTGATGTCAGGTCTTTTTGTAATAACTTTGAGAAGTATCACTTGATTGATTTCAAAGAAAAACTAATACAGTTCATACATTTTAAGTAAAAACAGCATCCCTTCTTTCATTTACAGCAGTAGTACTTCTCAAATATTTTCATTTGAAGGACCCCTAAAATGATATGGCTGTGGATCCCCATTTGGAAAGATTGTGTGCCAGGGACTAAGAGAAGATTTGTCACTTTTTCTTTTTAAACACATGTTGAAATAGCTGAAAATTCAACAATTCAAGGACCCCTATAGGTATTATTTTGTTAAAACAATGTTGTTGTTTGGTTAAAAGCTCTATATTGTTATAGTAATCATTGTGTGTTTGTTCAGACCCTGACTCTCCAGCTCTTTAACAGAAAATACATTTTCAGGTTTATGGGTTTCATCTATTTATTTACTCATTCATTCCCACAACCAGTAGAGGGCGGTAGTCAACTGGGTTAAACTCAGCAGCTGAAACGGGCTTCACTTGACAGACACGGAACTAATCTGTTTCAAACCAAACCAACGTGGGGAGTTTCTTACCTCCAGTCTTACTCCAGTCTACTCTAAGATTCCAGTAGAATGCCGTTGAGCAAGGCTGTGATCGTCCCTGGGAACGGAGTAGGAGATATACAACACTGTAACTGGTACGGATGGGCCCACAAGAACATCAATAAGGTGAAACATCGTGTTTAAAGGATACTTGCTGACTGGTTTACTTTGAATTAAACTAGGATCAATTCCTTTTTGCCAGGTTGCATATCCTCTCTTAAGCCCGCCTTACTACAGCCTATTCCAAAAACCTCCGATTCCGAGGTGTAATCTTAAGAATCCGGCATGTTTTGTTTTTTTTCCCGTAAATCCATGTATTATAGTGACTCTCTGGCGGGACTAAACGACTGGTTTCATAATGTGGGGGAACAATAACAATGTGGCACAAACAAGAAACTGAATGTTTGAAGTAGGCGGGCTCTAGACCGGATCTCACTAGAATATTAGTTTCAACCATAACTTTATGGTCTCTCAACACAGTAAACCTATTTTACTAAAATCCTCACTGTTAATTTAACTCTGCACTGTCTGAGTTATAAACCCCCCATACTGAAAAGTTTGTTCATCTTTATTCCTGATCTATTCTGTTGTAAATTGAAATAAGATAATTTCCAATCATAAGTTAGAAAATAGTGCTGTATCAGAATTTGTAGCCTACATATGCCATTATGAAACATGTTGACAATATTTTCTTTAGATTCCAGGTATGACGTGTCTGCTGAAAAACATGCCTGACCCGGGTAGGTAACATGATATTAAAATGTTTAACTTTTTAAGTAACAGTAATAGTACAATACATACACAATTATGTATGAGGGTCCCTGGCACAAAATACTTTAAGTTGGGGGTCTGCGGGCAAACTCAAAACCTTGTGGTTGTTGAGGTTTGTGTGTGTGGAGTGATTGATGTTAATATTTTGGGTATTTAATTTACAGTCATATTTTGAATGCTTCAGTTGATGTTGCACGACTATTTAATACTGTAATATTTACCTTTTTAATTTCAAGGACCCCAGGCTGTAACTCTGAGTGTACAAATGGAAGCAAAATTAACTCCATTTCCATTCTCAGTTCCATTGTACACTCTCAGAGTTACTGACGTGTGAGGGTCCATTTGGAACCCACTCAAGGAACCCTGAGGGTCCCTGGACACCAGTTTGAGAACATTGTAACCTAGTCTAAGTTGTGTGTATCAGGGAAAAACTGGTGTGTGTGTGTGTGTGTGGTTCAGTGACAGCCAGAGAAACGGTGTGGTTGCCGTTCATGGAGGAGACGCTGGGATGTGACGAGGAGACTGTGATCATCGGTCACAGCTCTGGAGCTGCAGCGGCCATGAGGTGACCGGGAACTGGCAATTTTTTTTTGCCAACGGCTGATTCGGTCTGGCTTATTAGCCAGGCTAACCGGGAACAGCTCTTTGTCACCTTGTTTGTTACATTTGACTGCATGTGACCATGAGCTGACCGGGGACAGCTTTTTGGCACATCCGACTGCATGTGTTGTGACCATGAGGTGACCTGGGACAGCTTTTTGGCACATCCGACTGCATGTGTTGTGACTATCATGAGGTGACCCGGGACAGCTTTTTGTCACATCCGACTGCATGTTTTGTGACTATCATGAGGTGACCTGGGACAGCTTTTTGACACATCCGACTGCATGTGTTGTGACTATCATGAGGTGACCTGGGACAGCTTTTTGACACATCCGACTGCATGTTTTGTGACTATCATGAGGTGACCCGGGACAGCTTTTTGGCACATCCGACTGCATGTGTTGTGACTATCATGAGGTGACCGGGGACAGCTTTTTGTCACATCCGACTGCATGTTTTGTGACCATGAGGTGACTGGGGACAGTTTTGTCACCTCACCTTGTTTGTGGTGAGGTGACAAGAGGGAGAGCTCTTGGTCACCTTATAGAATAGAATACTTTATTGATTCTCAAGTGGAAAATTAATTGTATTGTGATGATATACCGTATTTTAATATTTTGTTAATCTACTCACATTGTGATTTGTGAGCTTTGCTATTTTTGGACATTTTTGAAAGTGCAAAATAAGGCTTACGCCAAGAAAAGACCACGCTTATGCCATATCGCCACATTATATCTAAAATCCCAGACGTTGTCCAGTCTCATATCACAACATTGATAGCCCTACTTTAAAGGGCTTGCAGATTTGGTGACATATTTTAACTGTTTCCGCTTGTAGATTAGATTTGGGGTAGATAGGGGTGCCAGGTAGACTCCTGTCCACCAGAGAAAATATTATTTCTCCTTTTATAGTTCTTCCTCATCTGGATTTAACCACCAGTATATAATGTATGTACCACATCTGTATGTCTTGCAGGTACGCCGAGACACACAAAGTGTTTGCCATCATCCTAGTGGGAGCGTACACCTCAGACCTGGGAGATAAAAATGAGAGAGCGAGTGGTGAGCTTGGACCCAATTTACTCCTGATTTGTATGTGTTTTAGTACAGGAAATCTATGGAAAATACAGGGTCAACCTCAATCTAATTGCAAAAAAAACAAACTCAGCTGATTTTGAATCTTCAATATATAGAAAAAATCACACCCGTGTGAACTGAGTGGTGCATGGTCTTATATAGACTGATCAGCTGTGGTCTGACGTAATGTCAGTGACCATAGCAACCATGCTCATTTTTTTGGTACGAACACGGGTACACGGGTACAAAGCCAGTTGTTGGAGTGGTTTGCACCACTCAAGAATAACAGAAAAAACGTTACCTGGAATTGTCTGAGGGGAAGTGTTGAAAATGGCCTGTACAGTATGGCCACCATTGACATCCTATTATAAGGCAATATTTTCTAAATTTCCTTATGCTTTAAGTAGCACGTGACATATCAAACTAGGGGGTTTTCATGATGCTGAAGCCATTCCAAGCATTAGTTTTGCACAAAAACACTCATTGGGCTAGATTTTGCCATAGCAACTTGCTCAAATGTGATGTCAGCACATGCTACTCAAAGCATAAGGACATTTAGAAAATATTGCCTTCTAATAGGTTGTCAATGGTGGCCATACTGTACAGGCCATTTTCAACACTTTCCCCTCAGACAATTCCAGGCAACTTTCTTTTCTGTTATTCAGGATATATTGAAGTTGCAAAATCAGCTGAGTTTGTTTTTTTTTGCAATTAGATTGAGGTCAAATTACATTACTGGACTATTTACATCTTTATTTTCCATATCACTGAATGTACAGTACCTTTTATATAATGCTTTAATTCATGACACTACACTCACACAAAAAAAGCAAAAATAGCAGATCTAAGGATCTATTTACCAGTTTCGAAAGTGTGAAAGCGGTGTTTTTATAAATATTGAACCAACAAAAAGTACAAGAGCTTATGACTAATATTAGATACATTGGAACACCGTTTCCTGAAAAGTAACAGTTTTGGACATACAAGGTTTCCACCCGACAACGACGCTATGAAATCCAAATGACGCAGATTGAGAAGTTGAATCGTGCACAGGTTACTGAACGCTCACCTTCAATCGCAGGGTATTTCAGCCGCCCGTGGGAGTGGGAGCGCATCCGGGGGAACGTCGGCCATATAGTCCAGTTTGGCTCCCGGGACGACCCCTTCCTGCCCTGGGCGGAGCAGCAGGAAGTGGCGGAGGGCCTGCAGGCGGAGCTCCATGAGTACACTGACAGAGGACACTTCATGAACACACACTTCCCTGAACTCATCAAGGCCGTGCACAAACTCAGAGAGGCCAATTAATTCAAAAGGAACAGTAATGAAACCGATTTTATTGCAGACATTTAACAGACTCTCCAGAGATATTTTTTACTAGTGTAGAGGCAGTGTTGCAAAGTCTGCTTATTATAAGTGACTTTGGGCTTGTTTTCCTGGATAGGCGCTTGTAAAATTATTTGGGCTTGCTTAAGTTTAACCACTTTAACCCTAACTAATATTTGTCTGCTATTTTCAATCTTGCGGGGGGGGAAGAATTAAACATTTTGCAAAAGATCTTGTATAGACTTCTATCGCAGGTTTCACTGTACAAGATTTCTTTATTTTTGTGTTCTCCTGTTCCGAAGAGGGATGGAGATCTTGTATATTTTCAGTCTGTGTATTATTAATACATATTCATTTGGGTGTCCTTGACATGAACATGTTTGAGAACCACTGCTCTTAACCCATTTAGGCCTGACGTCGAAATAAAAAAAACGTTCGCTCTGAAAGAATGTTGCCGCATTTTTACGATTTTTCAAAAATAGCAGACCTACAAGTTCATAGCGCGCCACAAGCTTTTAGATCTACTATTTTCCAATATCTTAAGTATAACAGAATGCTTGAAACACCAAAAGGGGTTCCCGCCCAAAATGGGTTAAACAACATTGGACAAATATAGGGATACTTCACCCTTTTTGCAAAACAATATATGTTAATGACGTTTAAAAGATTTAGAACACTTTCCTGGGGGTCTGTGTGTAATATGTGGTTTTAGATATTTTAGATTTTAGCAGTGAGCCCAGTGTCTCTGATGTCATGGACACTGGGCTCACTTACTTCCTGGACTACATGTTGTCTCAGTAAGACAGCCCTCCCCCTATCCACAAAGAGGAGCAGTGCACCAAAACATTATGGGAATTGTAGTCCAGGAAGTAAGTGAGCCCAGTGTCCATGAAATCAGAGACACTGGGCTCACTGCTAAAATCTAAAATATCTAAAACCACATATTACACACACACACAGACCCCCAGGAAAGTGTTCTAAATCTTCTAAACATCATTAACATATCTTTTTGCAAAAAGGGTGAAGTGTCCCTTTAAGATGATCTAGATTAGAAGTTTTCACATGAATACATTTCTCCCAAAATGTCCGGGACAGACTCAGTCTGAACGGAACTCGGTGTACAAATGGAACCAAATGGACCCTATCAACAATCAATGGTACACTATCACAGTTACATAAGCACAGAGGAATTTACAGTGTAGATTGGGTTCCCAGAGATAAAATAAAAAGTATATTTATTAAATTGGTGTCCATGGAGTAATTCATTGAGGGTTGAAATAAAACTGAGAATTTCCCAAATTTCATCATGCTTTAAGTAGCATGTGAGTCATGTGACATGTCGGACTAGGGAGTTTTCATGATTCTGAATCCATTCCAAGCATTTGATTTAGTTTGTCACATGCTACTTAAAAAGGAGAATTCCATTGTAGAAGGCTTTCTTACCTTTATTTGTAGTTGTTACGTCCCCACCAAAGAGGTCCAGGTGTTATTTTGTGCAAAAGCGCAAAAAATCCCAAGCGGCATACTTTACTACTTATTTAGATGGAAATAAGCGAATTAGCACAAAAACCCAACCCCCATTGAGGGCTTATTAGGGGAAATAGCCAATAATGCACTTTTTCACAGAATAACACATGGACCTCTTTGGTGGGGATGTAACAACTACAAATAAAACCAAGAAAGCCTTCTAGCATGGAATTCTCCTTTAAAGCATGATTACATTTGGGAAATGGTGCCTTATATTGGTTGTCTATGATGTGGTAAGCTATACAAAAATGGCCATAACCTTTTTTTCGCAATGTTTCCGGCAGAGCAGGAAACATCGCATTCTCATTCTGTGAACCATAATGACCAAATAAAAAGTACGGAATGACATCACAGGTCCTGCCCAATTTTGGGCCTGTGGCTCCCCGGCTAACAATACATAATTGTGCGACGATGCAGATCTGCTGCCAGCACAAGACACATTTTGTTATAATTGAACATAAAATAAAATCTGGAAACACAATTTGAGCCTTACTTATATTTGCAGGGTTTGGAAGAACATTTATCAGACCCTGGAGATAAATACAAAATAAACATACATCATGGTATCATAGATCAACAACAGAAAATAAAGCCACACATTTAAAGGTTTTCATCATAGAGAAAACGTCGGGGAGGTGCGGTGTGGGGAGGGGTGAGTGCGGAGGTCAGAAGTCCAGCCACTCTGTCATGTAGATACAGTTGGATGGAGAGATTTCACCTCCCACGTGGCAGTCATCAAACACCTGCAGGACAACAGAGTAATCACCGTTTGTGTTCGGGGGGTGTTGCAAATGGCGCAGCCCGTCATACATTTGAAGTCAATGAGCGAGTCTCTTCACTTCAAAGCGGTTTTGGTCGGAAACCGCTGAGTCAGGAAGTAAAAATCCGCTATGTCTCGCGATTGTCATTTAATCCACCCAAAACATACTTTTTGTAAGTGAAATACTATCGTTTAGATAAATCAGATGCAAACCAAGCTTATTTTTGGTATAAAAAGAAGATCAGAGATATTCATGTTCTAAGATGCTGTGTCACATAAAGCAGCGGATTTTTCATTTCCGGTTTGTACCGGATATTTTTACCGGATCAAAATGGGACCGTTACGTGGGGAAACTGGAAGCAGAGCACTGTAATCAATTGTTATTAAAAAAGGCGTGATAAGGCGTCACCTTACATACGAAAAAACTAAAAAGGCGTCAAAAGGCAAACTCGTCGCCGGGTGAGTCAATTGGTTAAACTATTGATTGATATATAAAAATTAACCACATCAATAGTTGCAGTCCTAATTTGTTAGGGTTTCATTTGGGGTTCTGTGACTGTTGACTGATAGATTGATGGGCTGATTTTACCGGACAGAGTCCGCAGGGTACTTTGACCAGTCCTGTGGGCTGGATGATGGGGTTGACGCCTCGGTACAGCTTCATCTGTCCGTCCACGCTGCCCACCGTCCCCTCCTTGGCGGCGATGATGGTCATCTCCACCTTGCCGTCGTAGATCAGCGTGTTCAGAATGGTCTCGATGTCCTCCATGGACAAGTCCACCTGGATGACAGAGGGACAACAGGGGACACTAGTGAGTTTTAGAGCAGTGTTTCTTAAACTTTTACATTTCAAGGACACCATACAAATGGAACCAAAAGAACCAAATGGACCCTATTGGGTCTTAACCTTGTAATTCTAATTATCTTCATGGTAAAAAACAGCAGTACTAAAAGGAGCTATTGTAGTCTCACGTAGCCAAACAGCAATTCTATATAGTTTGGAACTACACATCCTGAAAGCTGAGAAAGGAAGCCGCCATCTCCATTCCTCATTTCCGTTCATGAAAAGATATTTTAAAATATCTTTAAATTTCATTTTTGAATTTCCATTTCTGCTAAGAAGCAAGCTACATAGGCTTTGATTATTTTGATTTATATCAGGACAAAGTTGCACGACAGTAAGGACATTTTCTCCAGAGCCTCCGTGCTCATATGACGGAAACTGAAGAACTTGATTTATACTTTGAGATCTAGCTGTACTTGTTCATTCTGAAATGTCTATTATCTTGTAATTTATTTGTTTAAATTGTATGCGATGTTTACTGTAATCAGGGCATCATTGGAAAAGAGCTGGCTCTCTTTTTTGAGCCCTGATGAAGACTGGTATAGGTCGAAACATGTTGGTGTAATAATGTTTTTCCTCCTTTTTAACTATTTTGTGTGCCCGGATCTCCGCCTTTTTTCAGAGCTGGCTCTCAATTGACCTTCCTGAATAAATAAAGAGGTGAAAGAAGAAAGAAACATTTGAACATCGTGGGAGGCAAAAGGTCCTGCTCACGAGACTATAAAATAAACTGACTCTGCATCTCAGTCGGTTGAGCAGCTGTCATATTATGTTATGTATGCGTCAGTCACCTACCTTGCTGATACCCAGTTCACAGATGTACTTCCACACTTCGTGTGACGTAGCAAAGGAGCTGTTCCTCTGCACCATGGGACTCTGCTTGCTGTCCCTCGCTACCTCCGCCTGCCAGGAACACAACAAACATGAACCGTTAAGCTTAATCTGTTGTATATAGCATTGGGATCCGGAGGAACCGGATCAAACATTGAGCAACCGTAATCGATTCCATCACACATGGAACCGTTTCCGGAACCGGTCTTATCACATTGTCATATCTGCAATAAAATTACAATACCGGTAATTGCTCAAACTTTTAAATTTCAAGGACCACCATTACCGTTACTCTGAGAGTTGCAAATGGGACCAAATGGACCTGCAAGGGTCCATGTGTACACTCAAGAGTTACAGACTTGTAAAAGTCCCATTTGAATGTGTTTATCAAAACATTTAATGATGACCGAAATTAGATTTGCATATAGGAACCGTTAAGGAATCGGAACGTTGACGGAAGGAAGGAACCGGAATCGTTAAAATCCTAAAGGATCCCAACCCTAGTTGTATATGCTTACAGGACAAACGGACAGAAATAAATCTGCTGACACACTGTTAGGCTCCAGTTTACAATTGACTCATCGCACCAAATGTCACCTTGCCCTGCAGGAACTTAAAACACTGCTGGTTGAGGACCTCCACAAACTCTGACTCAAAGTCCTGGTCACTGTACCAGGCTCCTCCAGTCACTGAGCGGTCCGGCTGCAGGTTGTACAGCATGTACACCTTCTTCTTAGACGCCTGGAAGATAAAGAAAACAAACAGATGTGTTACCCAACACCTCAATATTGATATTGTGCAATTCTGATAACTAAATGTATGAATGTAAATAACAGATGATCTAATCAGAAAAGGACATCACTACAGTAATTGCAGCCGTTACTACCAGCAAAAGACGGAGATTTTGGAGTTTTTGAAAATGAATATCATTACAACAATAGATGTTCATCACAATAACGATATCAAAGTATTCAAAAATATTGTGACCCAGCCAGCACTACATCCAGGACCCAGGATTTACACCATATATTTCAGATGCTGTACTAGAACGTGGCTTTAGTAGAAACCAGTGGACTCACAGCCACAGATTTGACGGCTTTGATGAGTTTCTTGCTCTCCAGGTTCTTGAGGATCTTGTTGATCTCAGTCAGAGGGAGGTTGCTCTTAAAACGGATGTCCCTGCTCCAGATGCCTGCAACACAAACACATGGTTAGAAAAACACCCCATGTCAAACAAAATGCAATGCCTCAAATCCTACAATTCCAAGTGCTTGTCAGGGTGGGGGTCCCCAGTTCAAATGTGATTATTTGTGGGTTGAGGCCTAAAAAGGTGGAGAACCACTGGCCTACAACAAAAACACAGGGTATCATCATCCCTGCTCCAGATGGCATTGCCTGACACATAAACACAGGGTAAAAGACCACCCACGGTAGGATGAGGTGTAAAGTATATGTAATGGACGTGTGTGCAGGTCCTACCTTTGTTTCCTGCGTCCTCTATGACCTGGTAAACTAGTTTCTCCTGGTTGTCAGAACCTTTCATCTTACTGGGAGACACAACGCAAGCCAGTAAGGCTACATACTCATACTGCACATGTGTGTCTGTGTCATTGTTTACAATGTGAAAATATTAATAAATGAAACATGCCTCAACTAATCAAATGTTTAAATCACCAAAGTCCAACAGCAGAATATCCATTAGCTATGTTTTACAGTTTAACGTTTAATATATATATATATATATATATATATATATATATATATATAAACATAATTTACACTTAATTCTTAGGATTTCTTTTTTAATTTTTTTTTTTTTTTAAACAATATATTTATTGACATTCTTTTTCATTTATAAAAAACATTACAGTTATAGCTCTTTTGTTAAATAAAATGTCCAGAAAAAACAAACATAACAGATACAATACAAATACAATACAACAATACAATACAATACAATACAATACAATACAATACAATACAATACAATACAATACAATACAATACAAATACAATGACTCTTTTTTACATTTTAGCGAAATCTTATGCGTTTGTTATTATGATATAATGAGTAAGCTTCCACCTGGCTGTCTGTGCATCCTTCATGCGGTACATGAGTCCAGTGCTGTTTCTGAGCAGGTCCAGCTGACCCTGAAAACACAAACATGTACACATTAGTACATTTTTGAGGGGCGCTAGCCCCTCCTATATACAGGGTTTGTTTTTAGTTCAATGTTTGTTTTAAAAACGTCATTGACAATGAAGGGAAAATTTGAGAGACAGCGAGATCATTCCTCGACGAACGACGATGTCGTTATTTTCATCGACGTCGTCGCGACGAGCCTTTTCCCTTTTTGCCTGTCTTCCGTTTCTTCGTGTCGAAAAACTTGCGGATCAACATCCGACCATTCTTACGCTGTGATTGGCAGGATACGACCGCTTGATAAATCACTTGTGAGCCTCGGCGTGAGGTGATTCCTCCAATCAAATCTACGGTACGCAGTCGCAGGTGTAAGACTTTTTACATATCTCGATATTAGCCCTTTTCACATTTGCTCTGTAAAATCTGCGCATCATATAAACCAGATCAGAATGTTTGTAAACAAACAAGCAGGGAGGTATTTCGGGGTAGAATGTCTATGGATATTTACTCAATATAAAATAAAGTGTCCAGAACAATAGCTATGTCTAGTTTGTCAACCTGTGGATATTTAGAATACAAAAATATAGTCAATAACAATATTAGGTGACCTGTTCTTCCAGAATTAAGGTTTCATGTCATGATGATTTGGTCTACAGGAGGATTGGAGAGACTGACCAGCGATAGCAGTCTGTTGATCACCATCGCCCTCTGCTGGGGAGCCAGATGAGGCATGTCGTTCTGGATCACCTGGTCTGTGATGCCATGAGGAAACTGCTGACACAGGTCCTTTATCCTACACACACACACACACACACACAAATGTATGACTCCAAACTTAATGCCTAAAAAGGCCAATCTACAAGATTCAATTGGCTATTTTCAGTGCACGACATGGGCATGGCACATCACCAACCCTAACCCCTAAACAACTAGAATCCCGAACTGCCTAAAACAATCTTTTCACTTGTGAGGAATTTTGAGGACGAGGAAAATGTCCTTAAAAACTCCCCATAAACTGCTCCCGGTGATCAGGCTGATACCTTGTATTGTAACCATTGTTTCGGTGTGTGATGTGATAATGAAAGCGCTTTGGAAAGAGTAAAGAACTTAGAATGCACTGTTTACCATAGAAATGTTGACTTCCTGACCGTGGTTTAAATGTGGATAAGGACGAGGGCGATCTATCAAATCTGGCTATCCTAAAATATTACACAAAAACGATAAAAAAAATAGAGCTGCTATATTCTAGAATCTAGATCATTTCTGTAACGATGAGGTTTGTGCCAGCAGCCAACATGAGAAATCATCACCCACCACCAGTTTAGGATTACATTTATGATCAGTATGTGAGTCTATGTTGTATAGATAGATTATTTATCACTGACTATCATAGACATTGCAGAGGGGAGGGAGACTGGAAACCACCAGCTTAATTTACAAACAGACATTGTAACGTTTTCATAATCTTCTGACATGGCTACATTCTCACAGGTCCCCACTCCCCAGAAAGCATCAAAATCAGTTTAACCACTATAACCGTATTTTCTATGGGGGTCCCTGGTACGAAATATTTTCAGATGGGGGTCCGCGGCCAACTGCATATGTGTGTCCGTCCTTGTCTTGGTGTGAACATCTTCTACAAACATTCTGAAGTGAAGGTAAACAAACAAACGCGTCGCTAGCCTTTAGCCACCGTTAGCTGTGTTAACATGAACGAACAACATAACGTGAAAACATTGGACCCACCTGTTTTCTATTTCCGCAACATCGGCGGCATTTGACTCCTGCTTAACTTTGACGTCTGTCATTATGATTGTGATAACAGTTTAAAGTTTAAGCCAGTTAAAGGTGGTGTTTAAACTATCATAGCAGCATGACCGAGATGCTCTGCTCTCTCTATGGGTCCTCAAAAAGTTGCCTCAGAACTGGCACGGCGGAGCGACCCGAAATCTGCCTGATCAAAAAAAAGGCAACTCCAGTGTTACAGCGACTGTAAGGACCTATCGAAGTCTGTGACTTCACTGTGCCGCTCGGACGAGAGGTCACAAACCTGGGACATGTTACGGTTTTTGTTGTTGCTTTTTTCCCCTTTTTTTAAACGCATGTTGGTTCAGTGCATCCAGTACATGGTTCAGTGACGTACGTTTACGAAAGGTGGTTTCCAAATAAAATCCCATAGTCCGATGGGGTACTGCATTGTGATTTGTGAGTTGGTTGTCAGGCAACCGCTGTAAATTTGTTTCAGAATATATATCAAATATCAATGAGTTTAACATCGAATGTATATAAATTGTAAATAACTTGTAAAGGCTAACTAAAACATCAACTACTAGTTGATGTTGATGAGGGCCCTCACTAACCTGTTATGTAGCTCCTCGTCCGTCTCCCTTGACAACAACAAGCCAATCACAATGGTCTCTAAACCGGTTTCTATGGAGACCTTTAATGCAAACGCTACACGGCTGCAAGGAGGAACAGAGGAGCATACAGTAATCAATTTCCTTAATTATATTACAATAACATTTAAGTTAATTTAAATTACATTTAAGTTCTTTGTGTAGTTTTATTTTTTGAAATTGTCAATATGGATGTTTGTAACCATCATAATAATGTAATCAAGTTTACTTGATTTGTTAACCCCATCACTTTGTTGGTGAAACATTTTTAACTCATGTGTACAAATTACTTACTAGGTCTACTTGCATGTTAATAGGGGGCTCTATACTATCGAGCCCCCACGCTAGCACATCTAAGCAATGTGTTGAAGAATAGGGACAACAGGATTCATGTGATTAAAGTGTTTAAAAGCTCCATACTTTAGTTATCATTTGCTTGCTATATCAGTAATGGGGGTTTCCTGTCTCTCCAGCTCTCTAGTGAACAGAAAATATATTTTCAGGTCAGGGATGTAATGTCAGGATAGAGAATTCATACAGGATATTTGATTGATTGATTGATTACAGTACATTTCAAGCACAAACTCAATACAAAGGCTGTTAACTGTGAGTGGACGACCCAATTAAGCATTACACTTGTTTAAATAGGGTCCACCATGTTCAATTAATCAAAAAAAAAGTGATTAAAAAACAAAAAAACAGACAAAACTTGGAACTGGAACACTTGAATAGAAGCTGATAGATCCTGATAGGATGAAACATATTAAACATATTATCTGTCTATTAAAGAGCTGGAGGGAGAGTGGACAGGGAGAGTCTCCCTTTCCCTCCAGCTCGTTAATATACAGAAAATATTTTTTCTCCTCAGGAGACACATGTTACTAAACAAAAATACTTTTTGTTTTAACCAGAAAAATATCACGTACACACGACATGTTTTATTAGTTAGTCTTGTTCCGTATGGTTTGCAGATCATGACAGCTGGCAGTGTGGTCACCCCTCTCATCATCCCCATCAGACTCCCTTCACATGGACAGAGCAAGCAGGAGATCAGCACCTCCACTCCAGTGGAGCTCAAATCTGGTACCTCTCTCACAAACGTCCAGTGTTAAATTTGAGTAATCTGAAATGTTTTAGTTTTAGTTGAATATGATTTTAGTCACCCCTTCTCCGCTCCCTCCATTGGCTCCCGGTCGCTACCCGCACACTCGCACAGAATACAAAACTCTGATGCTGGCATTCAAAGCAACCAAAGGTATGGCTATACCCCATATCTTGCAAGTATGATCGAACCCTACAAATCCTCCCACGCACTCAGATCAGCCAACGCAGGGAAGCTGGAAGTACCTTCACTAAAAACGCTCCACACGTCCCAAACTCTTCTCCCTTCTGGCTCCAAAACTATGGAATGCACTTCCCATTACAATCAGAACTGCAGCCTCACTCCCAGTCCCAATCTTCCGCCGTAGTCTGAAAACGCACCTCTTCAGACTCCATCATGGCCCGTAGCACTTGCCCTAGCCCCGACGACCTTACAGGCATATGCAAAGGCTCAATTTATGTAACTTAGATAGCACTTTATGTAGACTTAGATAGAATTTTATGCAGACCTATAGCATTCTATGTAGACAGCACTAGAATAGCATTTTATGTAGACATAGCACTTTAAAGTATATATCCCAGCAAGCACGGTCAGGAACTCGACGAATTAGTGACGTCTCGATTGTGGCCAGATCAAGTGAAACCAAGACTAGTCAGATCTGGCCCAGAATATCACCTGATTTCAACCAACATACATTTTACCCACTAAGACGGACTTCCCTGGATGAATCAGAGAGAGTCCGATCGAGGCCAGATCAACTTAAATCATCATAACTAGTCAGATCTGGCCCAAAATAAGATATATTATTTAATCTGGTGAAGACGTCCTGGAAATGACGTAAAGATCATCCCCATATGGGCTGTGATCTGGCCTAGTCCTGAACGTCACCGGAGTCACTGGAGGACGTCATCATAACATTATCATGACGTCATTTGGCTTGCTGGGATGCATACTAGCATAGTTTCATTATATAGATATTCCATTGTTACGTTCTTAGCTTACGCATGTTTCATGATAACTACTTTTTATGTAGGCTATGCGATGTATTGCCATGCTTTTTGTTCTTGCTTAATGTAAATCGCTCTGGATTAAGAGCATCTGCTAAATGCCTAAATTGTAAATTGTAGTCAATTACATCTGCAGTTCATTTAGTTGACAAAAAATAATCTTGATGGTGTTGTACCTGAGGTGGATGAAGTATAAAATCAGGGCATTAATATATGAAAAACATTACAAAAGATTAAAATAAAGACAAGGTTTCTTTCTACCCAACAGCCAGTGATAACATTGATGTGTGATTTGGTGTTTTTATCCATGCAGACACAGCAGACGTGAGTATCTTGTACACTGTGGATGGCAGTAAGCCTGAGGTTCTGCAGAATGCAGGCTGTCGAGGTAACAACAGCACCCTGACATACAGTGCACCCATCCATCTACCCCAGGGCAAGGTGTCTGTCAGGGCTGTGGCTGTCACCAGGTAGGTGGTCAATTTTAAGCACTTAAACCCCTCTGACCCTTGTTATAGAACTGGACTTAAGTTAATTACAACCGTACTTTGAACATGTTTTCCGTCTACATACTTAAAAGTGAAAAATTAGGGGGTTAACCAGATGAAATGTAAATGATCTATCTATCTATCTATCTATCTATCTATGAACACTTGAACAGTGATGGCAGACAGAGTGCAACAGTAACAAAGGTCTTTGTGGTGAAGTCGGAGGTCTTGAAGGAGTCTAAATCCAGGAAGGAGGATGAGAACTTCATGAAACTCACTGAACAGGAGCAGTCCAGACAGGTACAGGTACAGTACACTAAATTACAATGGTATGTCTACTCTAAACCATGTTAAATGGTAAATGGTGCATTTATATAGCGCCTTTATCCAAGGCGCTTTACAGAGATTGTGCATTACATTCACCCATTCACACACACATACACTGATGGCAGCGGAAACCATGCAAGGCACCAACTAGCGCATCGGGAGCAATTAGGGGTTCAGTGTCTTGCTCAAGGACACTTCGACAGTAACTCTGGGGGAGCCCGGGTTCGAACTGGCAACCTTACGGTTACCATCCAGGCACTCTACCCCTGAGCCACCGCCGCCCTGATCACTATTATATTTGTGCTTTACTTCTGCACCACCCACACTTTCTTCTAACGAGTTCAATCTGGCAGCTACACAGGCTACCATTCTTTTTCAATGGAAGCCAGCGACATAAATAAAAATAAATAAATAAAAAGACATCCCAAGTTTGTAGCTGCTACAAATTCAGCAGCTACACAGCTACAAAAAAGTTGAGCTGGTTTCAACTTCAAATACAAAGCTACTTACTGTATCTACAAATATGTTGTGTGACTTTGTATCTTTCTTTGTATCTGCCAGTGTGAACGCAGCTCATGTGAAGAAAAAAAATAATATATTACATTAGTTCTCCCATGGATCCTTGAGGGGGTTTCAGGAGTTCCCCTGCTAAATGATTGATAGTTAGGAACCAAATGGACCCTTATCCCTGGGGTCCCAGAGATAAAAGTCATATGAAATGGTGGGGATCTGTGGGCTGATGCTGATCAATTTGGGGGTCTTTGAAAGTAAAACGTTTGAGTTGAAATGAAATGAAATGAAATGAAATCTATATTTACCCAGGGTATCTGGGCTAAGCTCAAGAACTTGTTTCCAGCCAGGCCCTGCTCATAGAACACATTTCATCGTAGTGGTTCAATGCCTTGTTCAAGGGCACTTCAGCGGTGGTAATTTTTAACGTGTCGGACGGCTGATTCGAACTGGGAACCTTCCGGTATCAAGACCGCGCCGCTATCCGTTCGGCCACCGCTGCCAAAGTTGCTGTTATACGCATATAAAACGCATGTAAAGATGGAATTTGAATTCAACTGAGTGAGCGTTTTATCTTCCCTGACAGGAGGCTTCACAGATCAGTTCTGGTGGCGACTCATCATGGCTTCAAGGTGTGTGTGTGTGTGTGTGTGTGTGTGCGTGTGCGTGTGTGTGTGTGTGTGTGTGTGTGTGTGTTTGTGCGTGTGTGTGTGTACTGTAGTACTTACAAAGTGCTAGAAATGTCCTAATAAAGTGTTGTAAAATGTTTGATCTGGTGGTAATGCTTGTTGCTCTTATAACCAGAACCAACTAAAAGAATGAGAGAGTGGGTTTAGCGGCACTCAGGGTGAGCCAGTAGGGTAGACAGCACAGGAATGTGTGGGGAGGAATTCATGTATATACTCTATGTATTTATTATGTTTGTTTGTTTGCTTATTTCTTTGTTTGTTTTGACCATAGTACCGAAGGTCCAGGGGAGCCCTTCCAGCAGGTCCCCGAGGGGCCCTCGCTTCCTCAACAGTCGCCTTGGCCCTCGGACCTCTATGGAGGAGGCTGACTCCATTCATCGCTCTCAGACACTGGTGCGCTCACAAATTTAAATTAAATGAGATATCCATTAAATACTGTAATAACAAACTGAATTTGAATCACCTTTCATACAGAATTAAGCTCAAAGTGTTCACAGCAAATAGAAAATACTAAACATTACAAAATAACTAAAATAGAATGACCATATTCACATGTCTGCATATGAAAAAAAAATATATATTTTTTTCATAAAGTGTGAAGTGTGTGACGTGCATGTGTGTGCTTGTGTGTCACAGAAACACAGTCCTTTGTCAGTATTTGTTGTAACCTTGTGGTCGTGGTGTGTATACATGTGTATCAGAAGGTGGGTTCCCAGGACAGTCCTCTGAGGAGCCTGACCAACACACAGAGGAACAGAATCCACAGAGACACAGACTTCCTCAGGTGCCAAAATGAAAACCAATAACATCATTCAGTTTATTGTTACATTTTGGGTCAATACATACTTCTGTATACGACTCCTCCTCAGACATGTTTAGCATTAGTAATAGTAAAACAGTGAAATCACAATATCTTAGTCCCCATAATATAGCCTACACCTACAGTAGATAATATAGTATCTCTTCTTTGCTTTTTTTAAATATTTTAACAGAGGATGGAATTGATGAATTGTTGTACAGGTTCAGGCCGAACCATCTCTCCACCTGCCGAATGTTCAAAATGTTTATTTCTAACCCTGTCATTCTGTGTTCCAGGTGCAGTCAGTGTCTGAACCACCGTCCGTCAGATCCATTCGCCCGATTCTGTCTGCACTGTGGCTTCCCATTGGCTCCTGTACCCGGACGAAGTTTACCCCCCACGGAGGGCGGACAGGTCTGCTCCTATACCATGTTGGTGCAGAATGCATGCTGGGAGGGCGCATAATCGCATATCACACCTTTTCCATCATTGATTAGTATGACAAAGTCAGACGGAAAAATTAAATAATGGTCAAACTCCTCTTGAGCTGTATTTAGGGTAAC
Source organism: Electrona antarctica (assembly GCF_951216825.1). Classification (NCBI taxonomy): domain Eukaryota; kingdom Metazoa; phylum Chordata; class Actinopteri; order Myctophiformes; family Myctophidae; genus Electrona; species Electrona antarctica. Next base: position 34,664,325 of record NC_136809.1, on the reverse strand, counting down.
GTCATGATGATAATATAGGGAGACATTCAAGTACCAACTTGAACTTGAAGTCACCGTACCAACTTTGATGAGGCAGCTATTGTGTTACATGTTTTAGTCATTTCCTGAAAAGTTAATATTTTTGGACATAGCTGGTTTCTGCCCGACAGCAGAAATATGTTTTCGACCTCTTCAACCAGTGGCTGAAGACTGAAGAGTGTACAAACTGAATCATTATTAATCCATTTGGTTCCATTTGAACACTTTAAAAGTGACACACCTGTTAAGTATCGATTTGGAACCCTGGACCCCACTTTGAGAACCACTGTCCTAAACCCAGGTTTTGTAACCCAGGTTATCTGATGATGCATTATACTTTGTCATGCAGCGGTGTCGCACAGTGAATTTAGACAATCTACAAACTCACAGTGTGTCACAGCTGTGAGCTTGTAGAGCGGATACTTTCCCTACTGTACTGGGTCCACGGGTTGATTCCCTGAACTAACTGTGAAACATATACTGTACTGTATGTGAATTGTCCTCCAGATGGCGCTGTGTGTCCACTGTAACACCATGGTTCCCTTCAACACTGCAAGCTGTGTGATCTGTGAGGCTCCCATCGACCCCCAGCTACAGCCTCAAGCCAGCTTAAAACTACAGGTAAAAAGACTTGCCTGCCACCTTGCATCTCATACTTAGTTCATAGATAGATAGATACCTTTATTGATCCCGCAGGGTCATTTGATTTGCCCCTGAGAGGCAGCACACACCAGTGTTGTTTTTGTCGACTAAAACTAAGACGAAAAGTGTTCATCGACTACCTTTTTTCACTGACGAAAACTATATGGAAACTAAATGAAAACTAAGCTAAGATGACTGAAACTAAGACTGAATGTATTGACAATTTCGTCAGCTAAAAACTAGAAGGGACTGGTGGACAAGAGATTCAGTAAGTCATTTTACACTTGCATGCTATATAGCAGATCTACAAGCTCACAGCGCGTCGCAGCACGACGCGTTGTGAGCTTGTAGATCTGCTATTTTCAGCAAGTGTAAAATCAGCCATTACGACGGCCTCAAGGCCCGCCAAAATACATTTTAGTCGACTAAATCAACTGTAGATTTAGTCGACTAAAATCTTATGACATTTAGTAGACTAAAACTAGACTAACACTAAAACATTCCAGATGACTAAAATGTGACTAAAACTAAATTAAGTTTCATTCCAAAGACTATGACTAGACTAAAATAGGAATTTGCTGCCAAAAACAACACTGGCACACACGGCAGTTAGTTACAAAGTTACAGATACAGAGTAAGGAAAGTACTGCCAGATACACTGTTAATTCTGATTTAGTCTTAGTATGTTGAATAACACACCATTTAGTTTTAGTCCTATTATCGGAAATTGTTTAGTCTTAGTCTAGTCTTAGTCTACTAAATATCAAAATCTTAGTCTTTTAGTCAACAAAGGTAACTAATACGAAGGAAAGAAAATAACCATCAATAAAGAACAGTGTCATGCAAAAGTACCAAAATAAAAGTAGATCTCACAATACACACGTAGTGTATTTTTTGCTATCTTTGAAAACGTTTGCAACTAGTTTTATAAATATTGAACCAATGAAAAGCAGTTAAAAGAGATTGAGACTAAATAATAACTACATTTGATCCATTGCAACACATTGTTTTCCATTTCCTGAAAAGTAACAGTTTTCTTTTGGACATACAAGATTTCCACCCAACAGTGACAATATACTGTATAAGATATGGTATGATTTGACATATTTAAATTGTAGCCTATCTAAAGCACTATGTCTGTTATATTTGGTATTGTGTGCCTGTCTGGTCCGGTGTGGTAGACGAAGGTGGTGTGTCCATCTTGTGGGACAGGGAACCCAGGGCATATCTTCTACTGTGTGACCTGTGAGACTAGACTGTCACAGACCTCCACGGTAAGACACCCCTGAATGATATTGTTACTTATAGTAATACATTTATGTCATATTATGGTACCTAAAATATGTTCATCTCACAAGGAAAACTTGAGAGAATATCCATTTCGATTTAGGACAGATTGAAAATAACTTTATACTTAACGTTTAACCACTAGAACTCCAGCATCCATATTCTTTGGGGACATTCACCGAAAATAGCAGATCTACAAGCTCAATAGATCTGCTATTTTTGGTGATGATATTTGGTGTAGATTGAAAAAGAATGCAAGTGCAGTGCAACTCAGGTCTGTTTTACAGGGTGGTTCAACTGAAGTGCTATTGATTAATTCAAAATATTAGAATATAACTATTCTGCATAACCCCTGGACTTGCATCACGGCAATCCAGGGTGCCACGTCGGCACCCACATTGAAAACCCCTGTTCTAGAAATCTTCCAAGATCACTAGACCATGTTCAACCCATGTGACATGTCAGACACAGCATGGAGCCTCACAGAGCATCCAACAGCACTCAGTGGACACCAAGTCAACCCATGTGACATGTCAGACACAGCATGGAGCCTCACAGAGCATCCAACAGCACTCAGTGGACACCAAGTCAACCCATGTTAGATAGATACTACGTCAGGCCCAGAACGGCACAGACCGTCCAAGTCAAACCTTGTTGAGGAGAATTCGGGTCCCTTCCTTCAGAATATGATCCAGAGACTGAAAGCATCATTAACCACATTACCAGTAACCACGTCCTTATTTTGGGTTAAAGGCGTGTGTGTCTGTCTGTCTGACTGTTTGTTTCCAGGAGGTGTTCAGTGGTCAGAGCGCCCCCCCGCTTCCATCAGGAGAAAACAAGATGGTGGCCTGTTCCAAATGTAAACGAATCAACCACTCTGACGCGCGCTTCTGTGACTGGTGTGGATCCAAGGTACCGGGGAAGCTTTCTTCATCTTGATCGATCGATCAATCAGTCCATCCATCCATCCATCCATCCATCCAGTGGTGGAAAGTAACTGTATACATGTACTCAAGTACTAACTGTACATAACATAAGTACCATTTTGATGTATTTTTACTTTACTGGAGTATTTCCAATTTTACGCCACTACATCTCAGAGGCAAATATTGCACTTTTACTCCAGTCCAATGTAGGAAAGTTTAGTTTCTAATTGCTTTGTAGATTTAGATTATTATTATAAACACACTAAGCACTTCAGCCCTTATTCGGCCATTTGAAAATAGCAAGCTCACAATGTGTCACATCACATTGTGAGCTTGTAGATCAGCTATTTTCAAAAGATTTTTAATACATTTTGAACTTGGGAAATGGGATATTCTGCACAATGAGTACTTTTACTTAAGTAAAACATATGATTACTTCTTCCATCTATCTATATATTCCATCCATCTATCTATCCATCCTCCCATCCATCCATCCATTGATCCAGCCATCCATCAATCCAAAGCCTAAACCACACCAATGCAACTAGTTGCAACAAAACAGTTTAAGGTCAACCGCACCAAAGCAACTCCTTACAACTGCCATTGGGGATAATGACTGCAAGTACCAGTAGTTGCACATTTCAAGGAGTTGCATCATTGGTGTGGAGTGGGCTTAAAGGGACATTTCACCGTTGGAAGAAACTGCAGTCACTCAATGTTAATAGTATTTGTAGTAGATAACAGTAGCACAATTTGAAATTTGCACTCTATGGGCAGAAAAATAATGTAGTCTGTATTTGACTAGGGTTTGACTGGATTGCTGAATTCCTACAATGACCATAATGCTTTGGTGCACTGCCCCTCCTTGTGGAGAGGGGGAGGGTTGACTTACTCAGACATAAAAACTTGAGTGGCAGCGACGCAGCGTGCCTTCAGCACTTCCGCTTGACTTCCGCCTTCGTTGGAGACACATGGCTCCAATGAACTGCAGTGGCCAATGAGGCATCTATTTATTTTTTATCTATGGGACTTACTGAGACAATATGTAGTCCAGGAAGGAAGTGAGACCAATGCCTGATGAGTCATCAGGCATTTGAAATACTACAATATCTAAAAACACATATTACGCACATAAAAACACCAGGAGGAAAGTGTTTCTTATGTCCTAAACATCATAAAAATAAGATCTGGTTGCAAAAGGGGTGAAGTGGCCCTTTAATAGTGTGTATGCTTGTCTCCTCATGCAGCCAGCCCACCCAACCCGTCATGTGGTGTGTTCTCGTTGTGGAGCCAGCAGTCACCCATACGCCTGCTACTGTGGTACGTGTGGCGTGTTCCTGGAGGGGCCGGACCGCCAGTTCAAACCCCACGGTACCACCACAACCTCCACGGACCTGGAGCAGAACCTGGTACAACACAAACAGTAACACCTGAAAATGTTTTTCAGGAAGAGAAGATTTGTGTTACAGAAATGCAAAATGATTCCAAGTTTTCCAAACATTTTTGATATTTTTAAAAATAGCGCTTTGACTTCTGCCTATAGTGGGCTCCACAAATGCAAACACTCTATTTAGGCCTGGTGGAGATCTCCGCTCTATTATTATTATCATTATTATTATTATAATTCATTGTTAGATTTCACCTCAGATCTCCCACAGTGCTATCTGGAAGCCCCTCCCTTCCTCTGGTCCCAGCCTGGCCTTGGCTCCGCCCATGGCAGACAGTGGGACTCAGACCCTAGGGCTGTTCTACCCTTCTGCTGCTCACATACACAAGAGAGAACAGCAGGGGGCGCTAGACACCAAGAGACAGGAGGCCATGAGGGACCACCGGCCGCTACTGACCGCTGTCAGTCCAGGAAGAGGTACGTAAAGGGTGATGGTAATTGTGGTCTCGAGTAGCGAGCCCACTATTGTTATCGTACATTTTTATAGTTTTTTTCTTGCTGGGCTGCGACGTAATCGTACATCTTTATTCCCGGGCCCGTTTAACTGCTGGGCTGTGGCGTCATGTGGGTCAACCAATGGGAAGACAGAGGGACATCAAGTGGGACAATAGAGCTACTCGAGCCCACACTGTTTTTTCAGGAACATTATTTTCTAAAGGTTGTGTTCCACTCTGGTTAAACGGAGTCAGGGTGCTGATATTGTGCATGTTGGCTCACTGGATAGACTGCTTCACCCTTGAGGGGGTTCCAAATGGCTCCTTACAGATGTGTAACTCTGAGAGTGTACAACTGGAACCTTAATTAATATTATTTTGTGAACATATAGTAGTAGGTACTGTTTTTGAGGGGCGCTAGCCCCTCCTACTGTATGTCCAGCTTTTGGTGTGTGTAACCCAAATTTTGTCCTAACACAAACATTAAATGCCATTGCCAATGAATGGACAATTTTGAGTGTTTGTGTAAACACAAACATTGCGTAACACAAACATTGATATGTTGTATATACAGTATATTGCTGGTATACTGTGCCAATTCTGCCGGAATGAGATGATGTATGATGATATACGATGATAAGAGCACCACTGCACAGTTCACATGGGTGTGATTTTTAAGGGGCCCTTCTATAAACAGCTTTTGTCCTCTCCTCACACGTCTCAAGATTTGCCATTGACCACATTAAGAGAATTCCGGTCAAATGTAAATTTTGTCCCTGCCCGTCTCAAGTTTTGGTGAACGGAGAAATGACGTCAGATGTCCGTTTTATTTTTATATATATGTTGTTTTTTTTGTGGCTTTCGCCTTTATTTAATTTTTTTTATGGAGGGACAGACAGTAGACTGACAGGAAATGGGGAGAGAGATGGGGGGGTGACATGCAGTAAAGGCCTTCGGGATCGGGAGTCGAACCTGCGGCACACTGCCAGACTGGATTACCAGCCAAGGTGCCTGGACCGCTGAGCCACGGCCCAGACCAAGATGTCTGGGCCATGGCCATTAAACGCCATTGACATTGAAGGGAAAATTTACGTCATATGTAAACGAGCAAATCAGCTAACCAATCACAGGCAACAGGCATTCTGATTGGCCAGAATTAACCAATCACAGGCAACAGGCATTCTGATTGGCCAGTATGGGATGATGCATGATGTACAGTATGATGATAAGATATGTTATTCTGCTAAATATGACGTGAATCTCACGATGCACGATGACAAGAGCGCCCCTCATTTCACACAAGTGTGATTTTTTATTAATGAATAAAGTATTTTCTGAAGTAAAGGAAGAGGCCCAATTTCCCAGACTTCCGAATCTCAGGGGGGGCACTCTAACCACAAAGCCACTGGGCTGGCAGCATACTGTACAACTGTACATATAGCCCCCTACCTTGTGTGACATTTAACCTATAATGATACCACGTCAATTTGCACCGATATAAACTAACCTCTCCCCCCTCTTCTCTCTCCTCTCCTCTCCTCCTGCAGGTTACTGGAGGCAGCAGTTGGACCATGTGTGTGCTCATCTGAGGAGCTACGCCCAGAACAAGCCAGACTTCAGGACTCTGATCGGAGAACCACACATGGGCCGCGTACGTCCATATAACCCACATGCCTCAACTCGTTTCACATCAAATATAATACATACTGTAGATGACACAACTGGTGGTTTTCAACCAAACATCCAAAATGTACAGGATTTACAAATTGACTGATCAGTCGGAACCTATTGTAATTATCATTATTTTAACCGATCTGTATGGTAGAGTAGGATAATTCAATATTAATAGTACATGTATCTTATGTTGTTGCATACAATATTTGAGAAGTAGGATGAACAGAGATCTCATATTTGTATAACCCTGATCTCAATTATGTTATTTTAAAGGAGAATTACATGAGACAAATCTTTTTGACTTTTATGAGACAGTTCTGAGAAGAATGAGCTTAACATTGTGTGTCCAGTGTCTCTGTCTCATCACATGTGTCTCTTAAGTGTCTGTACTGACGTTATGGTGGTGTCTCCTATGTCATTACAGATGGTCTCAGCGATGGTACATGAGGACAACTTTGAAGTCAGTCTGAGAATCAACTTTGTCTCTGCTGGACAAGAAATGAAAGCTAAAGTAAGTATGTGTTGCTAGCAGTGAGGTATAGTTGTGTATATTCTTTGATGTTGTGTATGATGTTGGGAATACTGCAGTGATTCTCAACTTGGGGGCAGATATGGCATAAAAGGGACAAAAACAGAGCCAGCAGAGATCTCTATGGAATACAGTAAAAGAGACATTGTGAAATGGGTACATGGGCATTGCATAATTGGGTGGGACATGCGTTCCCACCTTGAATCTATGCATGTGTGTCCGTGTGTCCAATCGACCGATCTACTTCACACTGCATAGGACCAGAGGAGTGCAATGCCTGCAGTGTGGAAGCCGGTCGGATCTGCAGATCACAAAAAATATTGATAAATCCACTATTCCCCATCTATGGATCCCTGGCGTCATCGATATGAATATAGCACTGAAAGAAAGACAATAAAAAAATCACACCCGTGTGAAGTGAGGGGCGCTCTTATCATTATACATCATCTCATGAACAACTGAACTTATGTGATTGGTTAGCCGATTTGCTCGTCTACATATGACATAAATGTTCCCTTCATTGTCAATGGCATTTCATGTTTGTGTTACCACAAATTTACGTCATATTTAGCAGACATTTGACGTAATTTCTCCTTTCATTGTCAATATCAAATATGAGACGTGTGTGGACAAAAGCTGTATATAGGAGGGGCTAGCGGACCCTGATAATAACAATTTGGCTAGACATGTGGATCTTATATCAGGTGACCAGTCTGTGATGTCAGGTCAACTGCTTTCCATGTTTGGTATTAGGGGCGTGGAATTGATGACACTTCACTGACACTGCACTGGCGCTAAAGATAAGAGGTTTCTGCCGCAACGATATATGGGGTCATACATCACGGTGTAATGCACATTATATATTGCTCCTGAAAGGTCCCCTGTCAGTTGGATCAATTGGTGCTGCCCTAACCGTCCTGCTAGTTTCGCTGCCTGCGCCATACTCTAAAGGCGAAACGAAACTTCACTCTATAGTCTATACAATAAGAAGTCTCTCTCATTTGCTGATAGAATCAGAGCAATTAGGAATATCGTCGCAGAACATGGGTGCGTCTTTCCGTGGTGGCGAGCGAGCCGCCATGATGAAGCTCAAGTCCTGGAAGGAGACCAAGGACTTCCTGCTGTCTTTGTCCATAGAGGACAGGCGACGGTACTACAAGACTTCTAAATATACGCCACTGAGAAACATCCCAGTCTTCACTCCCACGTCAGACTGCAGCGTAAAGCCTCGCTACCCCAGGAATGAGAAGCTGGACCTGAAGATATCCCTCTACAGCGGCGACATCACCCAGCTGGAGATAGACGCCATCGTCAATGCGGCCAAGAGGAGCCTGCTGGGGGGTAGCGGAGTGGACGGAGCCATTCACCAGGCTGCTGGTCACATGCTGCTGAAGGAGTGCACCACGCTCAAGGGCTGCGACGCGGGCCAGGCCAAGATCACAGGCGGCTACGGCCTCCCGGCAAAGTATGTGATCCACACGGTGGGGCCTATAGTCTCCGGACGCGTCACGGCGGAGGACAGGGCCAGGCTGAGGCAGTGCTACAGGAACAGCCTGGAGCTCGCCTCTCAGAACGACATCCGCTCCCTGGCCTTGCCTTGCATATCCACCGGCGTCTACAGCTACCCACGGGAGAAGGCTGCGCGTGAGGCGCTGGCGACCGTGAGAGAATATCTGGACGAGCATCACGACAGGTTCGACAGGATCATCTTCTGTGTGTTCCTGCAGAAGGACAAGGACCTGTATCTGAAGAATCTTCCTCTGTACTTCCCCGGGGCTTCCTCTGCAGGGCCCACCGATAGGAAGCAAACTGAGGAGCAAACCGCCACAGAAGCCACAGAAGAAGTGCAAACCTCCATGGATGAAGAGGAGAGAACTGAGGAAAGGGCTTCCAAAGGGCCCATGGATGATAAAGAGCGAACTGAGGAGCAAACTGAGCAGCTATCTTCCACCACAGATGATGAAGAACTTTTTAATTCTTTGAAATGGACTCTACATTCTCTACAAATGGGAAGTTGACTCTGGATTCAACTTCCCTTTACTGGCTTCCCGGCATGTACACTTAAGCCCCTCCAAATCCAGCCAAATTTTCTCTGCTCCCTCCATTGGCTCACAGTTAATGCCCACAGAGTACAAAACACTGATGTTGGCCTAAAGGTATGGCACCCCAATATATTAAAACCCTACAACCCGTGCTCAGCTAACACAGGGAAGCTGTCAGAACCTTCCCTAAACATCCGGGACAATGCTCCACACGTACCAGACTCTTATCCCTTCTGGCTTCCCAACTTTGGAACAAACTCCCCATTGCATTTAGAACTGCACATCTTCCGCCGTAATCTGAAGACTCATCTCTTCAGACTCTACCTTAGCCCATAGCGCTTGCCCTAGCCTTGACGACCTTACAGGCTTAAGCAAAGTCTAAAAGGTAATTTAGATAGCATGTTATGTAGACAGATGTGTTTTTCTTTTAATATACTGTTTAGACTGATAGGCTATTGGTTTACTATGATCCTAGATTTTTATTGATATACTATATTAACAGATTTGCAAATAGTACAGTCAGCACAATTATACAATGGTGCTAAAAGTTTAACACAAAAAGCCCTGAGGGCTTATTGTCTCCACCAGGCCGAAGGCATGGGGAGAGAGTATGTTTTGCACTCCGTCCGTGTGTGTGTGTGTGTGTCCGTCCTTCCGTCCGTCCGTTGGACCGTTACCAGTTAATCTCCGGCACCGTTAACCCGGTCGATGCCAAACTTTGCACACACACTCCCTGGATGCCAACGATGAACCTCTGCCCCGCATTTTCCAGAACGGCCTGTTATAGCGCCACCATGAGGCAGCTTTTCACATTTTTTACCTAAAACTGCACCGATCTGCGTGAAACGTTGCATGCACACTCCCTAGAGGCCAAGGACAAACCTTTGACCTGCATTTTCCGCATCTGCCTTTTATAGCGCCACCAGGAGGCCGACTTTTGTAAAACACATTTTTTTATATTACTCCTTCAGATTCTGTCCAAAAATCTCACAAATCGTTACACAGTATCTCTATAGTCATGTGCTCAAGTCGGATCTGTCCGATATTTCATATTCCATCCTAATTGGCTATAATTGGCTTTCACAGTTTGCAAGATTGCCCCGTTTTGAACAAAAGCCTCAAATCATGAACGCAGCGTGCAATTTCCGTGAAATCTTTCACACATTTTCTTACTAGGCCGAGGAATATATCCCACCCTTTTCACATTGGCCTGTTATAGCGCCACCAACAGGTTGATTTTTGCAAAACACATATTTGGAACAAAATGCCTCAAATCATCCAATTGCCATCAAAGGCGTATGAACAAATGGCACCCTTTTCACATTGGCCTATTATAGCGCCACCAGGAGGCCACAACCTGACCTGGCTTGGTGGAGACCTGTGCCCCGAGGGCCACTTTTTCTAGTTTCCATTGTGGTCTTGTGTATTCAATTCACAGACACACTTAAAGCCATACCATCTATTATACATTTGAAAACATGTGCCCAAGCCCAGGAAAGGAACATAAAGTCACCAGCTACTACGTCACTGACACGCTGCAACACGCTGCAACACACACTGCAACAACACACTAACACGACACAGCCTTACCCTCCGCGTCGATCCACGGCTATCTCCTCATGTCGCGCCGCACGGCCACACTCAACAACACCCGCGTAAAAACTGTCATTGCACTGACACTACAGCCGCCTCCCGTCCAGACTCCCAAACAACATCAATATCAATAATAAACACAAACACGCCACAAGCACCGACACCCCCGCCTAATTTGTTGCCAGGTCTATGAAAACAAGCCCAGAAAAAATGCCATTCAACACGCTACTTACAACTCGCTTACAATTTGCGGACCTGGCAACACTGCATCCTGTTTTCCCATTGGCTACGGTTGCTACAACACGCATTTGCACTGCATCTTGGGAGCAACACAGCTTAATGTAGGGGTCACCGATTGCTGTGCTACATCCCCCTCATGTTCTCACCACCCCGTTCGGCTACACCACACACACTAACCTACACCATTCTCCACATGCAACACAGGGCCCTTATTGGCTAGCCCCCTCACATGGCGATCCCCACGCAACAAAACACAGGCCAGCCACACACACACACTCACCCACACACACACAACGCCCACGTTCGGAAATATCGCACTGAGCGCACTGTGCAAACCTGCCGTGGTACAAGCGGGACAAACCGACGCGCATATATGGACACGAACAACAACAACAACAACACTACACGCACACGCGCGCGCTGCAACAACACACAGCTACGTACAGTGTGTGTGTGTGTGTGTGTGTGTGCGTGCGTGCGTGCGCTCGGGGGGAATTTGGATCGCCTCGCGATGCAGCGAAAATGCCACTACACTACACAGGGCTCGACAGTGCGACTAGGTACTCGCATTTGCGCCTTACAACATCACCGTGCGAGCTGTAACATTCACTTTGTACCACCGGTGCGACTACACAATCCGAACTTTAAAGCTACACGTTGCGCAGTTTACATCCAAAAGAATGTGTCACTCTCTCGGTTCTGCACCGCTGCTGGAGAAGTATAGCACTGTCGCACGCAGCGCAACTAATCCCCCCCCCCCCCACACACCCCAGAGACGGAGGAGAGAGAAGAGAGCGAGAGAGACAGAGAGCACACACGTGAGTCCTGCAAATTAAATTGACCCAATATTAATTTGTACAACCTAGCAAAGCATAAGATATGATGGTTTGGAGAATAGGCTGGTCTCTCTTTTTACAAGACATAAGCCATTGCATACAGGTTCTCAACCTTTTCAATTTCAAGGACCCCCATAACTCTGAGAGTAAAACCAAATGGACCCATAAGAGTCCCATTTGAATCCATTTGTACAGTATCAGAGTTAAACGTTATAAAAGAGTCCATTTGGTTCCATTTGTACACTCTCAGAGTTACAGACCTGTAGGGTCCACTTGGTTCCATTTGTACACTCTCAGAGTTACAGACCTATAATGGGTCCATTTGGAACCCCCTCAAGGAACCATGAGGGTCCCTGGATCACACCTTTGACAGCCACTGCTTTACATCTATACATAACTAATATACAGCATATTTGATCCATTTATTGTTATGGATAAGAACAACAACACTACACGCGCGCGCGCGCGCACGCGCTGCAACACAAAACAGCTGCATAAAACGCGTGTCACTGTGGACTTCTGTATCTGTGGACTTCTGTATCGCAACGCGGGGCAACGCAACTCTGGGATGAGCGGGCCGAAGGCCCGCGAAATTCTAGTATTGTACAATAATATACCAGACATCAATCACACTAGCAATAAAACACTAGTAGTAATAAAAGATGGGTACAGTAAACAGTTGTGGGGGAGGTCATTTCTGGTGTTAAGTTTAGACGTTAATCAGACCAGTTACCATAACTTGCAGACAGGTGCTCTTTTATGGCGGTTTTAAAATGAAAGGAGGACCACACTTTTCTATGACTGTTGGTAGGGCATTCCACATTCTGGTGGCATAGCAGAACTACCGGTAATTTGACCCCATTTTTGTGCTGGATCTGGGTTCAGTCAGTGAGATCAGCAGGGCTCCTTCTGGTGTTGTGCCTGTGTGTCTTTTATGCTATTAAAGTAGTCCGACAGGTACAGTTGTCCCCGTTTTCTCGCATATCTTGAAAACCAGGCCCATTGCAAGTTGCTTTATTTAACTGTCCTCTACCCTAAGCCATCCCACCCTAGCATAATGAGCAGGGGTTAGGTGAGTTCTAGTAGTAACCTGACCAGAGGTCTGCAGTTTTGCTACTACAGTACTTCTTACTATCTTTGCATTTGATTTATATAGCACCTTTATCCAAGGCGCTTCACACACCGATGGCAGCGGAAACCATGCAAGGCACCAACCAGCACATCAGGAGCAATTAGGGGTTCAGAGTCTTGCTCAAGGACACTTCGACACTAACTCTGGGGGAGCCTGGGTTCGAACTGGCAGCCTTGCGGTTACCATCCAGCCACTCTACCCCTGAGCCACCGCCGCCCCTGTACTAATAGGTCACTCTGGGTTAAGAGTGTCTGCTAAAGGCCTACATTGTAAATTGAATTCCAGTATATGATGTGTATTACGTTGTGTGCAGGTGAGCAGTGATGACAGCAGTAAGACCTCCAGTGTGGAAAAGGTCAGTCAAGGTCAGACTCTGAGCAGCGTTACAGAGGGAAAGAACAGCAACACACCTCTGGGTAAGATCTATCTGTCTGTGTTTCTGGCAGTCTGTGAATACTACCATTGTGTGTCTTATCTATGTGACTGCTCAATGGCTTAACTGTCCAGCATGTGTGTGTGTGTTGACAGACAGGGAGAGTTCAGCGCTTCAGAGGAAAGCTCCCAAACAGAAGCTTGCGTTTGAAGCTGTCATCAAACCTCCGGTGAGGAACTTAACATATTTTCTATACATGGGATGGAAGTCACTTCAAGTACAGCAACATTGACGTCCCCACAAATAGTAATACCAACTGTGTGTGTGTGTGTGCAGCTCAGAGACAGACACCTGCTGAAGGAGGTGGGGCCAGAGGGCCTGGGCAGAGTCTCTATGGTCCAACAGCTGCTTGACGAGGTCAGCCAATCATGGGCCAGATGATGAATGCGTATGAGTCTTAGCATGGCATTCATGTCCTACTTGTGTCTCACAAAATTAGCAGAAATAGGCAATCTACGAGCATAATCATTTAAAAAATAAACTATACTTGTGTAGGAATATATATTTGAAAATGCATTCAAAAGACTGATTCCTGTTGTATCTTTGTCATTTAAAAGTGTTGCAGTTCACATTTGTTACTCCAAGTCGAAAACTAGCATCTCCATGAAGCTTGTCAACATACATACTGAAGCAGTATTGACGTAATTTATTTCCGAAAGCCAGATGTTGCCCTCAAAAACAAAGAAAATGCATTCACAGGCTATGCTTGTTAAAAACAAATAAAGGTAGTGTAGTGATATTTTTTGGTTAAAATAAAAGTTGTATTTGTTCAGGTTAAAGCTATTATATTCTGATAGTAATCATAGTTTGAGAACCTCTGGTCTAATGTGATAATTGTTCTCCAGGGGGCGGACCCTTCATGTGAGGACCGCGACAGCCGCCCCGCCCTGGTGGTTGCCGTGATGAACGGACACCACAATGTACTTCCTGTTTTTGTGCAGAGAGGCGCCGACATCAACCAGCAATATGGACAGTAAGCACACGCGCGCACACGCACGCGCACGCACGCACGCGCGCACACACACACTAAATAGGACTAATTATTATTAGTTATTCAAAAGACTAAGACTAAGACTAAATCAAAATATTGTGGAAAAACTTTACACTGGTGTGAGTGAGTGTGTAAAATCAATGTAAGACTATATAAGGTGATGAGAGGCTGTTTGTGTTGCAGGACGAACAACACAGCTCTGCATGAGGCTGCGTCTCTGGGGGAGAAGGGACTGCGCTGTGCCGAGGTCCTGTTAGGGTGAGAACACTCACCTTCTCCCAAAGACTTGGCTGCCACATGATATCACGGGGGGGGGGGGGGGGGGTGGACCATAGAAAAACATGTTTTGTAGTGCCTACGTGTTGAACATCAACTTGCTGGCTTCCATTGAAAATAACTTGTAGGCTGTTGCTTGAACACAGGTCTTATGGCAGTGTCACTTGCACACAAGAACTGATCTTCAAGCTAATTACAAGTTGTTCACTTGAAGATCAGCTCTTGTCAGCAGTAATATATTGCAATATCTCTGCCCCAGTTTGTAACTTGTAATCTCTCTCAACACGGTTCCATGAAACTGATCTTAGAATGTGTGTTCATTTAACGTTTGGTTTCAGGTGCAACGCCAGCCTGAGGAGGAAGAACCGACGAGGTCTGACCCCCTACGACCTGGCTGTGAGCTCCGGCTGCCCGGCCATGGTGGCTCTGCTGGCAGCCAGGATAGGACAGGGCCTGCTGGACACACTGACCAGGACCGCAGCCAGACCAGGATCAGACAGGTTCTGAATTCTGGACAGCACTGGTCAGAAGAACCACAACCAGACCCATACGGGTTCTTGGGATAGCCAATCATTCACCTACAGCAGGCTTTCCCAAACTAAATTCAAAATGTCTTCTTGGGACCCAAACTTATAAAAATACATCATGAATTAATAACTTGAGTAACTTATTTGTTAATTTCCAAAAAATCCCAATAGTTTCTTTTACAACATTTAAAAAATAAAGTTGTTTTGGAATGAGCCATTATTTAAGAACCATTGACCTAGTATACGGTAGCGGTAGGGACGGTGGGCACGGTACTAGTAGTAACAGGAAGGTCACGTTTGAAGAATCTGTTCCTCACTGTACTGTAATTCCCTCCAGATGTTTAATGAAAATCATTCTCAGCTTGTTTAAGCTGGATGACGGCGTGTTATCAGAGCTGAATGAATGGTTCAACTACTGCAGATCTTTTTGAATGACATTCTATCATCTTGCTCAATGTTTTTTGATATAACTTGTTTAAAACAATAAAGCAAACTTAGTGCTTTTCTAGGTACTCAAATATGCTTTACAATCAAAACAAATGTATGTGATGTGTTTTCATTTTGGTCAGATAAAACTCAACACTCGGTAGAATCACCCGTTTCACATGTTTCATCTGTTGCATTGTTAATCACCTGAATATATAGGGGTGCAGTACTTAGTTCAGATTCAGACTAGTCAGTCCGACAAACGACAACCTACCTCAAACCCTAACCTAACCATAACCGCAAGCACGGGAGCAGCGCATGTCCAACATGCGGGACGCATGTCGGACTAATGCTCCAACGGATTTACGTGCGGATCCCATATATAGAACATGTTTCATTTGTTAACTTGTATCATTAAACACATGGTTACAGAAGAAAAACACAACATTTGATTGAGTTTATTCTTCCCTGGATGATTAAGTGTTAAAAAAACAACAACAAAAAACACACATTCAAGGAACAAAAGAAGCTTGTACAGATCAAGACGCCTAACGTAGGATTGGACCCCGACAATGTCCACCACCATGAAGTCCAGTCCACCGTGGTGCATGTGGCTTGCTGAGCGTCTATACGAACACAATGTCACACACTTTGTCACTGACTGCACAATGTACTCCTACGGGCTGGGGGCGGAGCCTGTCAGCGGGGAATGTTGAACGGGAGGAGTAGGACGGAGGTCCCACGTCCTCCTTAGCAGGAGGCTCCTCACTGGCCAGTGAGCCAGTAGGAGGCGACAGCAGTGGCAACACACAGAAATGGGCGTGGATGAACTAATTGGCATAATGACTAGGGGTTTGGATCCTGTAGGATTTTACCGATTCCGGTTTCATAACGGTTTCCCTTTAACGATTCCTATAGGGGGTTCCAAATGGACTCTTACAGAACTCTTACAGTGACAGAACTCTTAGAGAACCCTTACTGGTCCATTTGGTTCAATTTGTACGCTGGTGGTCCTTGAAATAAAAAAAAAAGTTTGAGAACTATTAGTATTGTAATTATATAGAGGGTATGCGCGTGACATCATCATGCACGAAGTTATGCGGGAACGCCTACTGACTGGCAAAAAACTATTTTCTGGCCTTGACAGCCCATACATCCAAACAGAAAAGTCCTGTGCCGCTAGGTGGCAGCATCCGAAGGGGCTAGAGACAGGCAGCAAAAGAACCGAACAACTTCATATATGGAGGGGGGGTACGAATATATACGATACGTACCTAGCAAATAACGTCCCATAGCTGGGGGGTACGAATATATACGTACCTAGCAGAGAAAGAATTAAACAACGTTAAACTCACTTTGCCACTCACTCACTTTATGCATGCGCATACCCTCTATAGCAGACGTGAAGTCCACATACCAGCTCTGACAGTGTCATAGAAACGGTTCCAGATGTGATGGAACTGATTCTGGTTACTCAATATTGGACCATCCGGTTCTGGTTCCTCCAGTTCCGGATCCCAAACATAATAATGACTAAATTAGGGAGAAAAAGGTGTAAAAAAAAGAATAGGCTATTCTAAATTAACTTCTGGTGTGTGCTCACTGCTCAGCGTCGGAGGCGTAGGAAGAATGCGTGTCGACACTCGTTGCTGTCCACGGGGTAGTACTTATCATAGAAGTCCAGGATGTACTCCTCCGTCTTGAAGCCAAACTTCTGGTACAGCAGCATGGCAGGATTACTGGCAGACACGTGGAGCGTGACGTCTTTCCCCATACATGTCTGGAACACACACACACACAATATTCTTGATAGTCATTTTTTATACCGTTAGAGCCTGTTTATTTCCCTCTTAAATGGTGAACCATTTGCTAGGAACATGCATGTGTGTTGCGTCAAGGAAGAATTTGACAAATCTCTGCCAAAGCCAAACAGCTTATTCTGTTTTGTCTCTTCCTCATGAAACTACTTGTGGATTATACCAGTCTCAGGTTACCTTATGTAGATTATGAGGTCGACAAGCCCTGAAAAGTTGCACCTTAATCCCATGTACAACACACTGACTTGTGTGTTTTCTCGCACCTTAACCTTAGTATATCATGTACATTAGTATACATCTGCTGCTATCATGCTATGCTTATATCTTATCTCGGGTACTATGTGTAAATATGTATAGATAATTTGTTCTTTGGTCTCTCTTCC
Organism: Electrona antarctica; assembly: GCF_951216825.1. Lineage (NCBI taxonomy): Eukaryota > Metazoa > Chordata > Actinopteri > Myctophiformes > Myctophidae > Electrona > Electrona antarctica. Next base: position 34,646,672 of record NC_136809.1, on the reverse strand, counting down.
CCCATTGCTGCCCCCTTTTCCCTTTCTTTTTTTTCTATGGAAATAAAAAAACGATCTCCCTATGACACGGAGCCTATCTCCTATCTCTCCCTATCTCTTATGAGTCATGGCCTGAGGGGGTGAAAGGGTCCATGTGTGAAAACCAAGCCCCCAGAACCCCAGAGAGGGATACTGTAAGTGAAGTGTGGCTCTCGTGGTAGCCGACTCTGGAAGTGCAGTTTACCACAGCTGGTGCCAGATACATGGCTGGCGCACAGAGGTGACACTACTGCACATGTGAGACGACGTGACCATGGTGTACCTGGATGAGGTGGTAGATCATGAAGGTAGCGATGCCCGCTCTCCTCCACTCTGGGTGGACAAATAGGAAGGAGATGTAAGCCTCGTTATACTTCACATCAGGAACCATAAAGCCAAAGCCGATCACCACCTTCTTATACAGAACCACCACGCTGAAGTCTGGGTACTGGAGGCACTCCGACAGGTCCACTCCTGAAAAACAAAAACACGCACGCATGCACGCACACTTTAGATTCTAACCACTTCAACCATTATATTTTGGCTATTCAAAAATAGGATATCTACAAGCTACATTTGTGTAAATCTTTGAATAGATATTTTTAAAGGGAACATTTATAATATGCGGTGTCCCATCACAATAAAATAAAATGCAAATAATTAAAACTAAAGAAAATGACAAACCTGGCCAGAAGCTGTCGTGGCACATGGCGTTGGCGGTGGGGATGTGGTTGTGGCGGGCGTAGCAGTAGTCTATGGGGGCGTCTGGCTGAGGTCTCCAGCCGGGGTTCTTCCTGTGGGGGTACGCCCGGATCTCTGCCAGCAGCCTCATCTTCAGAGGCTTGTTCTCATAGTCCCTCCTGCAGAGCACAGGGTGCATCAACACAATTCAACTGTTGGAAACATACAATACAGAACTATTTTAAGGCTGCCTTAAGAAAATACTTATTTTATTATTATCATAATTATATGATACCTGATGAATGGTTTGAGCATGCGGGCGGTGTAAGGACTCTTAATGGGTTGGTCCTGACCGGCGTCTGACCCCATCAGTCGATGCCAGAACGACACAGAGGCCTGACGGGCTCCTATCCTGGTCGACAGCGATGTCTGAAAGCATCAAACAGTAACTGATACATATCCATAAACCAATGAGTCAGACACAGTTTTATCATCGTCAAGGTAGGTACTGGGGTTGAGCCCATAATCCATGTCATCTGAAGATTTATATTATGTTGGTTTGTTATCTTGGACAGGAAGTAAGGACCTTTGATATAAAAATAGGCTACACCAACTATTTGATCTGTTATCAACAGCACTGGTTCCTAAACCTTTTAGCTCCAGACCCAAATGAGACATTTGACTCCCCAGGACCCAAACTAGTGATCTGCAAACTCACAACACGTTGTGAGCTTGAACATTTTGTATAACTACTTGTTAAACAAGTCATGGAATTTCTTTGTTTATTTATGACATATTTTGAAAAATCATTCAATGTGTTTCCAATTCATGAAACATTTTCAGATTTCCTGATTTTTTTAAAATGTTTTGAAATAATAATTAACAAAATGTAGGAAACAAGGAAAAGGGATATTTATTTACTTGTGATCCATAGAAATGTGTCCGTGACCTACAAAGTGGGTCACGACCCACTTTTTCGGGAACAGTGACCTACAGTAGGTCTCCATTATGACCACGGATATGCGCTAAAACATTATTTTCCATATCCACAGGGGTTTTAAACTCGTTGCATTGAGCGTTGTACCTGGAAGCGGTCGAGGATGCGCAGGTCCTGGCTGTCCGTGCAGTACTTCAGTGAGTGGGCGGTGCCTCCCCCCTGCGGCCCCACCCCCTGGGCCCCATAGATCCCGCCCACCAGGCTGAGGGTGGCGTTGACAGCCCTGTCCACGTCCAGCAGGGGGAGCCCTCTCTGCCTCTTGGCCTGTCTGACCAGCAGCTTCCTGTGCAGCCGCTTGGCCTGCAAGGTGTTATGTAAGGGATAATAAACGGGTCGGTGGTCATTATCGAGAAATAAAATCCAGACAGGATAATTAAACACCTCGTCTTCGTCTCAGTGTTTAATCATCCTGTCGGGATATTATTTCTTGACACAGACTTTGGGCATTATTGAGATGACGGAATGATTTTAACCCATTTAGGACTGAGAACAGATTCTACAAAATGTCTTCTAAATCATGACAGTTTTCTGAAAAACCTATGTTTCTATGTCACTGGTTCTCAAACTATTTCATGTCAAGGAGCCCCAGAATTAAATGTATTTGCTTGGTTGCTTATTTCACTGCATCCCTACCTGTGGGGTGACAGCCAGGGCCAGAGGACAGGTGTCCAGCCGCCGCAGCAGCATCCTCTCTTCGTACAGGCTCAGCGGAACAAAGTGAGGGACACCCTGAGCGCCGCCCCTGACCCCCAGCCCCTCCCCTTTGTCGAGATGCCCCGGGGGGGCACCCCCACGCCTCATCATCTCCCCCACCGCGGCAGCTCCGGCTCCCCCAACCACCAGGCGCCCTCCTACGGCAGACAGGAGGGGGCCGCCGTCATGCTGCCGGCGCCCCACCGCTCCCCCCAGCGGCAGCTGCTGACGCCGCTCTTCGAAGTCCTCGCGGCACCGCCGCCGCACGCCCTCCTCCCCCTCCCCCTCCTCGTCGCTCTCGGCCTCTCGCTTGATGTGCGTCATGTGCATCGCCACCGATCCGGCCAAGGGCCGGAGCTTCTTGCGCTGGTGGAGGAGGGCAGCAGCATGGCCTCCGCTGGGAGGAGGGAGGTACTCCATGCCCGGGTCGATCATTCCCTCCGCGTCCATCTCCTCGTCATCTGGAGGACCAGAGCGGTTCATCCAAGTAATCAATTTATTATATAAAAAATATTTAGCGGATATTTTACCTGAATTCCCCTTTCATTGTCAATGGCAAATCTTGAGACGTGTGGACAAAAGCTGTTTATGGAAGAGGCTAGCGCCCCTTAAAAATCACACCTGTGTGAAGTGAGGGGCGCTCTTATCATCGTACATCATCATGAATCATCTCATACTGGCCAATCAGAATGCCTGTTGCCTATTGCCACAAATGTACGTCATATTTTGTGGACATTTGACCTAATTTCTCCTTTCATTGTCGATGGCAAATATGAGACGTGTGGGGACAAGATGACCTAAATTTTCCCTTTGTCAATGGTATTTAATGTTTGTGTTGTGGACATTTTGTGGGGACAAAAGCTGTATATAGGAGGGGCCCTCAAATAAATCACAGCTCTTATCATCATACGTCATCTCATTCTGGCCAATCACAATTTGCGTCCTCACTTTGTGTTTACACAAACCCTCAAAGCTGGACATAGGAGGGGCTTTAATTTAATAAAACAAACAAATAATAATCAATCCCTATTTTGGACATGTTATATCAGCAAACATTTCCAAGATCTTTCAATAACAGTGAAATTAGCAGATCTACACGGTCACACACGTCACATCACGACGTGTGATTATAATATTTTCTATTTTTGCACAACACTGTTGTACAACTACATTTGGTTAATTGACATATTTAACAATAAAATCAGAGGCAGTTTTATCGTCACATCACAGGTTTACTGCGCATTTATGTCTGTGGTTGACCGGAGTATGTAGGCCCCTCCTCATTCGCTCTTCAACAGGGGGTCTGTGACCCCTAGGGTCCTTAGAATGACTACAGGGGATCGACCAAATCATTGTGTGATGGGGACATTAGCCAAAAATTGTAGATGGTCTATTTTCGGGCTATTTTCAAAGATTTGAACAATCTTTTAAGATGGCAGATCTACAAGCTCATTCCACAGCATAAAGTGACTTGCTATGAGCTTTTTAGCTCAAATCTACAATGACACAGATGATTTCCCCGTGGGGTTAACAACACACTCACCATGGAACAGCGCCTGCGGCGGCATGACGTCAGGAATGAGGTCGGCCTCCGACAGCAGGCTGGGTGTGGCCGAGTGGGAGGCAGGCGTCCCGGGCGCCGAGAAGTCGGGCGAGGGCGACGGAGACGGACTGGTCATGGGCGTCCGGTCCGAGGAGCTGAGCGAGGAGAAGTCGATCACCTCGCCCTTCTCCAAGACCAGGTCGGGCCGCCGCACCGCGCTGCCGCCGCGGCCTCCTCCTCCCAGTTTGACGGGAGTGGAGGAGGTGCTGCGGTCCGTGTAGGCTCCTCCTCCTCCTCCACCCGCAGCCTCCTGCAGGATAAGAATAATCTAAATCACCTTCAGTAACCCGAGGACCCGGTTCTACAAATGTCTTCTAAATCCTAACAATTTTATGAAAAATGCATGTTGCTATATCAGTGGTGCTCAAACATTTTCATGTCAAGGACCCCCAAAATGAATTTTGCTGCGGACCCCGCCATCTCATAATATTTTGTTCCAGGGACCCCAAGAAGCAAAGATATTAATGACAGTGGTTCATGAATTGTGGAGCTCAAGCACATGGCTTTGAAGGGTAGCAGATCTACAAGCTCTCAACATGAGAGCTTGTAGAGCGCCGAAGTCCTGACGTCACTCGCTGGTTCGCTGGTTCCCCTGGTGCCAATCACATGCGTCTTCACTTTTCTGCCCTCACTTTTGTCTTCAATGTTTGTGTTTACACAAACACGGCAAGCTGGGCATAGGAGGGGCTAGTGCCCCTCAAAAATAAAAAACATAAACCGATTTTTTTTTTCAATTTAAAATAAAAACTAGATTTTTCCATTTTGTTTTTCCATGTTCAAATTTCGTGCCATAGAACAAAGCTTAGATCGAATATTACATTTTTCTGGGTCAGCTCTACAGGTAATATACATACATAATGATGTTTAGAACATTAGCATGACATGACAGGTGTGTACTTAAAACGTGCCTTCTGGGCCCGGCGGATGTCCTTGGCCTCCTGGGTGCGTGAGCGTTTCTCCTTCAGCTGCATAGCGTTCTCGGCGGGGTTGCGGGCTCCTCGCTTCCTCAGGCCTTCGACTGTGATGACTGGGTCCACTGCAGCTTTAGAGCCTGAGGAGGAGATCAATATAGTACCTTTATTGGAAGGATAAACCCTTTGAGATGCATCATCTCATTTTAGAGGGGTTCCTCTGCACAAGTGAACAAGGCACACAGTACACAAACAATACAACAAGAAATACGTTCATGCAGACAAACGAAACAAGAGCTCTCCCAAAAGTAGCCGCTCCAATCCAAACGGTTCAACCCCCAAGTACCGAAATTCATATGGAGACATACCCATTAGCACAAGAAAGCCAAGATAGAGTACAAACATGCGGTACCGACATACACAGGAGGTAATAAGCAGCAACATGCTCAAGCAAAGCAGGGTACAAACATTAACATTGGGATTATATGAACATGCATTTTGGAAAAATGAGAATCAGTACATTGCATGTTTGTAGTAGCCATTATTAAAAGCAAATGCAAATGAACACTACAGATAAATCTACTGCAGCGTTAGAGCAGTGGTTCTCAACCTGTGGATCACATGACTTTGGGGTGGTCCCCAGATGACAGCGAAGTGACAATTTAAGAACTTTTAAGTTAAATAAGAAAAATACCATTAGGCCTACTGCATGATTATTTTGGAGGGTCGCGACATGAAAAGGTTGAGAACCCCTAGTCTAGAGTATGAGAAGTGATCAATGAACACTGCAGATGCTTTTCACGCAGTGATGCAATAAGTACCTCTACAACACACTCTACTTAGGAAGTAGGTATCGCAATCTGGTACCAGATTGCGATACCTACTTCCTTCTTTCTACTTCCATCTTTCTGGAATCGGTAGTTGATGAAGCAGTTCGACGGGCGGCAAAAACATATCCAACCTCATTACCCAGCCCCTATGTGTGAAGTAAGTTTACCTTTGGACTTGGCTGAGCCTTTGTCCACGTCGGGACGCAGAGTCGGAGGTCGGTTCTGGACCAGTTTCCACCAGCCGGGTTCTCCGAACTCCTGAGCTCCCGAGCGGAAGAAGGTGGGGCTGCCCACCGACAAACACCCCGCTACTGTACTCCACCATGTTGATGTCTTCTTCCTACACCACAGTGTCAACATCCGCATTGTGAGCTTGTAGATCTGCTATTTTTAGAGTGCAACACCCGAGCAAAACCAAGCATAAAATGATTGTCTGTTAGCTTGATCTCTTCTCCACTATCTTCTCCCATTTTCGTTTAGTTTTCATTTGTTGACGAAATTGTCAATATATTTAGTCTTAGTTTTGAATCGTTTTTGTCACTGAAAAAAGGTAGTCGAAAGTTTTTCGTCAGTTTAAGTCGGCAAAATTAACACTGGGATTTAATAGGGTAAATTAAACACCAAGATGTTTTAACTGTACATCTGTACTTTTTGCAAACTGTTTACAATCAATCAATCAATCAATCAATCCAAACAACAATGGCCAAACAGTAAGAGATGAAACATTATTCAAGTACAAACAAATGATAGTGAAAGTATATTTTGACATATTTAAAAAATAAGTTAACGAGTATGTATGTTACCCCTGAAAGTTGAGGGCAGACACCATGTGGAACCTTTGAACTCTGACCTTGTTCCCAGTAGGAAGGTCCAGTGTCGTCCAATGAAGGCACAGATGTCCTCCTTCCATCTGAAGTATCCCTGACGACCAGTCCCCTCCAGAGACAGGTTATACATGGCTAGCATCACCACCTAGCATCCATAGACAGGTTATACATGGCTAGCATCACCACCTAGCATCCATAGACAGGTTATACATGGCTAGCATCACCACCTAGCATCCATAGACAGGTTATACATGGCTAGCATCACCACCTAACATTCATAGACAGGTTATACATGGCTAGCATCACCACCTAACATTCATAGACAGGTTATACATGGCTAGCATCACCACCTAACATTCATAGACAGGTTATACATGGCTAGCATCACCACCTAACATTCATAGACAGGTTATACATGGCTAAATCTCACCACCTAGCATTCATAGAGACAGGTTATACTCTTGTTCTAAATGGTAGTTTCTGTACATTTTCCGAGCACTCTGTAACCTGTTTATAAGTTGTACGAGTTCATAACAGTAAGGTTTAAAAAATAAACAGTTCATAATAATACAGCTTTATAGAAATGAGTCAGATAGGTGTAAGCAGAAAGAGCATGCCTGCTGCCAGGTGAGTCTCATCCTCTCGAAGGTTTCCTTCCCATCGTCAGAGCAGTCATAGCAGGTGAACTTGAAGAAGTTGTCTCCCTTCAGATAGCTGGGCTGCTCTCCATGCAGCTGAGCTGAACACACACACACACACACACACACACACACACACACACACACACACACACACACACACACACACACACACACACACACACACACACACACACACACACACACACACACACACACACACACACACACACACACACACACACACACACACACACACACACACACACACACACACACACACACACACACACACACACACACACACACACACCTTAACAATTTCTTCATGCCCACATAAAAGGAAAGCGTACCAGGCCACAAATAGTAAAGGTGAAGTAAAGTTACATTCACAAAACCATGTATGTCAGTACTCTACAATATCTACAGTATGGCACAGGTTTCCAAACCTTTCAGGCCGCGAAACCCCTCTGCAATTTTCACAATGTTTGTCTCTTTCTTGCGTAATATTTGAAGGCTTATTCGAAAATAGTGATAATGATCTGCAAGCTCACAATGTGTCATGGCTCTCAAACAAATCCAGCCTACAAGCTCGGCTTGTAGATCGGCTATTTCTGCGTGGTTGAAAAGAAAAGGATTTTCGCTTACCAGCCGGGATCCATTTCTGACACTTGTCACAGTAGAAGGTCATGTCGTCGTTGGCCCAGGCGTGGCCCTCGCCCTCCTCACCCAGGTCGCTGTTCAGAGAGTCCCCGCTCTGGTCATGGGACAGGTCCACCGAGGCCTGGTCCTCTGACTCCACCATCAACAGCGTCTCGCCCTCCACCTCGCCCTCCTCCAGGCCCTCTGACGCGGATGTGCACGTGGCCTCATCCTCACCGGCACCCCCGCCCAGCGCCTCGCTGCTGCTGTCCATCGCGCTTCAGCTGAGGAGGCCGGAGCCAGTGTGTTCACACCTGGGCGAGGTGGGTGGAGGGAGCAAGTGTCAAATAATAAACGATAATAAACTTGAATTCGTCACTGTTGGGATTTAGTGGGAAGTGAGGACGCTGGCGCCAACTGTGGGAAGTGAGGACGCTGGCGCCAGCGCATCTGTCCAGGGTTTAAAGCCAAAAACAATCCCAAGACTGAAAATGTTTTTTTGTAAATCTGCACTGATCTCATTAAATGACCCCTATGAGATCCTCAGGACTGAAATCAGTCCCCAGGACTGAGAACTTTAAGCCCTGGCATCTGTCGCTTCATCTTTTAACCACTAACAATTATTGATCTGCCATTTATTTTTTTAATCGTGGAAAATCAAATCTTTGAATTCTTTCGCAGCGAACAAATTTTAACACGAATATTTGGGTCCCTGGCACAAAATATTTTGAGATGGAGTTCGGCGGCCACATCCATATAATTCTCAGGTCATAATGGCTTAATCCACACAGGTTACCGGTGTTAGGCCTGAGGCTGGTCAGGACGGCGTTGCTCCGCCTCCCTCCGGTCTCTCTCCTTCTCCAGCAGTCTGGTCAGGCTCCTCTGCTCCTCCAGGAGTCGCAGGTTCTCCTTCTTTCTCTCCAGACGCTCAATGTCTCTCAGCACTCCCTCATGAAGCCTCTGGTAGGACAACGCAATACAACACCGATCACTTTAACCACATTAACCCTATAGTGTCCTAATTCTGGGGTGGACATTTGGCCAATATAGCAACAAGTGCGCAGATCTGCTATTTTCGGCAAAGCGATTTGGTGCATAGGGGACAAAAGGGGTGAACCAAGTACAGAGCCCTGGGGGACCCTATTCGAGTATAATAGTACATAGTTTGGTTGAAGTGGATGTTAGCCGCAAGCCCGCAACAACTATCCTCAATTGGTATGAGGATGTTGCACATTTAAGGATGGTAAAGGTTCTTGCAGACTGAAGCGTTTTTCAACAATTGTCCGACGTTTACAAAAAAATCCACCGTTTTCACGTTATAAGCAACTTTCTCTCAAACTCAAAGCAATGTTTTGAGGAGCGAATAACTCGGCGTCCTGCGCACCAGCTTTCTCGAAAGTGCACATTTGCAGGACATTGAGTGATTTTAAACAAGCACTCACCAAAACAACTTTGTTACGGCACGTTTAAAAAACAGCAATAGGAGAACAATGCACGTCAGTATTTTTACTGTCAGTTTTTGAGTGGTGCAACCACTCCCTTAAGTTACGGAGCTATGTGTGTGGCTGGGTGGGTGGCTGGGTCTGAGCACGAAAACAGCATGGTTGTTTTTCACCACCTGTATACAACCTAACACACACACACACAAGCACATATTCACCGTATATATGATGATTTTGGTGTGCCAATACAGTACAGTGACAGAGTACAGTACAGTAGAGGGACCCCCACACGGTAACTCTGTCATTTCTCAACCGTTTCGGACGCGGGGCGGCACGCCGGAACTGGCCCAGGCCCCTGGGCGTGTTCCTGGGGGTCTGGATGTTCCGGGGACCCTGGGGGACCCCCACATGGTGGTAACTCTGTCATTTCTCTACAGTTTCGGACACGGGGCGGCTCGCTGGAACCGGCTCGGCACCCTGGGTGCGTTCCTGTGGGTCTGGAACTTCCAGGCACTCCCCCCCCCCCATGGGGACCCGCACACGGAGTTGCACCACTCACTTCACACAGGTGTGATTTTTAATTTATACAACACTGACAGTGATGATAGTGCTATCAAACAAGTCTATGAGGCTATACGAGAAACGCAATGTTGTACAATTTGCAGTGGGGGGCCCTGCTTCATCACGCTCTCAGCTAAGGTGTCCATGGCCTGAAAAAACGTTGAAGACCCCTGGTCCAGACTTTGAATGAGCTTGACAGGTGATTTGGACAAATTTTGAATATTCTGCAGAATAGTACAGTTAAGTATACTATAGCCTATATTTTAATGGCAATACTTTTGTAAGTAATGTTACATTTCAGTTGCATGTTTTTTATATAGTTGTAATTAGAGTATTTATACATTGTGGTGTTGCTTGCTACTTTTACTTAAAGTAAGTAAAACATCTCAGTATTTCTCTCTCACCACTCATCTCTTGTGTCCTACTGACACAAGAGGACACAGGCTAACGTTAGCCATCGTTAGCTCGACGCTAAAGTTACTTTTAACGTTGACACTTAATTTGTTTATGATATTGGCGTTATTTGCCTACCTGTCGGTCCCAGTTCTGTTTGGCGTGAACCCCGACCACGGTGCTTAGTGTTAGAACCACAGACACTCCCAGTACAACTTTAGAGGTTGTAGACATGCTGCTTTGTTGTTGTCTGGCCGATTGCCGCTAGCGGCGGGCTGCTTTTACTGTTGCACCAGGATGCTGGCGAGGAGGGACTGCATTTGCTGTTACACAGCCTAGGCAAAGGTTAGCACCAGACATCCGGTAATTAGTGGGCTTCAGAGTAAGATCTTTGTCACTGATTCTCAATCTATTTCAAATTAATTTGTATGTTTATTTTTAATTGGTGAGACCTTGATAAGGGGAGTTTGGGGGAAGGCAGATGTATATGTTTGACTTTGTAGGCTATAGGGCGGCTAATATACACCATGAGGGAGTTCCACAAACCACGTCCAACCCAGATTTGTCTCAAACAATTAATTTAGCTCCTATGCCACGAAAATGTGGAACGCTCTACCAACAGCCGTTATTAAGAAATGTGAATCTGAGACTCCTTCTCAAAGGCTGGCCCCTGTAAAAAAGTAAAATCCACCGCCCCCCTCTTTATTTTTATAGGCCACACAGCCTCCTTTTTTTCTCACCGTAGCCTATGATGATATCTGTTTTTGCTAAGTGTATAGGCCTATTTGTATGTCTTTAAAACTCACCCGTGACTCCCGACATGCGTGCCATGCCAGGTTAAAACTAACCAGTGGCAGGTTAAAACTAACCCGTGGCTCCCGACATGCATGGCAGGTTAAAACTATACCCGTGGCAGGTTAAAACTACCCCATGGCTTCCTGAGGTTAGGTTTAGGGTTGGGTTTTGGGTACGGTATGTGCCTGTCGCAGGCTCGGCTCCAGGATGAAATGACTGAGGGTGCAGTTGAAAATGACGAGGGCACACATTATTTTATATAGTAAAACAATATACATGAAACTTAGACTGACGGGGCAGAATTTTCAATTGAGACAGTTTTAACCTGGCACCGGCACGGGTTAGTTTTAACCTGCCACGCATGTCGGGAGCCACATGTTTTTAAACAACTATAAAATGCAAGCAGCGCAGCAGGTGCTCTGAAGCTTTGATTAGACAGAGGTCTGTTATAAAGCGGAGCGGTCATTATCAACAAATAACACACTGCTGAATTCAGCGATTGACCATTCACAATCAAGCATTAATCCGAGCTGTGTAATAAAGTGGTTTAACTGATTTCGATGCTATATTAACTAATTTAATATATGACCCATTGTCCTCAATTACCCCTGGGGGTCCCAGGATCCCGCTGCCTTTATAGTGCACGCTATCTGACCTCAGCCCAGGGCTGGAGCCAGCAAGCCTCTGACACAGAGTTGTAACTTCAGGACAAGTCTGACATGCCTGCTGTGAGGACACAGTTTGTGTTACGTAACGCATGGCGTCAGACAAGAGTTCGGTCAGCCTAATATAAGGTGTAGCAGATGAGGATATCTTCAAGATACAGAAAGACAGAGATAGAGGAATAGGAATAAGAATTTGAGAATTCTTGTGATAAGAACCGATCAAAATGGCAGACGTGGAGACTCTAGCTGCCCATATGGCTAAAATGAACCTCAGGGGAATGACGGCTGAGGACGAATACCCAGATCTAAGCAAGCACAACAACCACATGGCCAAGGTCCTCACCAAGGACATGTACAAGACACTGCGGGAGCGTGTCACCCCCAGCGGATACACCATTGACGATGTCATTCAAACAGGGGTGGACAATCCTGGCCATCCTTTCATTATGACAGTGGGCTGTGTGGCTGGAGACGAGGAGACGTATGAGGTCTTCAAGGAGCTGCTGGACCCCGTGATCGAGGACAGGCACGGAGGCTACAAACCCACAGACAAACACAAGACCGACATCAACCCTGACAACCTGAAGGGTGGAGATGACCTTGATCCTGCCTATGTCCTGAGCTCCCGTGTCCGAACTGGCAGGAGCATCTGTGGGCTCTCCCTGCCGCCACACTGCACACGTGGAGAGAGGCGGAATGTGGAGAAACTTTCGATTGACGCTCTGGCATCTCTGACAGGTGATCTGAAGGGGAAGTACTACGCACTCAAGGACATGACCGATGCCGAGCAACAGCAGCTCATTGACGACCACTTCCTTTTCGACAAGCCAGTCTCTCCTCTGCTGCTGTCCGCTGGGATGGGCCGCGACTGGCCCGATGCCAGGGGCATCTGGCATAATGACAGCAAGACCTTCCTGGTGTGGGTCAACGAGGAGGACCACCTGCGCGTCATCTCCATGGAGAATGGAGGAAACATGAAGGTGGTCTTCAACCGTTTCTGCACCGGCCTCACCAAGATTGAAGAGCTGTTCAAAGCGAACGGACATAAATTCATGTGGAACGAGCATCTGGGCTACGTGTTGACCTGCCCTTCTAACCTGGGAACCGGCCTGCGTGCAGGAGTGCACGTCAAGCTGCCCAAAATGAGCGAACACCCCAAATTTGAGGAGGTTCTCAAAAACCTAAGGCTCCAGAAACGTGGAACCGGTGGTGTTGACACAGCTGCTACGGGCGGTGTGTTTGACATCTCCAATGCTGACAGACTGGGCTTCTCTGAGGTGGAGCTGGTGCAGATGGTGATAGATGGAGTCAAGATGCTGGTTGAAATGGAGAAGAAGCTGGAGGCAGCCGGGTGCATCGACGACATGATACCAGCCCCGAAATAAGTCCTCTAGTCTGAATATGATACATGGGGGGCTATTCTTTATGGTATCACTGGTAATACATGTTGTCCCCCTATTTTGATTTCAGATAAATAAGATTGACCTATGATGTGTAATATTCTTTTTTTAAATTTGATTTGTAATCTTTTTTTACAACTTTTTTTTTTTCAATTTTACATATATTTTTTATACAAACGGTTAATTGTTGACATTAATTTTGTTAGAAGATAGATCTCATTTTGTTTAGGGAATGTGTAGTGGTCATTCGTCAAGTCGTTTTTATTTCCTATTATTTTCACATTTTTGTAGTTTATTTCTTTCTAAGATAAAACCAATGGCCATTGTCCACATCTTTATTTTTCAGAACTTTTATTTCACTGCGGCATGTTATGATGAAGGTGATTAGTATTATTGTATGTACTTAATTTTATTTCATTTTTATTTAACTATTTGGGACACAAGAGCTTTTTTACTTTTGATGAAGAACACCTCTGTTTTGGTTCATTATGATGTATTGATCCTTTTTGTTTATTCGTCTTTTGTATTTATTATTGTACTTAAGTTATTTTATTTAAATACAGAACGTTGATCGTTTATGGACATTGGGGGTTAGAGTTTAAGTAAATGTTTGCTCTTATTCTCAAGATCTTAGATTTGTTTTCCTAAGATCTATATTGGGAATGTTTCTTAGATAACTGACTTGGTGCACATACAATTACACTGGTATGTTTGTATTTAGAACCCAGCTAGGAGTTATAAGCATAATTTGCTTATTATCCTAATATTGAAATGACACTTGATGGTGGATGATGATGATTATGATGTATCAAATATTGTAAAAATGTTTTTTTTTGTGTATTATTTTATACATGCAGCTCTATAGCTCTTACGGTGTTGTTGGTTTACTTAGGAAGTATAGTCTAACCAAGTTTAAATTAATTTAGTTTGTTCTTATTTTCTAGATGTTCTCATTTGTTCAATGACAATTCTACCTCCATGTTTTAATAGATTATATGTAGAAACAATTGCACTACACCTTTTTATTTTCCTTATTTGTTTGAAGTGTGTATAAAAGTGCAACTGCTCTGTTTATAGCTACTTTTTGAAAGGTCTAATTCCTTTTTTTATTAACACAGTTCAGTGGTTGACCCCGGTGACCGGTGGGAGAGGAGATGGTCGCCGTGAGCTTCCGTTCAGGCGCATGAGCTATGAAAGCCTGTTGCCTGTGATTGGTTAGCTGATTCGCTCGTTTACATATGACGTAAATGTTCCCGTCAATGGCGTTTAATGTTTTGATGTTTAATTTACGTCATATTTAGCGGAATTTTGACCTAATTTCTCCGTTCATTGTCAATGGCAAATATTGAGACGTGTGGGGACAAGATTTACCGGACATTTATTTGACCTGAATTCCCCTTTCATTGTCAATGGCAAATCTTAGGACGTGTGGGGACAAAAGCTGTTTATAGAAGAGGCTAGCGCCCCTTAAAAATCACACCTGTGTGAAGTGAGGGCTGCTCTTATCATCGTACATCATCATGCATCATCTCATACTGGCCAATCAGAATGCCTGTTGCCACAAATTTACGTCATATTTGGCCTAATTTTACCTAATTTCTCCTTTCATTGTCGATGGGAAATATGAGATGTGTGGGGAGTCGGGACAAGATGATGTAAATCTGCCATTCATTGTCAATGACATATAATGTTTGTGTTGCGGACATTTGACCTAATTTCTCCTTTCATTGTCGATGGAAAATATGAGACGTGTGGGGAAAAGATGACATAAACTTTCCCTTCATTGTCAATGGCATTTAATGTTTGTGTTGCGGACAAATTTATGTCATATTTGGCGGACATTTGACCTAATTTCTCCTTTCATTGTCGATGGAAAATATGAGACTTGTGGGGACAAGATGACGTAAAGTTTCCCTTCATTGACAATGGCATTTAATGTTTGTGTTGCGGACAAATTTACGTCATATTTGGCGGACATTTGACCTAATTTCTCCTTTCATTGTCGATGCAAATATGATACGTGTGGGGACAAGATGACGTAAATCTTCCCTTCATTGTCAATGGCATTTAATGTTTGTGTTGCGGACATTTTGTGGGGACAAAAGCTGTATATCCCCTCAAAATTAAAATTAAAACTCCTTTCTGTGCTGACCCGTATCGTGGACCAAACCCCTGGCTGGATTAGAGAACAGAGAAATCCCCCAGGTCTGCACAGAACTGCTGGCAGTGAAGTGCCAGTACTATACTCGTTTGTAGTAGAACAATTTCAGTGATGTACCATTAAAGTGTTACTGTAGCTTATGGTGGGAATTTTTGCCTTTATTGATAGATTCACAGTAAGTTGACAGAAAATGGGGAGAGAGATGGGGGGGAGATACACAGATAAGTTTGTCGGGATCGGAAACTCGAACCCGAGACATGCTGTTAGGCTGGATTATAGGTGCTTGGACCGTTAGGACGGCCTAGGCCGGTGTGAACAACCTTTAACAGGAGGGATGATTACGTGCATTTTGTTTATCCCCAAGTAAAGGTGCCAGCTCCACTGTTGATAAATTAAACATGTGACGTCAGACCAGAGCTTGGTCTGCATATATAAGGTGTTGTAGATGAAAATATCTTCAGTTGTAGAAACACCAAGATAATTAGGAATTTGTGAATTCTCTTGACTGAAAATAATCAACTATTGATAGATTTATTCTGATTCTGATCCTGATTCTGACCCTGAACAAAATGTCAGACATGGAAACTCTAGCTGCCCATATTGCCAGAATGAACCTCAGGGGAATGACGGCTGAGGATGAATACCCAGATCTAAACAAGCACAACAACCACATGGCCAAGGTCCTCACCAAGGACATGTACAAGACACTGCGGGAGCGCGTCACCCCCAGCGGATACACCATCGACGATGTCATTCAAACAGGTGTTGACAATCCTGGCCATCCTTTCATTATGACAGTGGGCTGTGTGGCTGGAGACGAGGAGACGTATGAGGTCTTCAAGGAGCTGCTGGACCCCGTGATCGAGGACAGGCACGGAGGCTACAAACCCACAGACAAACACAAGACCGACATCAACCCTGACAACTTGAAGGGTGGAGATGACCTTGATCCTGCCTATGTCCTGAGCTCCCGTGTCCGAACTGGCAGGAGCATTCGTGGGCTCTCCTTGCCGCCACACTGCACACGTGGAGAGAGGCGGAATGTGGAGAAACTTTCGATTGACGCTCTGGCATCTCTGACAGGTGATCTGAATGGGAAGTACTACGCACTCAAGGACATGACAGATGCTGAGCAACAGCAGCTCATTGACGACCATTTCCTTTTCGACAAGCCAGTCTCTCCTCTGCTGCTGTCCGCTGGGATGGGCCGCGACTGGCCCGATGCCAGGGGCATCTGGCATAATGACAACAAGACGTTCCTGGTGTGGGTCAACGAGGAGGACCACCTGCGTGTCATCTCCATGGAGAATGGAGGAAACATGAAGGTGGTCTTCAACCGCTTCTGCACCGGCCTCACCAAGATTGAAGAGCTGTTCAAAGCAAAAGGAAATGAATTCATGTGGAACGAGCATCTGGGCTACGTGTTGACCTGCCCCTCTAACCTGGGAACCGGCCTGCGTGCAGGAGTACACGTCAAGCTGCCCAAAATGAGCGAACATTGCAAATTTGAGGAGGTTCTCACGAACCTAAGGCTACAGAAACGCGGAACAGGTGGTGTTGACACGGCTGCTACGGGCGGTGTGTTTGACATCTCCAATGCTGACAGACTGGGCTTCTCTGAGGTGGAGCTGGTGCAGATGGTGATAGACGGAGTCAAGATGCTGGTTGAAATGGAGAAGAAGCTGGAGGCAGGAGGGTGCATCGACGACATGATACCGGCCCCGAAATAAGTCCTCTGACTATTAGTCATATTAGTCATAGTCAAAACAGAACCAGATAGAAACGGATGATCTGCTGATCCCCCGATTGGAATTAGCTGAGAAAGAAGAAGAAGAAGATGAAGAAGAAGAAGAAGATGAAGAAGAAGAAGAAGAAGAAGAGGAAGAAGAGGAAGAAGAAGAGGAAGAAGAAGACATAAGTATTAAACATAGGGGGCTATATGGGACACAAGACTTTTGATTTCCTGGATCTGTTGCAGAGTAGCATCAGTCTGAAGCCAAAGGCCTTCTATCCTCCCTGGTCAAGGAGATTGCCTCTTGACCTAGTGGTAGATGTTTTCTTTCTCATGAGGGGAGTCCAGGTTTGTATCTATACATATCGAGTCATCAGAGGTCTGGAATACCCCTTGCTTAATTTGATTTCAGATGAATAAAGTTGACCCATGATTTGTAAAATGTGACCTCGGCTGTGTCATTTATTAATTTCTGCTTGTGTGCAATTTTTGTTTAGTTTTTTTTATTTGTTAGAAGATAGCTCATTGTGTTTAACTTTTTGAAGTACATTTTTCTACCATTGTTAATCTACCAAGTCATTTTTTTCCAAGAACCAGTGGTTGCTGTCCGCAGCTTTATTGTTCAGAACTTTTATTATACTGGAAACTAGGGGGTTGATTTACATAGAAGCACTAATACTCATTCTTTTTTTGAGGGGCGAAAGGGGGATAGCCCCTCCAATGTGAACTTTCAGGCCAAGCTGGCAAGGAGCTTTCATTGTGGAGCTGTATGCGATGTAATTATAACAATACAATGTAAAGGTTATACTGTAGAGTACTGTAATTCCTAATTCCACAATAATATAGTTTGTCAACACAACATGATGGTTTTGTTTGTTCATACTGCATGTGCATAATGTGTATGTGAACAAACACATTGTTTGTGTAAGAATTAAGAGGAAGAAGTTATTTTCCATTTCATCTTCACAACAGGATGTGGTCTTTATGCTGCATGAACAGCCAGCAGCAGCATGGCGGCATGGAGCGCCAACCGCCTCTGTTGGACGCTGATGTTCTTCCCTTTCCCTCCCAGGACCAGGTAACCCAGGACTGCTACCAACGACTTGACAGAGACGCCATTCTCCCTGAACAACACCCACATACTCTGGGCAGCATCATCAGTGGCTGCAGCAGCAGCAGCAGTGCTGCCTTCATCAGCAACCTGGGCCAGTAAAGCCTTGTAGAGGCTTCTAAATGCTGGCAGTCCACTGGCCACAATGTCCTCCTCCAGGCCTGCATCCAGAGTGGCCGACTCTGTGAAGTCCAGGTCCCACAGTGTCCACCCACACTTCTGGCAGCTCTCAAATAGCCCATGTGGCTTTCAACGAGTCCTTAATTGTCGTCTTTACCAAACTTTCTTTAATAGGCATCAAAGACAGACATATACTTGGTTAATGGTTATGCTGCAGACTGGCACTTGATTACTGCCCCTTTTGCTGTGTTTATGGCTTTTAGCCTTTTGATATTGTTTTGCAGTGATCTTTGCTGTGTTTAAAGCGTTTAATGCCTATTACCTTTGGCTCTGAGTGGCTTCGATTTGCTCATTTGCAGTGTTACCTGTGTGTATGGAACTTATCAAATAAGACATCTCAGTACAGCTATTTACCAAGTTATGATCTGACTAATTAAGCCTTTTGCAATCTATATTGGTGACATTTGGAAATGTGTTTTGATTAAATGCCAATACTGTGTACTTTTCTAAATAAAGTTCTATGTACATGAGCAACCGACCATCATTGTTCACCATTGTTCACTCAACTGAACACTTACCTTTCGGGTCTCCCACCCTGTAATTGGGAGTGGCGTAGTAACTGTGATACTAGGAGTACTGTGTGACTCCATTTGGTTACACATAGAATTAGGGTCACAGGCTAAAAGGTTTGGGAACCCTGTCCCCTGCTCTAGTACTGTCTGCAGCATCAACCTCCACCCCATAATGGAGGAGCAGGCGTATTGCCGTGGATTGTCCACTGAAACAGAGTCATTCCCTTGATGCAAAAGCATGCGTACAGAACAGATTCACATTGTTGGGGTGATACCATGAGTTGTATTGTATGAGAATATAATTAATTAATTCAATATAATTTAGTTGACATTGCAGTCAGTGGTATAGGCTATCGAGAGGAATAATACGCATCATGCCACATGCAGAGAAAGCCACCAGTACTGGCTTGATTGTTTATATATCTTATTGATTCACTTTCAAAACAAATATGGGTACTAAATTCTCCTTCTACAGCACGGCCACCCAGGCGTAACAGTGTTGTCAACTTGTCACATCCATACTTGATACTTGTGCTGAGAGCACAAGGAGAGACAACGAGATCATTCCTCGACTAACGACAACGTTGTTATTTTCGCACAAGGCTGACAGCGATTTTAGAATAAAACATATTCAGCCAAAGTATGTTTCTGGCTTTAATTGATTCGTAAAGAAGATTCAGTTGAAACCAAAGTTTGAGGAACTGTGGCAACGTTGGTTTTACAGAGCTTATGGAAATGACTGAGCAGTGCAGAATCATCTGTGTTTGACAGTGCTTCCTGCAGCTTGTCCTTGAGGCAAACAACATAACGTCTGTCGGGTGGAAACCTGCAAAAAAAGCAAAAGTAGCAGATCTACAAGCCCAAAAGGCGATGCGAAAGAGCTTGCAAATGATCTTGTTTTTATGCTTTTGTGTTACGCTGTAGTATGAACAAGTATAGGGCGTTAAGTTAGAACATGGATATAAGAGTTTTATGTCCGACAGCAACGATAAAGAAAGATTCCTTTTTGTTTGGCCACTAAAATGTACAATTTAGGCATTTAGCAGACGCTCTGGGCATGGGAATACATCACATATATAAAATGCATTTATCATGAAACATGCGTAAGCTAAGAACGTAACTAGAACATATCTATATAATGACACTATACATATAAACTATACATATATACTATACATATATACTATACTATGCTATACATATGTACTATGAAGTGCTATGACTACATACAATGCAATTATTGTGCTGTCTACATGACATGCTATAAGTCTGTTTCAAATGCTATCTAAGTCTAAAAAGTGCTATCTAAGGGGGTAGGATAAGTGCTATGGGCCATGATGGAGTCTGAAAAGGTGGGTTTTCAGACTACGGCGGAAGATTGGGAGTGATGCTGCAGTTCTGATTGCAACAGGGAGTGCATTCCACAGTTTTGGGGCCAGAAGGGAGAAGAGTTTGGGACGTGTGGAGCGTTGTCCCGGCGTTTTTAGTGAGTGCACTTCCAGCTTTCCTGCGTTGGCTGATCTGAGTGCGCGGGAGGGTTTGTAGGGTTCAATCATGCTTGCAAGATATGGGGGAGCCATACCTTTGGTTGCTTTGAATGCCAGCATCAGAGTTTTGTATTCTGTGCGGGCAGCGACCGGGAGCCAGTGCAGGGAGCGGAGCAGGGGGGAGACATGTGAGAATTTTGGCTGGTTGAAGACCAAGCGAGCTGCGGCATTTTGGATCAGTTGGAAAGGGGGATAGCCCCTCCAATGTGATGTCATGTGTGTGGCCAAGTCAATGGCCTTTTTAGGAACTTTCAGGCCAAGCTGTCAAGGAGCTTTCATTGTGGAGCTGTATGCGATGTAATTATCGAGTACTGTAATTCCTAATTCCACAATAATATAGTTTGTCAACACAATGGTGGTTTTGTTTGTTCATACTGCATGTGCATAATGTGTATGTGAACAAACACATTGTTTGTGTAAGAATTAAGAGGAAGAAGTTATTTTCCATGTCATCTTCAACAGGATGTGGTCTTTATGCTGCAGATCTGCAGGGGGTTGGCGTTGTTCGGTTTTGGTATGTTTTCTGGCCTATGGATGAATTTTGGGAGTCAAGTATGAGCAATCAGATTATAGTAGACTTGAATGCATAGAATTAAGGTCACAGACTAAAAGGTTTGTGAACCCTGTCCCCTGCTCTAGTACTGTGCAGCATCAACCTCCACCCCATAATGGAGGAGCAGGCGTATTGCCGTGGATTGTCCACTGAAACAGAGTCATTCCCTTGATGCAAAAGCATGCGTACAGAACAGATTCACATTGTTGGGGTGATACCATGAGTTGTATTGTATGAGAATATAATTAATTAATTCAATATAATTTAGTTGACATTGCAGTCAGTGGTATAGGCTATCGAGAGGAATAATACGCATCATGCCACATGCAGAGAAAGCCACCAGTACTGGCTTGATTGTTTATATATCTTATTGATTCACTTTCAAAACAAATATACTAAATTCTCCTTCTACAGCACGGCCACCCAGGCGTAACAGTGTTGTCAACTTGTCACATCCATACTTGATACTTGTGCTGAGAGCACAAGGAGAGACAACGAGATCATTCCTCGACTAACGACATCGTTGTTATTTTCGCACAAGGCTGACAGCGATTTTAGAATAAAACATATTCAGCCAAAGTATGTTTCTGGCTTTAATTGATTCGTAAAGAAGATTCAGTTGAAACCAAAGTTTGAGGAACTGTGGCAACGTTGGTTTTACAGAGCTTATGGAAATGACTGAGCAGTGCAGAATCATCTGTGTTTGACAGTGCTTCCTGCAGCTTGTCCTTGAGGCAAACAACATAACGTCTGTCGGGTGGAAACCTGCAAAAAAAGCAAAAGTAGCAGATCTACAAGCCCAAAAGGCGTCAAGGCGATGCGAAAGAGCTTGCAAATGATCTTGTTTTTATGCTTTTGTGTTACGCTGTAGTATGAACAAGTATAGGGCGTTAAGTTAGAACATGGATATAAGAGTTTTATGTCCGACAGCAACGATAAAGAAAGATTCCTTTTTGTTTGGCCACTACAATTTACATTTACATATATAAAATGCATTTATCATGAAACATGCGTAAGCTAAGAACGTAACTAGAAGAACATATCTATATAATGACACTATATAAACTATACATATATACTATACATATATACTATACTATGCTATACATATGTACTATGAAGTGATGACTACATACAATGCAATTATTGTGCTGTCTACATGACATGCTATAAGTCTGTTTCAAATGCTATCTAAGTCTAAAAAGTGCTATCTAAGGGGGTAGGATAAGTGCTATGGGCCATGATGGAGTCTGAAAAGGTGGGTTTTCAGACTACGGCGGAATGGAGGGAGTGATGCTGCAGTTCTGATTGCAACAGGGAGTGCATTCCACAGTTTTGGGGCCAGAAGGGAGAAGAGTTTGGGACGTGTGGAGCATTGTCCCGGCGTTTTTAGTGAGGGCACTTCCAGCTTTCCTGCGTTGGCTGATCTGAGTGCGCGGGAGGGTTTGTAGGGTTCAATCATGCTTGCAAGATATGGGGGAGCCATACCTTTGGTTGCTTTGAATGCCAGCATCAGAGTTTTGTATTCTGTGCGGGCAGCGACCGGGAGCCAGTGCAGGGAGCGGAGCAGGGGGGAGACATGTGAGAATTTTGGCTGGTTGAAGACCAAGCGAGCTGCGGCATTTTGGATCAGTTGAAGAGGCTTAAGTGCACATGCCGGTAGTAAGGAGGGAGTTACAATAGTCAAGTTTTGACAAGACTGTTGTCTGGATTAGGAGCTGGGCTGATTCCTGGGTGAGGAACGGTCTAATTCGTCGTATGGTATAGAGTGTGAACCTACAAGATCGAGTGACAGCTGTGATGTGAGTTTTAAACGAGAGCTGACTGTCCAGGACAACACCAAGGTTCCTGGCTGTTGGGACAGACGTTACCAGGGCAGGACTTAGCTGGGAAGAAGAGAAGCTCAGTCTTGTCTGGGTTCAGCTTGAGGTGGTTGGAGGACATCCACTGTGAGATGTCAGCCAGGCATGCAGTGATGCGCTCTTCCACCTGAGTGGCAGAGGGGGGAAGGATAGAAACAGACAAACAGTTGTGTGTCATCGGCATAGCAGTGATAGGATATATTGTGAGCAGAGATGATAGTGCCAAGGGATTTGGTGTACAGTGAGAAAAGGAGGGGACCAAGTACAGATCCCTGTGGGACCCCAGTTTGGAGGGTTCGGGGGGATGATAGCATACCTTTCAAGGAAACCTGGTAGGTCCGGTCGGTGAGGTAGGAGGAGAACCACTTTACTGCCGTCCCGCCGATGCCTACAGTAGATCCGCTAGGGTTTCTAGGAGCAGCTGGTGGTTCACTGTGTCAAATGCTGCTGATAGGTCTAGGAGCAGCTGGTGGTTCACTTTGTCAAATGCTGCTGATAGGTCTAGGAGAATCAGGACAGCAGAGTGGCCACTAGTGATGAGCACAAAGCATCATTGAGACATTGGTGGAAAAAATGTGAAGTGGTGTCACTGGTGTGAGCAGTACATACAACCCTGTTGGGTTCATGCAGGTTAAAGGGGTCACTCTGTGTGCCACTCCGTTCACTCTAAATTGCACGCTGCATTTATGATTTGAGGCTTTTTGTTAAAAATGGGCCAATCCTGCAAACTTTATAATATCGGACAGATCCGTCTTGAACACATAGAGATAGTGTGTAAGGATTTGCAGGATCTTTGGACAGAATCTGGAGGAGTAATATCAAAAAATTGTTTTTTAAAAGTCGGCCTCCTGGTGGCACTATAACAGGCCGTTCTGGAAATTTTGGGGCAGAGGTTCATCGTTGGCATCCAGGGAGTGTGTGTGCAAACTTTGGCATCGACCGGGTTAACAGTGCCGGAGATTAGCTGTACACAGACGGACACACGGACACACGGACACACAGACTCACACACACAGACAGAGTGCAAAACATACTCTCTACCCATGCGGTAACACTTGCTATGCATCCCACGTTTATAACGCATTATGAACACACATGTATAAACATGTATAATTCTATTTATAAGCGCTGATAAATAATCATTATACTTTATAATCTTAACACATTATAAACTTTATAATGACTTATAATATCAAGTATTATAATACTTCATAACTTGCTTTATGTAGTTCATAGCAACATTTATAATTATATACGATACATACGCATCAAACGTATGCCCCGTTTGATGCGTATGTATCGTAGCAGCATATGACGTCAGGTGTAACTGGTATAGTTATAAACATGGGATGCATAGCAAGTGATACCGATACATACAGATCTCCATATATGCTCAAGGGACAAGGACTGACAGATAGACTTCTCCATATATGGACATATCAGCTGGATATCTGGTGCAGCGTAACTGTGAGGGCCGAAACGGGACCTGATCTCTAGATGTGATATATTTTTAAACGTTTCCTGATCAAATTAGAGGAAGAAGAGAGGCACGTAGAGAGATAAAAGGACGGCCACATGCCATTTTGTTCAGTGTGTTGAAGAGCCTAATAGGTGATAGTAATATCAAACACTTGTAAGATTAATTAAAGTCATAAACGTAGAAATGGCTGTGGCTTTTCATCCTGAACAAATTGAGGTCCTAGAGGAAGATATTTATGTTAATGTTGAGAGAAAGACTAGGACTACAGCTGAGCAGAAACATCCAGGGACGATTCTGCAGAGCCTGCAGTCTGGTAAGAGATATTAATTAGTTAGTTATTAATGTTATTAAAATATTTATTTTTTGATTTTTCTTAAGTATCAATACGGCATTATAGAAACAGTCTGTTACAAGTAAAAGTCTGGTAATCAAAATTCAAAAGTACAAAAAGTATGAGATACTTGGTTATAACAAAAGTATTGGCATCAAAATATACTTTATGTATATATATATATATATATATATATATATATATATATATATATATGGCAGCTCGACAAGCACACAACATCTCGCATCGCAACATCCTGTGAGCTTGTAGGTTGGCTATTTTCAAATAGCTGAAGCTTAAATATGGCTGAAGTGGTTAATGTAATAATCAAAATCTACAAATGTCTAGTAACAAAAGCTATCAAATAATTGTAGTGGAGTAAAAAGTACAATATTTGTCTCTGAGCCTAGTGGAGTAGAAGCAAAAGTAGAGGAAATTGGAAATACTCCCGTAAGGTAAAGGTAGCTCAGAATTGTAGTACAGTACTTGATTAAAACTACTTGCATCACTCATATTGAACATTAGATGTGACAACATTAAATCATCAGGGATGAGATATCCATGACCATACCTGGGTATTATATTGTTCACAATTCCCACCCATATAGTAATATGATTTTCGTCTGTGCAGCGCCTATTCTAAAATTTCCAAAGACATGGGAGGCTGGCATTAATTCACATAAATTGGTATTAGAGATTACGTTTTTGTTTTGGATACCTGTGTATTTACAACTACAACTATACATGAAGGTCATATGACTAGACTTTTTACATTAAACCCTTTGAGAAATAACCCAAAAAAGGCCACATTTTTGTTCTGGCCATGAAGCAGAGTGGTTTAGGTATGAAAGTTGAGTGTTGATAAGCACAGTGCATTGTGTGCTTATCGATCTGCTATTTTCAAAAGATTTCTACCGGTAATACATTTTATGCATGTGAAAACTTGTGAAACGGGATATTGTGCATAATGATGAGTACTTTCTACTTTTGGTACTTTAAGTACATTTTGATACAAACACCATGTAGGCTATTTCTACATTGCAGTATTGATACTTTTACTTATAGCAAATGAGAGTACTTTTAATACCACTGCTGACTACCACCAGTAGCCTATAGCCCTATATATACCGCCTCCTCTTGTCTAACTAAAACACTATATAAGTAGATGTACAGCAGGGGTGCCCAAAAGGTTGATCGCTATCTACCAGTAGATCACAAAGGCTGTGCAGGTAGATCGCATGACATGCCCCTAAAGAATATTTAATTTAAATATAAAAAAATATATAGCCTATATATATTTTTTGCATCTGCCACTTGAATTAAAATTACTTGATTGATTGACATAAAAAAGGGCCTTTCAGCTCAAACCCACAATGCAATCTTATAGTTTCAAGAGTGTTGCTGTGCACAAACGTCAGTAGCATTACAAATTAAATACAAAAAACACTACCTATTCCATGAGATATTTAGACTATTTTCAGCAATGGTATTCAGTGGGTATAGATCTTGTTGAGCTGGTCATTAATTTTTTAAAGTAGCTCTCAAGTCCAAAAAGCGTGGGCACCCCTGATGTACAGCAACTGAGTACATTTTTAGTATACTTAACCCATTAAGACCTGAGGCAGATTCTACAAATGTCTTCAAAATCAGTAGTTATCAAACATTTTCAAGACAAGGCCCACCAAAATGATTTACTTTGAATTTATGAATTCAAGGCTTCATGGGGCGTGTAATTGATAGAAAATAAGTCACTTTTTGGGTGAACTACTGCTTTAAACAACTTTCTAACTTTATGAAACATTTAAACTGATCTCCCTCCCTCCTCTTTCATACCCCCTCCCTGTGTGTGTGTGTGTGTGTGTGTGTGTGTGTGTGTGTGTGTGTGTGTGTGTGTGTGTGTGTGTGTGTGTGTGTGTGTGTGTGTGTGTGTGTGTGTGTGTGTGTGTGTGTGTGTGTGTGTGTGTGTCAGTGTATGCACATGTGTGCGCATTCATAGAACACTACGGGCTGGTTGGATTGGGGTTTGGATTGCTCTGTGTTGTTCAAGCTCTCCTCAACATTGGTCTCAGATGCTCTCTGTGTAAGTCAAGTTTCATAACAATTTATGTTATTATAATAATGTTTTAGAATTAAATATAGTAAGTGCAAGGCTCTGTGAGCTTGTATGTGTTATTTTTGAGAACTACTTCTAAACCACTTTTCTTTCTGAAAAGCTTATAAATGGTGCCTTTATATAGTATATATGTCAGAACAAAGCTGTATGCAAAACTCACTCGTTGATTCTCCTTTACAGATTCTGAACTGATTAAAGAGAACAACAACGTGACTGAACAGAATGACGCGTTACAGTCCAGTTATAACAAAGCACAAGCAGAGCGTGATGAGCAGAAGAAGCTCTGTGGTCAGTGAAACATCAGTGTTTTTATTCATTGTTATATCATGTTGTTCATCATCATTAATGTGAGAGCATGAAGGGGAAAAAAAAGACGTGGCTAACATGATTTCGTTCTTGTTAGGATCACCTGCATGGCAACTTGGCAAGGCTAAAGGTTATTACATCTCTACTGAGAGGAAAACCTGGAATGAGAGCAAACAATTCTGTATAGGCATACAATCAGAGCTGATGGTCATAAATAACGAAGAAAAACAGGTATATTGTG
The DNA here is from genome assembly GCF_951216825.1 of Electrona antarctica. Taxonomy (NCBI): domain Eukaryota; kingdom Metazoa; phylum Chordata; class Actinopteri; order Myctophiformes; family Myctophidae; genus Electrona; species Electrona antarctica. Next base: position 34,619,447 of record NC_136809.1, on the reverse strand, counting down.
TGTGTGTGTGTGTGTGTGTGTGTGTGTGTGTGTGTGTGTGTGTGTGTGTGTGTGTGTGTGTGTGTGTGTGTGTGTGTGTGAGTGTGTGTGTGTGTGTGTGTGTGTGTGTGTCAGTGTGTGTGCATGCGTGCGTGCGTGCGTGCGTGCGTGCGTGCGTCCGTGCGTGCGTGCGTGCGTGCGTGCGTGAGTGAGTGAGTGAGTGAGTGAGTGCGTGCGTGCGTGCGTGCGTGCGTGCGTGCGTGCGTGCGTGCGTGCGTGCGTGCGTGCGTGCGTGCGTGCGTGCGGTAATATCTATTGTACAATGTTTAGGTCAGTAACCAGCAGCATTTCTGTCCAGAACTTTGTTACCAGTGTTGTTGGCAGTGGTGACCAGAGTGTGTGGCTGGGTTTGACTGACTCTGGCTCTGTCAATTCGACTGACAGAGTGTGGACATGGGTAGATGGAACACCACTGACCACACCAAAGTAAGACTTTACCTTCATTCTACTGTTATTCATTTCAACTACATTTTTACTATTACACATATTTCATCTTTGCTGTCTTTTTCTAAATTATGTTAAAATACAAACCTACAGTACCACACTGTCACTTTCACTATGCAGTAAATCTGTATTTAGAATAACATTTGAGGTCAATGAAATAGAATTAAATGTTCATACTTCTACAGGTACTGGGGCAAAGGTGAGCCTAACAACTACAACAACTACAACAACGGTCTTAGAGAAGCCTGTGTCGAGTTTGGGCATAAAGAGAAGAGAGGATGGAACGACGCATCGTGTTCTGACACTAAACGTTGGATCTGTGAAAGAGTTCTGTAGTGTAGTGGTTCTCAAAGGCCCCTTTTCAACCGGGGGTTGAACCGGTTCCGAACCTTTTTCCCGTTTTTTAACTGTACACTTGACAAGATCCAGGGTCAGTACCCATCTATGTCTATATTTGAACCTCCTACCTCAAAATAAATACAGGATATTATTTTAAATCTAAAAAACTCAGCAGCAGGTTATGATAATATCAATGTCTGGTTAAAGACATATTACCATCAATCATTGACCCATTGAACCATGTGTTTTCACTTTCTCTACGGGCGTTGTTCCAAGAGACTTGAAAATGGCAAAAGTTATACCTCTGTTTAAATCTGGTGACTCATCCTTATTTTCTAATTACAGACCAATTTCTATCTTACCGTCCTTGTCTAAAATATTGGAGAAGTTGGTTTACACTAGAAATTTTAAACATCTAAATAAGAATAATAGGCCTATATTATATGAACATCAATATGGGTTCAGACAAAACATTCTACTTACATGGCTCTTTTACAGTTTGTTGATTGAATTACCAAGGCACTTGACAATAAGCATATTTCTAGATTTATCAAAAGCTTTTGATACTGTGGACCATAAAATACTTATATCAAAGCTTCAGAGGTATGGTTTGTCTGGTTTCGTGATTAAATGGCTTAGTGACTATCTTTATAATAGAGAACAGTTTGTTTCCATTAATGGTGTCGACTCTGACAGGGCAAAGCTAGTTTGTGGGGTTCATCAAGGCCCCCTTTTATTTTTTATATATATATAAATGACTTTGCTTCGGTATCTCCTAGATTATTCTCAATTCTATTTGCTGACTACACCATTATTATGTCACATGATGATTTTTGAAATATTATTTAGGGAAGCAAATGATGGTTTATCATGCGTATCAAACAAGTTGTCATTAAATATAGAGAAACCAAATTTTATTTTATTTTGTAATAAAGGTAAGAGTTATTTAAAAAAGGAGGCAAATCTATTCATCAATGAGACCAAAATCAATCAAGTAACCTCGACAAAGTTTCTAGGGATCATAGTTGATGACAAACTTAATTGGAAAAAACACGTGTTTGTAAAAAAGCAATGAAGTCTGTAGGCATAATTAGGAAGGTGTGTACATTATTGAACAGAAGATGTTTTTTAACCCTGTATTATAGTTTGATTTTTCCTTACATATCCTATTGTAATATAATATGGGCTAGCACTCATTCATCTCATCTTCAAAAAAATATTTTACTTCAAAAAAGATTTGAACCATCTGCTCCTCTTTTCAAGAAATTAAACATTTTGTCTGTCTCTGAGGTAAATTCTCTACAGATATGTATATTTGTGTACAAATGCAAAATCTTCCAAATGGTTTTAATTGTTTCTTTTTTTTAATTCAAATATTCATTCATATGCCACACGTCTATCCAAGGACCTGCACATACCTTTGCTTGTATTCGCGACCTTATTCTTTCGGTCATGACCCACACTTCATGACCATAGGTGAGAGTAGGAACGAAGATTGCTCGGTAAACAGAGAGCTTTGCCTTCTGGCTCAACTCTCTTTTCATCACAACAGTGCGGTACAAAATATTGTTTGTAATATATAACTTATGCATATACTGTATGTATGTACTGCATGTCATTTTGTATCTATTTGAATGTATTACTGGTATTGTTTTGTTTATATTTAATGTCTGATTCTTCAAATTAGGGGAAGTTCTCGATAAGCCTTTTGGCTTTTAACTTCTCCTGCACAATATTACTGTATGAATTTCTTTTTCCTGTTTTTAACCTTTTTTATGTGCGAATAAATAAAACCTAAAAACCTAAAACTATAGTTGCATTGTAGCCGGATATGCATCTGATTCTGAATGTTTGTTAGTCTGATTCCCGCCCTGATGAAGACCTGTCTATGGGCCGAAACATGTTGACATTTTTATTAAAGTTCTTTATAACTACATCCTCACCTCACTTTTTTGAGTTTTTTGATTGATTTAATAAATAAATGAACAGTTTGCAAATAGTACGATTTCACAATGATTGCTAAAAGGATAACCCTAGGGGCTTGTTTTCATTGTGGTCCTGCATTGCACGGGTCTCTTCTTCATTTATAACCGGATATTAAGTTTGGTTATAATTAGGGATGTCCCGATCACGTCTCTTTGCTCCCGATCCGATTCTGATCATTTGATTTTGAGCATCTGTCGTTCTCGATTTTTCCAGATCCGATATTACATTTTATAGAACACATTTATGCCATATCACAATAGTACAATATCCCAGTCTAATATCATGATATGGATATAATATTGATACTAGGGATGTCCCGACAACCCTAGTTATGATGATTTTCAAAAATAGTGAAAATAGCCTATCAACAAGCTTACATAATACTGTATTGGTTTTCTCTGAAATGACACCTGGCCACATTGTTGTCAGAAGAAATGGGAGACATGATGCAGTAGATAAAGTAGTGAAGATGGAACATGGTGATGTGTGTGCTCTGCTCATCTGTACAGTTAGGCTACAATAAATGGAATATGTGAGGTAGTGAGAGCAGCAGCGCTGCTGGTGGTCATACATGATGATGTACCTGTTCTGTTCCTGCAGTATAAACAACACACTGAGGACGTCTCTCACATCTGAATAACACACACATTGTTTGATTGAAACATTCTTTTACATATCTAGTATTTTTCTTAAAAGCTATAATATGACACAGATGCGTCCTCAGGTCTAAATGGGTTAAAGAGGCTGCTTATTTTAGTTTCATATGATCAATTCCTCTAGTTCTTAAAAAAAGGGTTATCACCTTGAATTGTTTTCCTGTAAAGGATCACAAGAAATAAGTATTTCATTATACTTTGTGTTATGCTCTGTATATATTGTGTGTATTTTACTTGGATAAATTGTTTACCAATTATAATCAATAACAGTTAAAAGGAGGTAAACACTAATCTGTATTACAACTTTAATCACAACCTTATTGTATCTGTTCTGTATAGTACAGTACAGTACGTAATGTTGCAGACAGTATATCATTTGCATTTGACAAAAGTATTTTCTTGGAATAATTTTCTATTGTATCAACCATTTATAATTGACCTGGCAGTAGGCATATACTAAATAAACTACTAAAGTATAATAGTATAATGTATATAAACTATAGCATAGATAACAAATAGATACATATAATAGTAAAAGCATTATAGCATATGTCGTATATTTTGGAACCACATTTCATTAATATCGCTTAATAATAACTAGACATAGACTGAATTGTTTTAAACTAAAAGTGTTACTCTCGTCTCTCTCCTCATGAGAGGCTCAGGCTACAGGACGTGTTTGTGTAGACATTCAGGCACCATTCTTCACAGCTGGCAATATGCTAAATAGCTAGGCCTACTTTGATCTAGGAGCATTCAGACCAGAGGTCTCCTGTTGTCCTTCCTGGTGACCATATATGGAGACAATTTAGGCATGTTTGACCACTTTAGACTAAAGGGGGGTTGGGATCACCTTTGCATTCTTCCCTTTGTTGTCTCTGTCTGTATCTGTATAAGGTCTACTGAAAATGCCTATCTGTGTGTTAGTGTGTGTCCTGCCGTCAGGCTGGGTGCATGCATGGCTCCGGCCATGCATCTGATTGCTGTATTGAACTCTGCAAATAAAATGGAACTCCGGAACCTTCATCTGCCTGTCTCTGCTGTTGACTTCATGCTCCGTACTTTTGCCTAAGTATTAGAAGTTTGTTCATGAGCTTTATAGAGAGAATAGTACTCTCTCTTTGGAGTTAATTTACTTCAATTGGTGCGACGTAACCGGTGTCTATGGTGCGTTCCAGCGTCAGGCAGAAGAGAGTCAGGGGCTTTTTTATTCAGTCTAATTTTGGCGGTTGGTGGTTGGTGGTTGTTTTTCGGCGAAACGGCGTTCGTCTACAGCGGGAGGAGGTGGTCTTCTCTTCGGCGACGATGGGGACGATGGCGCAAACGGTGCGCTCCGGATCTCCGATGTGGACAGCAACCTGGACTCGGCGACGGACAGGGGGAGAGGCCCTCTACAGCGCGTCGACGGGGAACCATGCTTCTCTTCACGTCTCGGCGGGGAGCAGCGGATCTCCTACCAGGGGAGCGGCGATGCTCAGCGGCGATTCGAGGGGGATCCTTGGCTTCATCTGCTCGGCGATCAGCGGTCTAAGGGAGGCGGAGGACTCGCTTCATCGGCTCTGCTCGGCGACGGCGAGGCGGTTGCTCTACGGGCTACGCAGTCTGCTTTGGGGGCCGATGCGGTTCTCGTGAATTCGCTTTGTCAGTCGTGTGTTGCGATTCATGACTGAAGGGAGGAGGAGGTGTGTAGAATTCATTTCGAAATGGACAAGAGGACAGTGTCAAACAGCGGCCGTACGATGCAATGTACTGATCATACATTTGCATACACGACACGGGCCGAAAAAGGACACATCTCCGTGGCGGCGCGTCGAGGAACTCGAGCCTTGACTGCCCGAGCGTGGTGACTGATGGACAAAGAGGTTATGTATTGTTGTGAAAGTGATTTTAATTGCATACTAGACAAATTGGAAGAGAAGATGTATTGTTTTCAACATGAATTAGTAGGCATTATGTTGATTGTATGTTTTTGTCGTATAATTTGATAAGTTGAGTCATGAGTAGCCTACTTATGGAACAATGAGGTAATTTCCTAGAGACGTGTAGAGAATATTAGTTGAATATTGCTTAGACTCTGGCCTGTTAACGTATTTTTACCTGCGTTATCAACTGGACGTGATGCGTAGTACTACCTTAGTAGAGCAGAGTTTTATTTCAAGCATTATAAACGTATATGTTATAGCATGTCCTAAATTAAGCAGTGTAAGTATAGGATGTTTTTTCACTTTATAGTGGTGACTAGTTTTTAATGTGTTGATTAGCAGGGTTGGGCCTGGCGGTCCCAAGCCATAAACACGCCCGATCTCGCTTATTTGTAATCAATCAACATTTCAGATTAGATTTTAATAGAACACTAAAAGATTCTACTGATGCTGAACCGAAATTTAGTTATGTGTAAAGTATGTAATGAGAATTGCCTGAAGAAGTTATGTAACCTTGATTCCGTTTGTCTCTGTAACCATTTGAATTCTAATGTAATTGTTTGTTTGTCTTAGGCCTATCTGTTGTTTTTAATTTTATCTTTTCTTAGTGTCAAGGGAGGGGGTCCAAATGTGGTTCCTTTTATTTTGTGATAAACGTGTAGTACGTTTATCCAGGGAGGAATGTCGTATATTTTGGAACCACATTTCATTAATATCGCTTAATAATAACTAGACATAGACTGAATTGTTTTAAACTAAAAGTGTTACTCTCGTCTCTCTCCTCATGAGAGGCTCAGGCTACAGGACGTGTTTGTGTAGACATTCAGGCACCATTCTTCACAGCTGGCAATATGCTAAATAGCTAGGCCTACTTTGATCTAGGAGCATTCAGACCAGAGGTCTCCTGTTGTCCTTCCTGGTGACCATATATGGAGACAATTTAGGCATGTTTGACCACTTTAGACTAAAGGGGGGTTGGGATCACCTTTGCATTCTTCCCTTTGTTGTCTCTGTCTGTATCTGTATAAGGTCTACTGAAAATGCCTATCTGTGTGTTAGTGTGTGTCCTGCCGTCAGGCTGGGTGCATGCATGGCTCCGGCCATGCATCTGATTGCTGTATTGAACTCTGCAAATAAAATGGAACTCCGGAACCTTCATCTGCCTGTCTCTGCTGTTGACTTCATGCTCCGTACTTTTGCCTAAGTATTAGAAGTTTGTTCATGAGCTTTATAGAGAGAATAGTACTCTCTCTTTGGAGTTAATTTACTTCACATATACACTGTATGTGATCAATCTGAATAGTGTATTGCAAACAAATATTTATTTTGCCACAATGGTCACATCCATATAACCTGATGGATCAACCAAGTAGGGGACTAGAGAATTACAGTACGTTTCAAGCACAACTCAATACAAAACTGTTGTTAACTGTGGACGACACCATAAAGCCTTACACTTGTTTACAATAGGGTCCACCATATTCAATTCATCATAACATTTAGAGAGGTACAAATATACACTTCTATATAGCCAAAAACAGGAAATCATCATAGAGGTAAAACGGGAAAAAAGACATATACAGTGAGGGGAAAAGGGGTGGGTGGGGGATTCAGATTTTACCGGCCAGTTTTGAATTGCAGCCGTCCGTAGGTGCGGCGTCAAGGGATTTGCATGTCTTAATGACTGTTGGTAGGGCGTTCCACATTTTGGTGGCATAGGAGCGAAATTAATTTGGTCCCTTGTTTGTGCCGAATCTGGGTTGCACATGGTTTGTTGAACTCCCTCTGGTGTTGTGGGTGTGGACTTCGCTGACATTAAGGACGTATTTAGACAGGTACATGGGTATCTTGGTGGTGTATCGACTCTTGTGGACCAGACCCATTGCAAGATGCTGTACTCTGTCGTCAACCCTAAGCCATTCCAGCCTGTCAAAGTGGGCAGGGGTGAGGTGGGTTCGGGGAGTGAGGCCAAGTAGTAGCCTGACCAGTTTGTTGGCCAACAATCAATTAGAAGCTGTAGCCACTCCCATCAAACCACTGAAGTCATGACTCTGTCTGGTGATCCAGTTAAAAACACACAGTTACGCACGCACGCACACACACACACACACCCACACGCACACACACACACACACACACACACACACACACACACACACACACAAAATAAAGTATGCTGGGAATATTGCTGTCAAAAAATGGAATGTGAGCTTTTGAGTTTTGACTTGCTCACACTTGTGCGTATACTGTTGAAAAGCTCACTGGGGGATGACACAGTATTGGCTACTGCACAGGTCATTTTCAACACACAATCATGGAAAACATTCCAAAAGTGAATACCAAGGGGCCCGCCTTACTACTGACAACACCTGAAATGAAATATAACTAGCTCTTGAGGATAAGTTATGATAAATGGTCATAATGACAGGTGTACATGGGTCTACTACATGTGAAGCTTTTTCTTCATACTCAGGCCTATGGCTTAATGCACAGGCTTTTGGGGCTTTTAGGGTGCACCAAAAAGAAAGATCTGAAAGATCTTCTGACTTCTGATGCAATGGATGTGTTGTGATGCTCAGATGAATAGGATGGTGGACTGGGAGGAAGGGTCGGGAAAGGATGTGATTGGGGAAGATGGGTGAAAGGCAAGGCGGGGGATACTGGAGTTCAATTATGTTGATCTTGCTGTGATTTGCATTTGTTATTTTGAGAAAGATCTATACAAATTGAACGAGAAAGAGTGGGGAGGGAAATAGTGCTAAATCCTAAATAAAGTGATAGAGTATTGAGGTATTCAAGTTGCCCTGGCAACACAGGGTATTATGTTTATGATGCTGAATGGAGATAATGAAGTTTCCATTGAAGGGTACACAGAGGTTCCTCCTGCATTCCAATGCAACCAGCAGAAACATCCTGTGGTCACACACCTGATAGAACTTTGCCATTTATATCACAAGGAGGTGCTAGTGAGCTATGACTTTCATCAGTGTTGCCATGTCCACTTATTATGAGAGACTTTGGGCTTGCTTTTGTGTAAAGTTGCTTGTAAACAGGGTGCCGATTCTATCCTGCCCCACAGGACGACTATATGGGGCCCTGCCGGCACAGACAAACATTGGGGGGGGGGGGGGGGGGCAAATCCCCGAAATGCATAGAAAACTATGCTATCATCATATCAGTTTCTCTATCTATCTTCTCCTTCTTTGACAATAACCCAATTTCTCAAAAAATGCTGCCCACCCAATCAGAAATGATAAATGGTACAGATATTTTGTGGAATTATTTACATTGGCTAGAAAAGAAATATTCTCCATAACTTTTGATTGGGTGGGCAGGATGCATGTGTGGGTGCTGTGAGCTTGTAGATCTGATATTTTCAAATAGCTGATGAGGTTTAAAGTGCTCATGATTGCTCTAGTTGCTTCTTTTGGGCTTGTTTTCATAGACCTGGTTGCTTATTTCTCTTGCAAAATCTGGCGACACTGACTCTCATTCACACACCATTCTCTCTCTCTCTCTCTCTCTCTCTCTCTCTCTCAAATAGACATTGTAAATACACTCCCACACACAATGGCACATGCTGTCTTTACACAGTTTATAGGAACCAAGAAGGAAGCAAGAAGCGATACTGAATGAAGGAGAAGCGAGGCATCAATTAAAGGGGCTGTAAGTGATATTTCTTTGGGCTTAAAACAAACAGAACATAAATTTTCCAGGTGGATTGCCAATTTATCCAATCAGGGGAGAGAAACCATTATAGTTACATTAGTCCAGTTATTTATATTAGTCCAGTCACTTTCATGTCTGCTATTTGATTATAGTCTCATCACTTCAAATGTCAGTTGTTTACTGTAACTTGTGTCCTTTGACTTCTCTCTCCTGCTTGGATGAAATTGGTATCCGACCCGAAACCCATTCAAATCTGTGTCATTTTAGATTTCTTTGGCTATTCAAAAATAGCAGATAAGCTCAGCACATCACTTCGTGCCGTGATATGAGCTTGTAGATCTGCTATTTTTGAGAACCACTGATATTATAGCAACAGTTTTTTCAGAAAACCGCTTGTAGAATCGTCCCTCAGCTCAACAACTCCAGACTCCAGACTAAATAACATATAGGCTCATTTTCCTACTTATATTGATCCCAAATTACTTGCCATGGGGTCTATTTTTAGAAATGCCCCTGTCGTTCAGTTTCCACATGCAGCAGACCCCAGCAGCCGTCGTAGCATAGCCCGGAGCCAATAAGCATTTTACGCTATTTGTTGCGGTCAAAGTTTTTATTTTTTTATTTTTTTCATGAATGTGTTATTAGTTGTCATAACAAACGCATCCATGCTGTGGTTGTCCCACACGAGCCACCACAGTCTCCAAAATCATTTTTTTGGGGGTGAGCGTTGCTGCGTTCGGCACGACTGCCAATCAAAGTGACTGTACTGGCCAATCACAGCGCATCTTTTCCCGGGACTTAGTCTGTTTAGCAGACTGTGGTGCACGCTAGGCAAGACCTACGCTGTGTAGACGCCTAGACGGCATCATATTTGGAAGTTGCAGGATTTTGGCAGAAGTACCACTCAAGGAAATGACGTTGCCGCTTTACAAATCAGTTCACATTCTCCGTGAATGAAACAAGTGTACATGGATCTGACGGATGTTCCGGTCCGAACTTCCGCCGATACTGTCTCTGCCTTTGGTTGTGACCAGGCTTTTCTCTTCGCAGATGAGTAAGGCTGGGACAGAAGCTAACTGTGGTGGCTCGTGTGGGACAACCAAGGCATGAATGCGTTTATTTAAAGTTAATTGTCCTTTAATGGCTTAAGAGGTGGACTGGAGAGATGGGGAGACCCCTGTAACCGAACAAACACTCTCTGTAGCAATAAGCCTATCTCACAGAATTTCCCCGCCCCCTTAATACGCCCCCTTTCGGGGTTAGTGGTGATAGCGTGACGTCACTCCATAGACGCTACATGTTAACAGAGGTAATTTAAGAAGTCTACAACTTTTGTTTTCTCAAGGTAAGGTTTGTTCTATCTGTTCGAGCTGATTTACCATCTTGTTTGCTTCATAATAATATTGGTCTGTCACATTTCTACATTAGAAAATGTACTTAGATTCTCCAGAGAAAAAAACGTGTAAATGCTAATGTTAAATGACACCACTATTTACCGGAAGTGGGCGTGGAAAGCGGGCTGTGAGATAGGCCTATTGATTACTACTACGAGAGATATTTAACACTCATTTTTAACAACAAAAACATATCACTTACTTACAGCACCTGTAAGGAGAAAGGAATGGAGTGCAGCGACGGTGTCGTTCACTACCTGAGCTGGGGCTTCATTGTGTGCGCGCTAGCGTACCTCCTGAAGCAGACCAGGGAACACACCCCGTATGGCCGCTACGTGGACGCCGGCGGGCCTCCGGGGGTCACCTTCCCCGCTAAGCTGGCCTGGGTCATCCAGGAAGCGCCCTGTGTTCTGGTGCCGGCGCTCCTTCTCCTCACCACGGACACACAGCCTGGCCTGGGAAGACACATGCTGCTCTGGACCTTCTGCCTGCACTACGTCCAAAGGTCTGTGCTTCTATTATGTGGCTTTTAACCACTTAAAGGGACACTTCACCCTTTTGCAAAATGTTAATGACGTTTAGAAGATTTAGAACACTTTCCTGAGGTCTTTATGTGTGTATATGTGGTTTTAGATATTTTAGATTTTAGCAATGTCCATGATGCCACAGGCACTGGTCTCACTTCCTTCCTGGACTACATGTTGTCTCAAGTCATCCCTCCCCCTATCCGCGTATATCTATTCTACGTCCGAGCATAGACATGGTAACGCCCCGCCTAGCTCAGATTTTACGGGGGCCAGTTTCGAATTGCAGCCGTCCGTAGGTGCCCTTTGAGCGTGGTTTTGAAGGAGTCAAGGGATTTGCATGTCTTAATGACTGTTAGTAGGGCGTTCCACATTTTCGTGGCATAGGAGCGAAAATAATTTAGTCCCTTGTTTGTGCCGAATCTGGGTTGCACATGGTTTGTTGCACTCCCTCTGGTGTTGTGGGTGTGGACTTTGTTAACATTAAGGAAGTATTTAGACAGGTACATGGGTATCTTGGTGGTGTATCGAATCTTGTGGACCAGACCCATTGCAAGATGCTGTACTCTGTCGTCGACCCTAAGCCATTCCAACCTGTCAAAGTGGGCAGGGGTGAGGTGGGTTCGGGGGGTGAGGCCAAGTAGGAGCCTGACCAGTTTGTTTTGGGAAGTCTGGAGCCTTGTTTTCAGGGCCTTTGAGGTGCTGTGCATGGTACCAAGAGGTGCATGAATATAGTCAAAGAAACCTTGTACGAGGGCTCCTGTTATGGTCTTCAAGGTATTTTCTTTAGGTATTAAAAAGGTCTTAAAAGTCCATAAATTGTCACTTCACTGTCAATCTGGGGACCCCCCCCCCAAAAAAAAAAAAAAATGATGTGGGGACCTGGGGGTCCTGAACTACTATAGCCTACAGGTTGAGGACCACTATGCAATAGGACACAGCCCTGCATGGCTCAGTGTGTCCTCTAGCATAGTTCACTGTAATAACCTTGTAATCTTTGTAACTTTGTATACAGCTGCATGTGCAGTTCTGCCAACGCCCTAAGGGCTGTTTCCCATGTTTATATTTCCGAGCTACAATATGCACTGTGAAAAAACATTGTGTTTTTATTTTATGTCGCAATGCAATCTTGCTGTATCTTCCACATACAGCAATGTGATGTCTAATGTGTAACTTTTATATCACAGGCACAAATTAAAGCAAACATGCTATCCTGTCGATAGGATAATTGGCAAATTATAAATTAAGTGTAACAGTTAGGATGGTCAAATGCAGAAAATAAATGTCCCCACAAGCAGAGATGCGTGTACATCCCTCCCCTCTTCCCCTGCTAGTGACTAATGAAACCTCTTCACTGCCCGCCATACAAGTACCGATCTGTATCAGTAAATTAACAGGAAATGGTTATCGCAGAAAGGGATCTGGTCTCGTCAACATTCAGTGTGGATCCCATCGGCCCACTTAGAGAAAACCATTTTGGCCTACATTTTGGTGAAAGCTGCTAAGTTGTAGCACGGCTGAATGTGAACTTTAAACATTTTAAACTTTAGATAGTTCCTGAGTTAAGAAACAGAAACACTATGCTCGAAAATCGTTGAGCATAGTTATACTTTATTTTTATTCAAATTGTTTTGTTATTGCTATTATTATTATTAGTAGTAGTATTATAGAGGGTATGCGCGTGACATCATCATCATACCCGGGTTATGTGGGAACGCCTACTGAGTGGCAATAAACTACGTTCTGGCCTTCACAGCCCCTACATCCAAACAGAAAAGTCTTATCTGATTGATTGTATTAAACAACGTTAAACTCACTTTGCCACTCAATTTACCATTCACTTTAGACCCTTTCTTAGGGGTCATTTGCTTTACAGACTATATGTATATATTGCCACAACGGAGCAAACATGACATAGAACTCACACCCACTTGTTGCTTACCTGATATTAATATTTAATCAGATACTGTACCTTCACTTGAAGGCACTTATATTCATTACATTAAAGCAACCTTAACTACGATGGTATTGTTGGCACCATGTATCTTGGCCACATACAGTAGCGTTCCATGTTAACCACTTTCAACCCGGTGGTGTGTCCCTAAATTGTGTTGTTCACACATAGACCCAAAAGCGACATGTTGTGAGCTTGTAGATCTACTATTCTCAAACTTGGAATCTAAACATAAACTACTAATGACTAAACTATGGAGGCGTGAAGCATGACACCACCACTGACGCTGAAACAATAATGTGATGAAGAGCAGGGTTTTCCATCCAGGAGAGTTGATCCAGGAGATGATTGATGGCAGGTGTGCACGACCCAGGAGAGTTAAGTGGGTGGCAGGACAGGAACGAACATGCACACAAACATGCACGCACACATACTGTACATGCACAGATGCACATACAAAATAGAAACATTTCTTCACCAGGCCAGGTTGCCTATATCCAGGGCCGTGTAAGTGTAAACTCAGCCAAAGGTCAAGATTACTAACCTATTGAGGATATAGGTGGTTTCAATAACTGAAGATACACATTAACATAAATCCATAATTAATAGAGACGATGATGTGTAATTAACCAACAAACAAACAAATACATTAATTTAAACACTGATGATAAAACAAGTCTGTGAATCTATCTATGAAATCTATGAAAAAGTTGAATCTGTTCTGCATACAATTTTATACAATACACTGACACCACGCTAGACAGGAACGCCCAAAAACGTCACATCCGGTTTTAGCCTGGGGTAAGAATTTTCTATGGCTGCCAATGCAACTCCAATCCTTAATCACATATGGACAAACATCTATGCCGATGCTAACTTGCGGAGGTAGCGTGCCTTGTCCACGGGCAACAGATCTTTCAACGTATGGCATTGCAAATACGTTTGAAAATCGCTACTCTGCTCAATATTGTTTAGAAAATGCCGCAAATTGCATTGCAGTGAACGAGCGCAAATCACAACTTCCCCCGGTTGTGGGCGGAGTCACAGTTTGAGGCGCTGTTTACGCGACGTGGTGTCAGTGTATATGTAGTGGGGGATTGGGGGTCCCTGCTTTATCTCTCTCTCTCTCTGCTAAAGGGTCAGCTTAGCCTGAAAAACGTTGAAGACCCCCCCTGGGGTATATAAAAGGTCGGGGAGGTTCATAAGCTGCGGTTAGGGGACTGCAGGCAACAAGACTGACAGAAAGAACTCACCACTCTGCCATACAGGGATTATGGGCCACTCTGATTATGTTGTCTTAACCAAACCACGGCTGAGGACAACAGGACCACGGAGGATATGGTTCCATGATTTCATGTCTTTGGAATGTCAGGTGTGTCGTGTCGTGGCGTGGCAGCGGTGGCCGAACAGATAGCGGCGCGGTCTTGATACCGGAAGGTTCCTAGTTCGAATCAGCCGTCCGACACGTTAAAATTACCACCGCTGAAGTGCCCTTGAACAAGGCATTGAACCACTACGATGAAATGTGTTCTATGAGCAGGGCCTGGCTGGAAACAAGTTCTTGAGCTTAGCCCAGATACCCTGGGTAAATATAGATTTCATTTCATTTCAGGTTTACAGCCTGTTACACTCTGACACAAGGTTACACACACACCATAGCCTGCAGGAATGCAGTATGAGATTATGAATGGCATTTGTGAGACTTTGATTTAATCTCCCTGGAGTTCAATCAACGCAGCCAGCAGGAATTGCATGACCCAAATGTACTGAGCACATGTGGCTCAGGTAGCGTGCACCACCAGCCAGGCCTTCAAAAGGTGGGAGCACACACCCAGTTTGAGCACACACAATGAGCACTAATGCATGTACTGCAGGTTTAAATTATAGTTCCCAGACAGTGCTTCACGTTCAAGGAAGGAACATGTGACACGTTTGATCGCATTCTTCCACAAGTCTCTCTAGTACTTACAGTAGAGGATTAAAAACTTAGTGCGTCGCAGTCCCCTCCCCCTGCGAGGGCACCGGAAGAGAATTTCCCATTAATCTTCCCATAGACGTTTCAGAAAGTATTTGTTTAAAGACCTTTAAGCCTCGGACAAAGCCAACTCGGCTCCTGACAAATCATGAAGAAGTGTTGTAACCTGCTCTTTAATAAACAAAAGATTTTGGGCCGAACAAATAATTAGAAAGAAGAAGTGTTGTAACCTGCTCTTTTCTTTTTGCCAAAACCTTTGTATGTTCACTCAAGGTCTTCATTGTGGTGTTGGTGTTTTTATTCAAGGCAAAAATCTGAGTACTTGTCTTCATCCACCATTGCAGGAAACGGAGTGTGTAAAGACAGGAAACAGGTGGCACTAACCACTTGACTCTTCTTTCACATCTTTTGCTTAACATCATGTACATTGCTCGTATGCTATTTGTATATCGTCGGGTGAAAACCACATATGTCCAAAACTGTTACTTTTCATGATTCAAACCTCAAAAGTTGTCGCTTCACGCCATGTTTCGAGCTTGTAGATCTGCTGCTTTTGAGTGGCACGGTGCAGTAGCATGATCAAGTAGGGCGTTAATCTATGAAAAAACACAAAAGGTTAGAATATGGAGCTAAGAGGTTTCTTCCAGACAGCAACGTTATACAGCTGGTCCTCCCAAAGGCCTTCGTCAGGTAGACAGGTACCTGACCTGACCTTTGGGTCAAAAAGTTATTCTAATAAATTCACGGTTTTAGGGAGCATTTAAAACGGTGTGCTTCCTCTTCTTCATCACCAGTTATATTTTCTCTCTCTTTTTTAATCCTGCACCTTGTTAAATGTTCTGTGGATATGCGTGCATGTTGTTGAACTGAAGCTCATACAGACTGTGTGTGTTTGTCAGGACATTTGTGTATGGCCTGCTGACCAGAGGGCGTCCCACGCCGCTGCACATCGTGGTGAGTTCCATCATATTCTGCTCTGTCAACGCCTTCCTACAGAGTCACTACCTGCTGCACTGTGTTCACTACCAACACTCCTGGATGACCTACACACGACTGACCGCTGGTAAGTAGGTCTACAATACATTACTGTTTTTATATAGCGGCTCCGAGAGTGTACATTCCATCTGTACACTCTCAGAGTAAGGATTTATTTATTTTTTGGCCGCAGACCTCCATCAGAAAGGATTTAGTGCCATGAGGACCCCATACAAGATTTGTGGAGTTAAGATATTCAAACATTTTAAAGATCTTTTGAAAATAACCAATTTGAAGATGGGGCGGTAGTGGCTCAGGATTGACATTTGGAGCTAGTGTTGAAGTATCCTTGAGCAAGACAATGAACACCTGCTCCCGATGAGCAGGTTGGTGCCTCGCATAGTTTCCACCGCTGTCGGTGTGTGAATGACAATGTGTGTTTGTGACTGTAATGCACTTCAGATAAAGGTGTAATATAAATGCACTATTTACCATATCATTATGATTACAAATAGTTTTCAGCAGAAAGGGTCGGTCAACTTTGCAACTCTGCTTGATTTCTGTTGATAAACGCTAGATTGAGACGAGTGATAGATATACTGTCTGGCTTGACAAGATCGCAGCATCACATTCATGATAGTCTGTCGAGACAGACTGTTCATGACTCACGTCAAAGGGAAAGGGAGCGCTGTTTCTCCTATTTTTGCAGATGGGTTCTCAGATTGCATTCATAAGAATGTGAGATCAAAATGCTGAAGATAGTCTGAGCTTTCCTACCATCACACACTGACCTGAAATAACCTTTTATCTCAGTGATAAATCACACAGATATCACATAACGTCTCCACGTTTGCGTTCATATGCCTTCTTTTTTTCACCCCACGTTTTGTAATACATTTTTCACCCGGTGCCAAATGCCTAACCTCAGCTGTAATCCTGGGCACTACTCTCCCTCTGCCAACCTGGGGAGAGCCCCAAACTGAGCTCATGCTTCCATCAATGCATGATGAGACAGGGGGGAGTTTCCCCGGTAGGACGTAGCACGTGGAAGGAACAGCGTTCATATGCCTAATATCTGATGAATGCGAGGCATCATCAGCATCCTGCTAACTGCAGCACACACACATAACCTGTTACGTGAACCCTAGCTCACTTTGTCACATCACAGGTCTACAGGTGTAAAAGACTGGGTGAAATTCTTTGTCGTACAATCTCCACCATCGCAGTTTCAAGAACGGAGATAAGGAAAGAAGCAGAAAAAGAGGTCATGTATCAACATGAGCATGATACATAACGTGCATCTACTATATAATGCGCCACGTCTCTGCGTACGTGTGTGTGTGCGTACGTGTGTGTACGGTTGTAATGCACGTAACTCGAGAACCGTTTGAACCACCGACTTCACATTCGACACACGCGTTCCACACCCCCACATGGAGTGCAGTGCTAGGTATCGAGTCGGTCGGACCCACGGTTCTCCAGAACCACCACAAAAGGCTCTGGTCAGGCTCTGCCAGTGGGCCTAATGAGGCCAACTCATTTCACCTAGGCCAGGCTCTGCCAGTGAATACGAGACGGCTCGCCCCTTTTCCAACTCGCCCAAAGCGGCGAAGATCGGTCGCCTCAACGGGAAGAGCGGTCGCCCCAACGGGAAGATCGGTCGCCCCAACGCGCGGAGAATTCGCCCCGAAAAGTCCGGAGAATTCGCCCCCAAAAGTCCGGAGAAGTCGTCCCAACAAAGCGAGAGAGAGATTTTTACATGTAGCTGTTATGTCTCACTGACAGCTGTTTGATTGTGCTGCGCTCTTGCATATTCCTGTGTTGTTTGTGATGATTGGGGGGATTATCTGGGATTGACTACTTCAGTCTTGACATACAACATGTGTTGCTTTGCCTTATTATTGACTCTGAGTTTTGAAAGTAAAGAAGAGTTGTGTTTAAGCTGTCATGGTCCACTGATTCACAATAGTAGCCTACTTTTAAACAGAGAGAGAGAGAGAGAGATTTTTACCTGTACTATATTTGTACATGTACTTTGAGATTTTTCCTGTACTTTTAAACAGAGAGAGAGGGGGGGTATGTGTCTAGTTATAGTGAGAGTGGAGGGGGCCCAAGGGGGGTCATCAGCCTCTTTTGTTTGAGTGTGCTGGGTCGTAAACAACTTCACCTTAATACTGTGAGTAGGCTATTACAAATACATTGAAATACATTGAAATGTATTGTAGGCTATTATCTGTACATTATGCTATAAGTCTAAAAGGGGCCAGCTATGGGATATAGTAAATCTAAAAAATACATTGAAATAGAGAATAAAAAGTGTCAACCTAAGTGTTTTAACCCATTTAGGACTGAGACCAGATTCTTCCAGATTCTTACGCTCTCAATAGTTACATTAATTGATTGAACTTGTAATAACTTGTTGTTTGTAAATGCTATGGGCTATAGTAAATCCTTGAAATACATTGAAATAACCTGATATTTATGCTGCATTGATTTATATTTGTATTGATTTATATTGATATTTATAAATAAACATCTGGGTTACTTAATTTACAAGTCATGCACATGACTACATTAACCATAACTATGTAGCTATGTAGTCATGTAGTCTAAGGTTTTAAATTCCTGTAATCTATAGGACTATATGGATCTGTATTGAGGTTGGAGCATTTGCATTCTGTAGGCTACATTCCAGGCCATCATTGATTCATTGACTTAATTCATGGAATTCTGTTCTACAGAATGGCCCATCATCAAAGGTGTCTGGCATGGAATTCTGTTCTACAGAGTGCATATAATTTCAAGTACTGTACTTATGTAAACATGAGTGCATATAATTTCAAGTACTGTACTTGGAATGGAATTTCCAGAACAATGGAGGGGAGTAAGCCATTCATTATCCATGCATAATTTTAATTTGACCAACAACAAACGAACGGGTTCTAACTGGTTCTAAATGTTCTCCTTTGACAAACAATGTTCTAATATGATAAATAAGGTAAAATAAACATGAAATAAACACGGGGCGAGATTGAAATAAACACGGGCGAGATATCCGTGCGTTGGGGCGAGAGATCCACGCTGTGGGGCGAGCTGTCCACACTATGGGGGCGGGCTCTCCACGGCTCGGGGCGAGCCGTCATCACTTTTCGAAAATCTGTGGCGAGCCGTCTTCACGTTTCGAAATTCTGTGGCGAGCCGTCTTCACTTTTCGCGAGGGCGAGTTGGAAAAGGGGCGAGTCGTCTCGGTACCCTGCCAGTGGGCCTAATGAGGCCAACTCATTTCACCTGGGCCAGGCTCTTCCAGTGGGACTAATGAGGCCAACTCATTTCACCTGGGCCAGGCTCTGCCAGTGGGCCGAATTGATTGCCAAGTACACTTTTCAGTTTGCAGTCTTCACACACAGGCACATACATAACAAACAACGTATATCATTAGGTTCCCAAGTTGCATCATTCCCAAGTAGGCCGGTGGCCGACTGCGACGGGCACGTACAGGTCTAGTGGTTAAAATTGCAGTTAAATAGTGTCCGAACAGTCAGCAAAAATAGCAAATCTGTAAGCTGACGTGTTGCGACGAGTTGTGATGAGTTGAGTATATCAAAGTATAGGTCTTAAGTGGTAAATTATGATTGATGATTAAAATAATGTTTTTTTTTCTGAAAACGGCCCACCCATCTGAACACAACATAATGTTATGTGGTCACATCCGTGAATGCTTTCGAGATTTTCAATGGGCCTTGATCCAGAAAAGGGAAAGAAATACAGTAAACTACTGTAACTAATTTGTTGCTGTAGGTTCTCTGGTGTTTCTAGTGGGAATGGCCATCAACATCCACAGTGACCACATCCTTCGCAGGTTGAGAAAACCTGGAGAAATTGTCTACAGGATTCCCCAAGGTAAGGAATGTATGGAAATAAGATGAGGGGAAATGAAGATAAAAATGTATTGATTCCCATGGATAAATTCAGTAGTAAGTGTTATAGTTACCGGCCTCAGCTGCCTGACTCAGACGACACATAGCTGCATAAGCATATTGATAACTATAACATGATGATTGTCTACTACCTACAGTGACCTAAAATCATTGTCCATGGATGTCATGTAATACCTGCCACAGAAACAGTGCTGCATTGATTTACACAAAAGAGATTTTTTTAGTAGCTCAGGAAACAAATTCCAGAAATTCTAGCTTGATCAAACCAAGTGATGAGACAACCATGGGAAAAGCACTAGGGCAAACTTTATTTCTCCTGCTGCTGCCCCCCACCCCCCAGGCAGGCCAGCCCAGGTCATTGTGAGGTCAGCAGCGCGCTGTCTCTCTGCATGTTGCGTGACACGTGACGTCACACGGCCGACACCACAGTACTACGAAGCCTAAACACGTGCATCTACCATACTCTAGGCATCTACCCACAGCTGTAGGCCGTAGGCTATATTGAATTAGTCTGCCTCGGCCGGCCGTGTGGAGTGTGTACTGTGTGTCAGTGTGTGTGACACTGACAGGCTGCAGCCAGGATGGCTGAGGCATTATGTCACAAAGCAACATGATTATATAGGCTGTTACCTTGATAAAAGATAATTGTGTATCTTCGAAATAAAATATATGATTATTACATATATATATTATTATTATTATTATTATTAGACTGGCCTGGACTGGACCGGCCGTTCGGGAGTTGTCCCGGATTTCCCAATGGCCAGCACGTGTCTGGTATTAGGATGTAAGCAAAGCAAAGCAAAGCAAAGTTACTATATTTACCCAGGGTATCTGGGCTAAGCTCAAGAACTTGTTTCCAGCCAGGCCCTGCTCATAGAACATTTCATGGTAGTGGTTCAATGCCTTGCTCAAGGGCACTTCAGCGGTGGTAATTTTAACGTGTCGTACCGCTGATTCGAACTGGCGACCTTCCGGTATCAAGACCGCTCCGCAATCCGTTCGGCCACCACTGCCACAAACCTAAGTCCATTCTGTTATACACTATTACACTTACATACTGGCTGGCATGGGTGCGTATCTTTGATCCGAAGTCCTGACTGTCTGACACTAGTAACCCTACCCTACCCTACCCCAAACCCTAACCTAACAGCATGTGGAAGCCACGGGGGTGTGTCTTAACCGACCATGTATGTCGGACTGACGGGACGTCGGACTAACTCGTGCCCACCCTCTGGGACTCTGTATCCAAGAACAGAACATGTAACCTGTTGGTCAGGTCAGCCTGGGGTTCAGAGTTGGTTGTGGAGCACTGGAGCCTGATGGCTACTAGCACAAAGGACTGTCCTAGTGGCTTTGTTCTGAGCTGTGGGACTTGGAGACTGTCCTTAGGGTATATGCCAGTGTGTAAACTGTAGTTTCCCCCCTGGTCTCACACACGTTTCTAGGTCAAGTCATTCTAAATGTGAAATGTAAATCCTGTACACAGTCACACCCTCTTGATCCAGTTTCACATATGATTGTGGCTCCTATTGCATTGTTTTATATACAATTGAGAAGAGTTAAGTACACTTTGTGCACGGTTCGGTTGTCCAAGTCATAGACGCATATCCACATGCGGAGTATGTGGAAGTGCCGTTTACGCCTGTGCTTTGTGGCCATAAAACTCACTGATCACTGATTTTACCTCTGTGTTTACAACCCAGCTTTATGGGTGTTCGCAGTTTCCCTTAACGTGATGTGATATACCGATTACACACGCCCACATTACATGCCCAGCATGGAAAAAAATCACACCCGTGTGAAGTGAGCAACATCATTTAATTCTCAACTAATGGCACATCTCCCACCCAATTACGCCGGCCAATCACAATTTGCGCCCTCGGTTTTGTCTTCAATGTTTGTTTACACACTTTTGTCTTTAATGTTTGTGTTTACACACTTTTGTCTTCAGTGTTTGTGTTTACACAATGTTTGTGTTTACACACTTTTGTCTTCAATGTTAGTGTTTACACAAACACTCAAAGCTGGAGATATAGGAGGGGCTAGCGCCTCAATAACACACAGTGGCCAAAGGTCAATCGCTGTCTGCCTGCGTTCAAAATGTACGGTCGTCTTGTGTGTCTCACTCAGATCGCACTGCCACGATGCGAGTGCCCCGCAGGCGCCAGAGCAACACAGGAAATATTCCACACGTCACAACGTACACATTAATTCACACTTTTCCTCTCGACTCAGGGGGGATGTTTGAGTACGTTTCTGGTGCCAACTTCTTCGGAGAGATGGTGGAGTGGGTGGGATATGCCATAGCTACGTGGTCCTTACCAACCTTCTCCTTTGCCCTCTTCACCATCTGTTCCATCGGACCGCGAGCGTACCACCATCACAGGTAACCTTCTACTTACTTCATCACATCATGGTTTAGGAATAAATGGTTAACCACATTAACCCTGGTGTCTCTATTTTGGATACTAGATCATAGACACTATCCAATAAACAATTACCGGTATAAGAATTTGAGGCTTAGCTATACGAGTGTGTGTCAGCACTTGAACCAATCTTGCAAACTGTCACACTGATCAGCGCCAACTTTCTTGTGCACGCTGTGGCGCTTGGATCCCGCAGAAAGCTCACACACATTTGTAGTCATACGTCATGTGATTTATTTTAGAAGGAACACTCCTCGTTTTGGTTTTTATAGAGCTCCCAAAACCCCAAATGTCTTTCAAACACAACTGTGTATGATCTTTACTATCACTTGTTGTGAGTCATCACCATTTTGTCACTTTTTATACATTTTAATACGAAACACGGACCGAAACATTGCATTTCCTATTTGAACTCCATTTCTACATTTTAAGATGGTGTGCGTGTGCGGTAGTTTTTCTTCGCCGTTGTCCAGATTAATTTATGTAACAATGTAATTTAGTTTGGTTAACATCAAACCACATTGAAACCTCATATTCCCTGCTCTTTTATTGAGAAATGTATGTAGATCGTGTCAAATCATGTCTCACCTAGACACAGGATCTGATACACATTTTGACCTGATGGTCAGGATTCAATTAAGGTCAAGATTTCCCCCTGAGCAAGCAGGCAGGCTCTATTAGTTCAATGGTAAAAATAAATAAATGTCAGCACTTGACTCCGCAGGAAGCCGGGTTCAAATCCGGGGTAGAAGAAAGTTACATAGTGCAGCTTTAGATATACGCACATCGACCCGATTCGACCATGGGTGCTAGCTGGGCCATTAAGGTAAAGGAAAAGTAGAGCCTGTCACTCCAGCTACATAGAAAAGAGAACATGCCAACATGTCCACCCTCTAGGCATCTTCTTCTTCAGGTCAATATGGACCTGGATAAGAAGATGCCTAGAGGTCTTCAAGTCAAAATTAACCTGAAGGAGATCCCTAGACTAGGGTCGAAACGTTCTTTCCCATGTAGCTAGAGTGTCTATTCTACTTTTCTCAATTGTAAACATTTTCGCATAAACTGAATCGGTTGTGTTCTCCTCTTCTTCTCTTCTAGGGACTACCATCACAAATTTGAGGATTATCCCAAGGCCAGAAAAGCAGTTGTTCCTTTTCTCCTGTGAACAGACTATACTACAAGGCATCATGTGGCTGAACCCTCAATATTCGAATGAAATCAAAGCAGCTTAGGTTTCATCAGTACACTGATGGGACAAACGATGAGTGTCTGATTTAATCTCCTCAGAGGAAAGGAATGCTATCAACACCGTGGCCATTATCAACCGGCTTCATCGAGTATATGTCCACAAATAACTTCCAATCCGACGGCTACAACACAAATGGAAGAGAGCAGGGTTCCCAAACAAGCAGAAGTACAAAACACTCCCCCTGGCCAGCCGGGGCGCCTGATGGAGGGGAAAGGAACTGGTCAGAATGTTCCTTCCACGCGCTACGTCCGGCCGGGGAAAATCCCCCGTCAGGTGAAAAGAAGCAGCTTGGACTCCTCATGCATAGAAGGAAGCATGAGGTCAGTCTGCTGCCCCCCCCCCAGGTTGGCAGAGAAAGTGTAGCGCTCAGGATTAGATAATTGACACTGGGTGAAAAAATGGGTTGCAAAATCGTGGGAAAAAAATGTAATTAAAAAAAAGTACAAAATGAATACGAAAAGGCTAATGTATATACAGTAGTATAATTTATCATATATTCTTTACTCTTACATGTACCTATTTTTTAAGTGAAAATAAATAAATAGCCTAAGTAGCCTATAAAAAGGGCTTAAGAATTAAAATTGGTGACTGACTGGCCCAATCGGTCACAGCTGCTACGACGTCTGAATTTCCCCACCTGAATCAATAAAGGTTTATCTTATCTTAAAAAGCAGTTATTTATTAAAGCCTTCAACTACACACCCTTTGTAAGGTTTTTAGGCTTTCAAAAACAATAAGGCTGGCTATAACCAAAGTGTATATTTGTATTATATATATATATATACACACACACACACACACACGCGTGCGTGCGTGCGTGCGTGCGTGCGTGCGTGCGTGCGTGCGTGCGTGCCTATGTCCAACTTTTAGTGTGTGTGCACAAACTTTGTCCTACACAAACATTAAATTGACAATGGACAATTTTACGTTATAGTGTAAACACAAACATATGTTGTGCATATATGAGGCTTTCAACTCTCAACTGTCAGTAAGAAGTCTGTGATGATGATATACAATGATAAAAGCGCCCCTCACTTCACACGGTGTGATTTTTACTTTTAAAGTCAGTGTCTTTCATTTTCCTCAATCCAAGTTAAAATAATTGAAAAAATCTTTTACCATCAATAACTATAAAACTCTAAGGAAAAGTGATGATTTTAAAATACAGCAGACCAGTAACAAAGCTTCCGCTCATGGATTATTAATCACCATTTATTATTGATAATGTCATACCGCTGAAAACATTAAAAAAAACGGCTAGAAATGTAGCATTTTTACAGGTATCGCTTCCTTGACTGAAAATAAATATTCACTTTTGCCATTACTTTGTCAAGTGTTTATAATGCATTATACTGCACAACGTTTCCCCACATTGGCCCTTAAAAACTCTAAACACATCAACAGTATTATGTCACAGAAGTCTGTCCTCTCCACTCTCCAGTCCAGGATGATACAGCAAGATTGGGGCACCTGAGAAGTCTGGCCACCTCAATGTGAAATAGGCTATTTTCTTCCAAAATGTGAGAAAATAAAGAAAAGTATGCTTTGGAAAATGGTCTGAACTAATGTAAAG
This sequence comes from Electrona antarctica, assembly GCF_951216825.1. NCBI lineage: Eukaryota > Metazoa > Chordata > Actinopteri > Myctophiformes > Myctophidae > Electrona > Electrona antarctica. The sequence continues at coordinate 34,594,381 of NC_136809.1, read as the reverse complement.
TATACATGATTTGAACATGCAAAGTACATTCATTAATCAGACCTAAATGTACCCTTCAGCTTGTTGTTTATGCCATAACGACTATCCACAGGTTTTGTAGCAATTGTTGAAATATTAAGCATAACCCATTAAAACTGGGAAAGCATCAGTGTAATTTTAGATTTTTGCATTGGCTATTCAAAAATAGCCAAAGCATACATTTATTCCTTATTTTCTATTTTACAATTTAAAAAAAAAGGTGCCCCAGACTTTTCACTCTTCCGGTTACCCTTCCAGAACGCCGACTGACCTGGGGTCAGTCTTGAGGTGTTTTGTCCTTCAGTGCCACCTCAGAGCGGACCAAACTCTTCATGGTCCTCTGCATGAGCCAGGTGCCCAGGTGGACCACCGCAAACGTCCCTCCAGCCACCCACAGCCAGTTCTTCCTCATCCAGCTCTGAGACTTCATGTTGTCTCTACGAGAAGCACAATAAACGACCATCACTTTACTTTTACTACCACATACAGTATCTAAACAGTGTAATGATGAATGATGATATAATGATTTTTTATTTATATAGCACCTTTTAAAACAATGTTCCAAAGTGCTGCACAGAGCAGGGTCAAAAAACAAAAAGCAAATACAGTAAAAATACAGGAAATACAGTATCAATATTTAATATGTACAGTCAAGTAAATAACAAATTATAAAAAACATTTGGTGTAGAGGTAGGTCTTCAAATGCAGTCCTACCTACACAGGTTTAATGTTTGATTACGTCAAATTCTCTCTTTATTGTTAATTGCGTTTATTGTTTGTGTTGGCACCGTTTGTTTTACATCACCATTACATCACCTAATCAACATGAGTTAGACTTTAATATATTAGCGCCCCTCACTTCACATGGGTGTGATTTCTCTCAGCCGAAATGGATCATCAAGTACCCCCCCCCCCCCCATCTCAGAGTTAAAGGCCTGTGTCAGGGCTCCATTAGGACCCAATGGTCCCAAGACCCAATGGTGAGAACCAGTGCTTGTACATGACTCTAGTACTGTAAGACTCAACACTCCATTAATTTCATTAACTTTGTCTCCCTCTCCTGACGGAGAGAGGTAATTGCAATGATGTACAAACTAAATGAAACCTATTATACTAGTGCTGTGAATATATGGGATCAACAAGCTCATGATGCATTGTGACACATTATTTGATTTTTTTTGTGATTTGTTGACGTATATTTAAGTGGTTAAATATGGCTATCTATCTACTGTCTAATCTGGTTTAATGTATGCTTCAAATAATGTACCTGGCACCAGGGTCTAATGGAGTGGAGAGACCACCTCCAACCACTATAATGTACCTGGCACCAGGGTCTAATGGAGTGGAGAGACCACCTCCAACCTGGCACCAGGGTCTAATGGAGTGGAAAGACCACCTCCAACCTGGCACCAGGGTCTAATGGAGTGGAGAGACCACCTCCAACCACTGCACATGTACTAATGTACCTGGCACCAGGGTCTAATGGAGTGGAGAGACCACCTCCAACCTGGCACCAGGGTCTAATGGAGTGGAGAGACCACCTCCAACCTGGCACCAGGGTCTAATGGAGTGGAGAGACCACCTCCAACCACTGCACATGTACTAATGTACCTGGCACCAGGGTCTAATGGAGTGGAAAGACCACCTCCAACCTGGCACCAGGGTCTAATGGAGTGGAGAGACCACCTCCAACCTGGCACCAGGGTCTAATGGAGTGGAAAGACCACCTCCAACCTGGCACCAGGGTCTAATGGAGTGGAGAGACCACCTCCAACCACTATAATGTACCTGGCACCAGGGTCTAATGGAGTGGAGAGACCACCTCCAACCTGGCACCAGGGTCTAATGGAGTGGAGAGACCACCTCCAACCACTATAATGTACCTGGCACCAGGGTCTAATGGAGTGGAAAGACCACCTCCAACCTGGCACCAGGGTCTAATGGAGTGGAGAGACCACCTCCAACCTGGCACCAGGGTCTAATGGAGTGGAGAGACCACCTCCAACCTGGCACCAGGGTCTAATGGAGTGGAGAGACCACCTCCAACCACTGCACATGTACTAGTTATATTGTATTAACATACTCTATACAGATTGGTTAAAATTACACTCATTAATTCAAATAAATCCCTTAGCTTTAAATATCTAATTTATGTAAGGATAACAATAAGCTAGAAAGGTGTCGCTTTATTGCTTCCCCTTGTTCTATTTAAGATTACTGTTAAATAGCATCTGGTAGTGCACCAAGGTGTAGTGCACTACACCTTCATTCACCTTCAAAAATTCATTCACCTTCAAAAACCTACCAGCCACGTCGTTGATCTCAATGTCATTCATTTGTTTGATTATTGAATATGTCCTAATATTATGGTCCCCAAACCCACTTGTTTGAGGTATTTGTATATTTTTGTATACTGTATTTGTCACATACTGTAAGTGAAAAGTGTAGTCTGCATTCTACCCATTAGGAGCAGTGAGTGCTCTTAGTAGTTAGGGGTCAAGTGTCCTGCTCAGGGACTTCTGGGTGATGTTTTTGTTTTTCTTTCGCCGACCTCACGCTGAGCACTTGGTGGGGCGCGGTTCTTGTATTCTTGTATTTGTTTTACTGAGAATAAGGTTAGAAATAAGTTTAGGGTTAGGCATAGTTTTACTGGGGTTAAGTTTAGGAATAGGGTTAGGTTTGAGGCACCGTTTTACTGAGGTTAAGGTCAGGAATAAGGTTTGGTTTAACTGTTGAAGCAGTTTACTTAGGTTACGTTTGGGAATACCAGGCTGAGCCGTTCCGCCGGCTGTACGCCCGGGGTGACTGTGTTTTGAGGCGAGCTTTCCAGTATTCGATCATCTCACCTTGTTTATAATTCTAGAGCCAAATGAGCCTTATGGAGAATATGGACTAAATCACAAACAGTTCGACCAAATATTGCACTTTAACTTATTTTACCATAACGATAATTAATATCAATTGTCTTACATTTTCCAAGTTGGGAGCTTGTAGTTCTGCAATTTTTTTGCAAATCAATGTATAAAATAGGGCTTAAGCCTTAGAGTAATAAATAAGTAAATAAATAAAAAATAAAATAAAAACACGCATGTCATATCAGAATATTCCAATATCCATCCAATACTTAGCCTCATATCATAATATATGATAATATATTAAAAAATAAAAATGATGATACCGGTGATAAAAACTCACAGTGGACGCCAGTCTACTTTGCCTTGGCAGAGGTCACGTAGCTCACGATGCCCGGCTCGGGGATGTAGTCCTGCTTGTGCTTGTATAGCGCAGGGTTGCTTTTCAGAGCGTACCAGCCCAGGTGGATGAGACCCAGACTTGTTCCCATAACAATCAGCACCTTATTGTTCTGCCAGAAGCCCATGATGCATGACGGTAGGACACGCACACGACTGCACAAACGACAACAAAGAGCATAGTTACCACTTGTCTAGGGCTGACTGATATGATGATAAATGATTGTCAACTTGTCTTTACCTTTTTTTTTTTTTTTCAGTGACCCTCAGTTTGATATGAAATAGCCTATTCCATGGACCCTTATTTGATAATACTTTTTTATTTAACTCTGAGTGTACAAAAATGTTCCCTCAACCCTGTTCCCTCATCCCAAAATAGACCCCATGTTCCATCAGCCCTATGTAATGTTGCAAACCTTTGTGTGAGCTTGTCATTGGCTAAGGAAGAACTGATTAAATTGTATTAGCCAAATAGGCCAAAATCACAAAAAGGTGAATAACTTCTAAACAAATTCACACAGCACCACAAAAACTTGGCCAGAAATGGTCACAAGGAACTGATTAACTTAATTAAGTTGAAGTTGACCAAATTCAGTTGGGCCACTACAACATTTTGTGACCGCTGCAATCTGATGGTTGTCTGAGTGTCATCTGAGTGACATCTGGACAAATTTCTAGTTCTAAATAGTCTCAACATTGTATGAGGTTGTAAGTCATTATAATAACTCAATGTCTTACCACTAATGTTTTCTATAAAATAATGATTTGTCGATCAGTTATCTGAAATTGACGGAACATAAAGCCTGTGTTTATGCATATAAAGAAAACTTTAGTGTAATGTGGAGTCGTGATAATCTAGTCTCTCTCATATATATATATATATATATATATATATATATATATATATATATATATGTCATGTCATACATGATTATAAACCTTTATAACGAGTGTTATAGTTATCTGACTCCATACATCACAAGCACATTATACATTTTATATAATGCATTATAAAGGCTGTAACTTGTAACAGGTGACCCCAACAGCACATTATGGAACTGATATGATATGATGCTGAGGGAACATAGGGTCTATTTTAATTTGGGATGAGGGAACACAGGATTTAAGGGAACAAAGCTGCCTGAGAGAACATATAGGCATGATCCCGAAGGGTCCACTAAGTTCCACTATATTACAGACAGTTAATATAGTTAATGTTATTCTATAGTACTATAGTTTGTTCATATTACTTTTGATGCATTAATGGTAACCCCCCACACACACACACACGCGCGCGCCGTGACGCGCGCGCTACACCCGTTTGCATAAAGAAAAACTACATGTCTGCACTAAATAAGTAAATAACAATATATCTACATTTCTGAAGGGATTTAAATTAATGTCACTCTAAGCCATAATGAACAAACTGACAACTGTTCTCACCTTCAGCAGTCAGCTGTTTCTGTTCAATCACTTCCGGGGTCCGACTTATGCGGCCCTGCATGATGCCTGTTCATAAATGTAAATATAATATCAATCCATGCCGTTATTAGCTAGTGATGGTATTATGGATTGATAACTTGAAAATTGTGTAAAGTATAAAAGGGTCTAAGTTGTTTCAATTGCAGCTACAAAGAATTATGTAAAGGTAATCAAATCAGTTGCTGATATTGAAGTGCCCCTCGGCCAATCCAACAAATTCTGTCACAGCCTAGCCTCGGTCCCAGGCTCACTTAACTGCGAAAAGGTCACAGCCATAGAGTAGAGTTACGACATTGAGGGGGCAGGAAACTGTCTGAGAGGCTGAGCGCTCGAGGGCTGTTCCCTCAGCACTACGCTCATTCTGTAGCTCCGAGATTAGGTCACACTGGGTCACACCCACGGCACCTCCCACCGCGGTTCAGAAACGGCGCATGTTTCCACAAGGAACGCTTCTTACCCTTTTCTGCACAATGAATCCAAAAAGTGAAGGGCTACGAAAGTTTTATACTAATTCAAACTTAGGAACGGCCAAGAAACTCCAAGTTTAAACGGTTAAACGAGCGTTTAAAATCGGTTGTTTAGTCAGCCGCTTCCATGTTTACCAAGGAAGTCGTGCGTGTGCATGTCGACTTGTCGAGTGAACTGAAGTCAAGTCAGTTGGAAATCTAATTCCACATTCGACCAGGGGAGGCGCCGGAGAGGCGCTAAAGCTTTTCAACTTCCAAAAACATGCTGAACAACCGATTTAAACGCTCGTTTAACCGTTTAAACTTTTCTTGGCCATTCCTAAATTTAAATTAGTTTAGCACGCTAGTAGCCCTTCACTTTTTGGATTCATTGTGCAGAAAAGGGTAAGAAGCGTTCCTTATAGAAACATGCGCCGTTTCTGAACCGCGGTGGGTGTGACCTCATCTCGGAGCTACAGAATGAGCGTAGTGCTGAGTGAGGGAACAGTGGAGCCATGTAGTGGAGAGTGACAAGCTGGAGTTTGAAACATTGTTTTCAACGAGGGCGGCGCAAATATCAGCAGTTGTAGGCATGTGTGCAACATGACAACTGGTTTAAATTATTATTGTACAGTGACTGTCAACTAAAGTCTCTGTAATGTTTATGTTGTAGCCTAGGCCTAAAAATCACCAGACCCTCATGGGTCTTCAAAGTATTTTTGCTGACCGTGTTCTTTTGGTTGACCTTTTTGATAACATTGGTAGCCTTTTTATCACAGGAAAGATTTGCCTCCAGGATGGAATCTAGGTAGGTAATCTTCTCGTCTTTTTTCCCCAGGTGTAATGAAAGTTTGTTATCAGGTGCAGATTCTACCGAGTTCATGCAGGGCCTTTTTAACCTGCGCAGTCTAATCCTGGCTCATTATATGGTGCTAATTTGTCCCTTTCCGAGACCAGCAGGGCAGAGTCATCCACGAACACGAGCAATTTTAGTCACAATTAACTCACAAGCTGATGTCATGTCCTTGTCGTTTACATAAACAACATGACATTCTATAATCTCTGTTTAAATGTTAACATAAGTAGGCTATGACTTGTTACGTGAGGTACGTCGTAGGCTATACTGATTTTAATTTACAATACAGGGCTCAGGCTAGGCATTTAGCAGCCAAGTCTCTGAATGGGCGATCACTAATCATCATAACTCCTGAACCAAAACGTATTCCAGATGTTGTCCACAAGGGGGAGCTGGTGATTTATATTTATAACAAATTCAGATTGTTATATAGAGCAGTGGTTCTCCATGTCATGGTCATGGACCCCCAAATTGACACTAATTAGCCCACTGACCCCCATTTGAAAAGATATGCCAGGGACCCCCATAAGAGAAGATTTTTACGGCTGTAGCAGTGATTTTCAACCCGTTTGATTTCAAGGACCCCCAGTTTGACATGCATTAGTCTACGGACCCCCATTTAATGGCATTTCTATCTCTGGGACCCCCAATTTATATTTAAATCAATGTTAATTTAACTCTGAGAGTGTACAAATGGAACCAAATGGACCCGTATGTGGTTCCATTTGTACACTCAGAGTTACAGACCCATAAGGGTCCATTTGGTTCCAAACTATCATTTAGCTGGGGACCCCCTGGAACTCCCTCAAGGACCCCTGGGGGTCCCCGGACCCCAGGGATCCCACAAATCACATTCATATTGTAATGTTAATTTAATAAATTAACATGGGAGAATAACAGAATGAGAGAGTATTGGCACATCTACTGGATGGCTGGGGCAGGACCAAACAGTGGATAAGGCATATAAAAAATAGAAGTCCGCACACTGTAACTTTGTAAAGCCTTGACTGGGAGCTTTCAAAGTTACAGTGTAACTTTGTAAAGCAAGTTAATCTATAATCTATAGATTAAGGTTTCTTCATCAGAATGCTCAAGTTAATAGGTACTTGAGAATCTACCTCCCTTTCGATGCTAGAGCCCTCCCTGGGAGATGGAGTGTTGAGGTAGAGCACAACAAAGTACTATCAGCTCGCAGTGCTTACCACACATCATGCCGCTTAGTTGCTAGCTACTCATAAAATGTGAGTACTTTTTCCATTTCCCTCCAGCCCATGGAGAAGCATGAAAGACGGCTGCCTCAGGCTCCCAGGATTTGGTGTTGCGTCAGATGGTTACCAATGTTCAATATTTACCTCTGAGATGCAGTGGTGTAGAATTAAAAGTATTGACAATTGGAAATACAGAAATAAAAAATGTAATTAAAAAAAAATACCAGAGACTGATCAACCTCTCAGGCGGTATTGCAGTCGCTGTACCGCACTGTTGTGACGAAAAGAGAGTTGAGCCAGAAGGCAAAGCTCTCCGTCTACCGAGCAATCTTCGTTCCTACTCTCACCTATGGTCATGAAGTGTGGGTCATGACCGAAAGAATAAGGTCGCGAATACAAGCGGCCAAAATGATTTTTCTTCGACGGGTGGCTGGCATCTCCCTTAGAGATAGGGTGAGAAGTTCAGTCACACAAGAGAGACTCGGAGTAGAACCGCTGCTCCTTCGCCTGGAAAGGAGCCAGCTGAGGTGGTTCGGGCATCTGGTTAGGATGCCTCTCGGGCGCCTCCCTAGGGAGGTCCTCGACGCACGTCCCACTGGGAGGAGACCCCGGGGCAGACCAAGGCGCAGTTGGAGGAAACACATCGACTCACTGGCCTTGGAACGTCTCGGAATCCCCCAGGAGGAAGTCACTAATGTTGCTCTGGAGAGCGAAGTCTGGAGCACTCTGGTGGAGCTGTTGCCCCCGCGACCCGACTACGGATAAGCGGTTGAAGATGGATGGATGGATGTTCAACCTCTCAGGTGGTGGCTGTGTAGCATCACAGGATAATGACAGAAGGGGATTCCCCACATGTCTCCCAGGGTGCACACAGTTTTTTGTTGCGTTATTGTCAATGATGTTATTTACCAGGGAAATGTGAGTGTTGGGAGGGAAATGTGTGTGCTATGTGGTGTAACCATGTGGTATAGTGTCAATCATGGGAAGCACCCCCCTTCTCCAATTGCGTCAGGATTGGTTTGGTTTTGTGGTTGAATTATAAATAATAATAATAAAATAATAATATATAGTTATAAATAATGGCTCTGGGTCCACTAGTAATTACATGATTACATGACACTTTTATGATCAGTAATCTGAATCTTAGACATCATGGTGCTGAGTTGTTTTGCATCTCATTATTCCACCTGACCAGTCATCATTTATATGTTGCATAATGTATTAACTATTAATTTACCCAGGAGATCCACTGTTACACAATCTGTTATAAGTTATTGCACTCTCTCCCCCTCCCTCCCTTCGGTGTGTGTGTGTGTGTGTGTGTGTGTGTGTGTGTGTGTGTGTGTGTGTGTGTGTGTGTGTGTGTGTGTGTGTGTGTGTGTGTGTGTGTGTGTGTGTGGTCAGGGTAGGAATTCAAACTTGGATTGATGAATAAGGAATTGTTTCCACATAAGTTTGTGTTGGTTCTCACAGTGTGGCGTTGACAGGCCGCTCTGCCTGTCATTGTGATTGTAACACTGGGGGTTTCTCTTTGTTTCTGCCTCAAGGACATGAGCTGCTCCTCCAGCAACAGGCCCAAACGCGGCACAACGCTCTCCAAAAGCATGTAGGATTAGTTCCACATCCACAACCAGGCAGAATCGTATGAGGAATCTCCTCCGGCACGTGGTGCAACGAACCTACCATTGAACCATTAACACTGATATACAGACAGAGAGGTCTTGACTCTTAAATAGACACGGAGCGGTGCAACGACACACTGCAGAACATTTCCCAGAGCAGGAAAACATGGCTCAGTGACTGGTTGTTTCCAAAGATTACATTGACTTTGGATTTGTTCGCCAGCGATCAAAATCATGGTGGTTGAAGACTGTTAAAGTTAAGGCCAGACCACACCAATGCAAGGCGCAACTGCTTGCAACAATACAGTTTTAAGGCCAGTCCACACCAATGCAACTCCTTGTAACTGCCATTAATTGGGGATAATGGATGCAAGTAGTTGCATGTTCAAGGAGTTGCATTGGTGTGGATTGGCCTTTACTGAATTCAATGTTAGATCTAACTTACGTGGTTTGATGCTATCTTGAAGTTAGTTTGAGGTTAACTTGACATTAGCTTGAAGAAAGGGGTCCCGATAATATTTAGCATCAGGTTTGTGTGTGTTTATATAGGCGCTCTGTGAGGAAGAGAGACTGTGAGGTTTGATTATGATTATGATAGAGACATCTATCACAAACAGGTCACGTTCCGTTCCGATGTGGCAGTATTGGGTCGGGTCTGAACGTTGCAGTTACCGACCGGGCTATACTGTAGGTTTCAGTTTGATGCTTGATCCAGACCTTTAAAGAGCTTTACCTCCACTTCTCAAAAGGAGATTTTCCACAAATTAAAAAATGGAATTCTCTTTGACATGTTGTTGTTAAACATCCGCATCATTCTGCTTGTAAATGAATAATGTTTAATTTTTACAAGCTTATTCACTTATTCTTATCTGATTCCATGCTCCATAATGACATGGAATAAGAAACTCTCTGTTCAATCTTAAGCACACCACAGATTGATAGAATAGTTGTTGTTGTTGTCGTCGTCGTCGTCGTCGTTGTTGTTGTTGTTGTACAAATTAAACCGATGGATTTTGTTTCCATGACAACATAAACACATTATGTTGGGAGTTTGCAAGAACCGTATAAAAGCAGCTCCGAGGTCGGTCCTTAAAGTCAATTAATGGGTTTATAAGGAGAGGCTGGAGAAAGGATAAATTAGCCACATTGACTCTCATTGAATGCTATTGAAGGATCCGCTGACAGGTGGCATTCATCTGAGAGCTGAATGGAGTCTTAACAACAAAACAATGAACCATGAGGTCAACACATGGCAGGCTTATAAAGGCTAATAGAGGGCCTTATATTCATGAGCAGACTAAAACCCCACATCCCTTCCCCTGCTCTCCTCATCCCGTCCTCTCCTCATCTCTTCCTCTCCTCTCTCCTCCTTGCCTTTGTGTCTAGGGCTGTAAAGTTTCTTAAGACCGTTTGTTCCATGCCTATCCAGTATAAAGATTATGGTAAGGAGGCAGCTCTGTGTGTGTGTGTGTGTGTGTGTGTGTGTGTGTGTGTGTGTGTGTGTGTGTGTAATGTGTGTGAATGAGCGATATCATTGTTCTGCCGCCTTGAAATGGCAAACGGCAGACGGTTCACCGATCAATTCAGGACATCCGCCCCCCCACGGTATTCTGTGTGTGTGTGTGTGTGTGTGTGTGTGTGTGTGTGTGTGTGTGTGTGTGAGTCTCTCTCTCGCCGTCAGGCGGTGTCATGCGTCACGGACACCACGGTAGAGGACGGTTCCTTTCCACTCCCTCTCTCATTCCCATTCATGACCGTTCAGGGCAGGCCGCCATTGTCCCACACACCCTGCCGGTCATGATCAGCCAATAGGAGGCCAGGCGTGGACGAACAACATAGCGATGCCCTCATAAAAAGCTCTTTAGGTGTCTTTAGCACGGAAACCATCTGTGCCTCTCATGCAGCGTGAACAGGATCATTGAGTCTCACAGAGAGTCTCGTGAATGGACTCCGTTTGTGTTCTATAAGAATGGTTTCACAGCACATCTGCCCGTGTTCCATTCACTCCCATTGAGCCTACCATCATTTAGCACACTCAATTAAGCCCTCATAATCCCTTTATTGAAAGCGCGGGGGGGCTCTGTGGAACACGGCAGTGTAACCCCCATTGCCCCTGCGTGGAAAAGTGGCAACAAATGAGACTTTAGTGAGCGTTTTGTTTGGAAGGGGAGGGAGTCTCGGTTAGAGATTGATGTGACGAGATGCACTGGCTGTGGTAGAAAAGGAGTGTGACACCGCAGCTGCTGATAATCCGCTGGCGTGCTCCCTCGGCTATTTTCCGGCCATTGTTCTCCTGGCTTATGGGCCTGCCTTTTCACTCCACTGTTACAATGAATTAGAGCAGTGGTTCTCAACACCCCCCGCCCGCCCCTTTGCTCTGGACCGTTAGCGTATTATTATTTCAAGCAATTCTCAAGGACCACCCCAGCCAACATCACCTCCCCACAACATTATATATCGCATAATAAAGTCATTTAGGTTTCATTTATTTTGCGGTGGTGTGAGCTTGTAGATCAGCCACAGTGTTTTCAGCTGTGCGACACCGATCTAGCCAGATGTATGGATGGAGGATGGAGATGACTGGAATGGACACGCCTCATCAGTCTCATGTACAATGTGTTGTGAACTCTTTTGCACCTTAATGTCTAATCCCATGTGCATACCTGTAGTTTGTGGACCTACACAGTATACCGAAGTGTTACCACCTTTATATCTAACCTAATGCACCAGTGTACGTACAGTATACATGGTGCTAATGTGGACATACCCAAGAGTTACACCTCACCTTATGTCTATGTTTTGGAGGGCCTCCTATGCCCAGCTTTGTGTAATTGTGTACCACATTTGTGATGTTGTGATTGTCCAGTTTTGTGTGTATGTACAGTATGTCCCACATAGTGATGATTTGATTGGCTGAGCAGTGAGCACAGAATGTGTATCACATTTGTGTTGATTTGATTGGCTGTGCTTGATGATGGTGATTTGATGATGTACTGTATGATGATAAAGCTCAAACCACACCAATGGGTTGCCATACAACTCCTTGCAACCAAATGGTTGCGAGGAGTTGCATGCGGTTTGGGCCATTGAATTGAACCAGTTGAATCACTCAACGTGCAACAGAACATATCACACCGCTGGGACCAACACTAAAACCGTCTCGTCCCGTCTCTTTGTGTGGTTTGAGCTAAAGAGCCCACTTCACACAAGTGTGATTCTTCTTTACGGTTTGACTCTCTTTTATTTTCTTCTTTCTGAAAAAAAATATTTTACCCACTTCTTTACACCTGTTAACCTGTGATGTGGCAATATAAAGTGGATGATATAGACATAGGCATACACTGGACCTATGGTGGACTTATGGGCTGTATGTAGCGGTGTCCATGAGGAGTAGTTTTAGGGGTTCAGTGCACCTTGCTCACAGGCATCTTGGCAATGCCCAGAAAGTGAACTGTCACCTCTCCTGCCAGTCCACACTCCATACTGGAGTCCATATCAATCAATACAGTATATGGACTGAGCTACTGACCATAAACATCCGTTAGGATTCATATCATTGTATTCATTGATAGAGGTATTGCATTGAATGAAAAGAATATCATATGGTTTGTAATGTGTCTATTTCAAAGTTGTGCCAAGAGGAAGTTATTTGATTGAGTGAATGGATGATGAAGTCTGTAGAGAAATGCAGAGCTTTTGATTATCCATTGTGATTTGTGAAGACTACCCAATACCATGGTTTGAAAAATGAGCTGAAGCTTGTGAAACTGGCTGGGATTCTCTTCCTTTGTTATGGTGCTGTAAACAATTATGGCTACAAGCAGCAATCCATAAAACACTTATAGAGTTTTAATAAGCTGTTAAATCCCCTTTCCCAGAGCTGCAGTGACATAGGACTATTTCAGATGAGAGCATGGCTAGCTGTGTGTGTGTGTGTGTGTGTGTGTGTGTGTGTGTGTGTGTGTGTGTGTGTGTGTGTGTGTGTGTGTGTGTGTGTGTGTGTGTGTGTGTGTGTGTGCCTGCCTGCCTGCCTGCCTGCCTGCCTGCCTGCGTGCGTGCGTGCGTGCGTGCGTGCGTGCGTGCGTGTGCAAGTGTGTGTGTTTTTGGTTTGTGTGTGCAGACTTGTGCGTAAGTGTGTGCACTTGCACGTGTAAGAGCGTGTGCATGCATTCCTGTGTGTGGGTATGTGTGCAATGTGCATATATGCATGAATGCGTGCATGCATGCGTTGCGTGTGTACTTGCAAAAGAGCGAGAGTGCGTGCGTAATCGCTCGTGTGAAAAAAGTGAAGAGAGTGTCGAAAAGCTGAACACCAAGTGGCGCAAAACCATGTTTTGACATCTATAAAGAGAGACTTCCAAGACTGGCCGTCTTCCTTCTATGACATCACTGCCAAAAACAAGAATAATTCACATGCCTTGTTTTCTACTGTCAACAGGCTAACAAACACTCCTGTGTCCCTATAGCCTCTTAACTTTCATCCATCAGGGCCTCCTTCTTCACTGACAAAATTCGGACAAAATTAGACATGCAGTCAGTGCATCTATATCGGGTACAGGATATGCGTGTCCACTTAAAGCTAATTCAGATATCATGAGATCTGTTTTATCTGATCAACCATGAAAACTCAGAGGACATTACAACATGAGAAACCCTCCTCCTGCCCGCCTTGATATTCTGCCAACAAGGCCTTTTTCTATAGATGTTTCAAATTGCATGGCCTCAGATCCGCTACAAATTACCAGCAAACTTCTTCTCTTAGGGTTTTTCTTCCCACAAGCCGTAAAAACTGCAGTCATCAAGTCACTCTTAACACTCTCAAGTCACTTTTTGAGGGGCGCTAGCCCCTCCTATACAATACACAGGTTTAATGTTTGTCTTTAGTTCAATGTTTGTTTTGTAAATGCATTGACACTGAAGGGAAAATTTACGTCATGTGTCATTTATGTCATATTTCTCTTTATTGTCAATGGCGTTTAATGTTTGTTTTACATCACCATTACATCACCTAATCTACATGAGTTAGACTTTAATATATTAGCGCCCCTCACTTCACACGGGTGTGATTTAAAAAAAATCTAAGACATATCACCAACAAACAGCTAATAGGCCCATATCTAACTTCCTGTTTGTAACTAAAATCACTGATAATGTCAACAACTGAACAAGTTCTTGGCGATAATCAACGACTTTGATATCTTCCAGTCAAGTATTCAAGTATTCAGTGTTTGTTTTGCAGTCTCATTCTGGGCGGGAACTCCTTTTGGTGTTTTACCCCTTCAGACTTGGAACCCATTTTGGGGTTCTGTACAGTATGTACAGTATTCAAAAATGACTTAAGGTCAGGATTTAGAAGGCCTTTTTAGAATCAGCCTCAGGCCTAAATGGGTTAAATTAAAGCAGTAGCACTATTATGTAACTTTTCTCTTCTACCCTGAAGAGAAAAGTGCTGGAATCTTTACCATTGAGCTAAATTGAGCTGGCCTGCTTGCTCAGGGGATACATTTAACCTTAACTAACCATCAGGTCACAATTTGTGTCAGATTCTGTGTCTGTGTAGGTGAGGCATGGCCTTTGGCACATTCTTAATGTCTAAGAGCAGGAAGACAAAATACAACCAACTATCATTATCATTATCATTATCATTATATTGTATTAACATACTCTACCATACAGATTTGACTGGATTGGACATTTTTATTCATAAAAAGTTACATAGTGAGGCTTTAATTCTCTGTATTAACATCTCAATGCTAACTGTTTTATGTTAAAACCCAGTGACCTGCATTGTTAAAATGTGCTGTGCTGTGCTGTGCTGTGCTGTGCGTGCGTGCGTGCGTGCGTGCGTGCGTGCGTGCGTGCGTGCGTGCGTTCGTGCGCGTGTGTACAGTACAGTACAGTACAGTACAGTACAGTACAGTACAGTACAGTACAGTACAGTACAGTACAGTACAGTACAGTACAGTACAGTACAGTACAGTACAGTACAGTACAGTCATGCTGCATTGAGTGTTAACGGTGCATGCTGCCAGCAGCAATATGTAGCTAAATGTAGCACGATGTCAAACACATGAATGTACAGTACAGTGTCGTGTGAAACCGTCTCCACCACATCCTTTATACACGGCCTGCAGGAGCGATGGCATCCAATTACACCGGTTGGAATTATCACACTGGATAAAGCCTGGAGGGTTAGTGGAATGCATTTATGTGTTCATCTTTTTAAAGTATTGTGTAATGTTATTATGTAAAGTTTTTTTTTTATATAATTCTTGTGCACACTGCCGAATAGTTACAGGATGTAATGTTTGGTTGAATTTTGCTTACAGTATATGCCTAAAACATTACAATTGTCCTCTATAACATTTAAAAAGTAAAACACCTTCAATATTTGATTTACTTTAGAAATCAAATCAAATCAAACTTTATTTGGATATCACCTTTACAACAGCCAGAGCTGACCAAAGTGCTGAACAGAGTAAAACAAGACAGTAGAGCATAGCAATATAAAACAATAAAAAGAGAAAATAAAATATAAAACAGAGCATACAATAGCACAGAGCAGGAAATCAATATACAGGTAAATCAGGTGCAGTTAAAGGCGAGGGAGAACAGATGAGTTTTGAGGAGGGATTTAAAAGCCCCATTGACTCGGCAGATCTAATATGGAGGGGCAGCATGTTCCAGAGTCACCCCTGCTCCTCTTACTAGTCGTGAACTCGACCAGCAGCAGCTTGTCCACAGACCTTAATGCTCTAGATGGGGCGTAGGGCACAATTAGGTCAGAGAGGTAGGAGGGAGAGAGACCGTGAAGTGATTTAAAAACAAATAAAAGCACTTTAAAATCTATTCTGAACTTAACAGGGAGCCAATGGAGAGAGGCCAGAACTGGGGTGATGTGGTCTCGTTTTCTGGTTCCGGTGAGAAGACGGGCAGCTGCATTCTGCACTAACTGCAAGCGCCTAAGTGACGCCTGGTTGATACCAGTGTACAGAGAATAGAAGTAATCAATTTGTGTGGAAATTAAGGCGTGGATGACCATCTCGAGCTGTTTGGGGGGGAGGTACGACTTGATCTTAGCAATAGTTCTAAGTTGGAAGAAACTCGTTTTTACAACGGAGCTTATTTGTTTATTAAATTTAAAATCTTTATCAAAAATGACACAGAGGTTTTTAACAAAGGGATGTACAGTATATTAGTATTTAACGCACCTATGGTGCAAGAGGATGTGGTGGAATGGTGGTCAAAGATTATGATTTCGGTTTTATTTTCGTTGAGAGTGAGGAAGTTGGCATTCATCCAGGACTTGACATCGTGTAAACAGTTAAGGAATGGCTGGAATGCATTATTGGAGTTAGATTTGAGCGGTATATAAATTTGGGCGTCGTCGGCATAGCAATGAAAAGCCATGTTGTGCTTTTCTAGTATAGGGCCTAGAGGTAACATATAAAGGAGAAATAAAATAGGACCCAATATTGAGCCTTGGGGCACTCCACAGGAGAGGGGGGCCGCAGGAGACGCAAATTCTCCTAAGTGGACAGAGAAGGTTCTCTCAGAAAGGTAGGAATGGAACCATGTAAGGGCAGTGCCAGAGAAATAGTCATGATGATGTCATTTGTCCATGTGTGGTCCATGTGCTAATAAAACATTTAAAATATTGTTTTGATGCTCATGTTAACCTTAGGAAGCATTACGTTGATTTTTAGTTAATACATGCCTTCCATGCATTCCATAGGGCTGGACCATACATGGGCAAATGGGGGAATTTCCCCGGTAGGACATCAAGGATCCTTGAAGTTGAGGGTCCCTACTGGACCCCACTTTGAGAACCATTGATTTAACATATGGGACACAGAAGGTTGTGAGTTCCATGTATCTGCAAGAGAAACATTTGTTGTGTTGTTTGGTGTTGTTGCTGGCCTTGCAGCACTGCCAGGAGGTTAGGTTTCTTCCTCCAGGGTGCTGTGTGTTCCTTAGTGACATCTAATTTTGAAGTCATGTGAACACGTGTGTTCCTTAGTGACATCATATTTTGAAGTCACGTCATGTGAACTATATTGAACCCCATTTCAGTCTGGTTTTAGAGCTAGACAGCACAATCACAGCCACTACCTTAATTGTAAATGACATAGCTTCTGCCATGGACAAAAGAAAACACTGCGCTGCATTATTTATAGATTTATCGAAAGCCTTTGATACAATTATGCACTCCTCTTAAATATTTTACACAGAACTGGGTTTAATGTAAATCCTTGCAGGTGGTTTCAGAGCTACTTGGCTGGGAGATCTCAATGTGTGAAAGCTGGGAGAGCCCAGTCAGGGTTCTTACCCATCTCAAAAGGTGTCCCACAAGGATTGATCCTGGGCCCTGTTTTATTTACCTTATATATAAATAACATTGCTTCGACTTTAGATGGTTGTCAAGCACACTTCTATGCAGATGATACCATTATTTATTGCATTGCTGATTCTGTCCAGCTTGCAATAGACAACTTGCAGCATTCATTTAATATACTTCAAGATGCCCTTAGAGAGCTGAAGCTTGTTCTAAATGCTGGAAAAACTAAATTCATTCTGTTCTCTAGGGCCAGGTGAATTGATTTTAATAATTTTTATATTACTACTTTGAATGGATCTAACATAGAAAGGGTTGGTGAATACAAGTAAAGGTAATAGAGCATGCACCTCCACTCTAGCCCAGGTGCTGGACAAATGGCAGTACAAGTGGAAGAAATAGAGCCGCAACACTGGTATGAAAAACTCAGCTCCACTGGTTTATTAATTCAACGTTTCGATCACTGGGATCTTCTTCAGGAATAGTGTGACAGGGAATGGGTGTGCACCTTTATACAGGAAGGGTACCATGGAATATGGCTTGATGACAAATTTACATTTAAATACCATAAACTGTAGACAATCTTGTCTGTAAGGCAAAAAATGTTTTTTTACCGGAACGGAGCTAGTTTCTCAACTCCATGTAGGAAAAGGGTTATTGAAGCAGTCTTTCTTTCTGTGTTGGACTATGGAGATGTCATCTATGGAAAAGCTGCTCCTTCTGTCCTCAAGCCCCTGGATGCAGTTTATCATTCTGCTTTGCGATTTATATCTGGTGAACCTTACAGAACTTATCACTGCATCCTATATGACAGAGTGGGTTGGTCCTCCTTGGCCGACAGGCGAAACAAACATTGGTATCTGTTTATTTTTAAAGCAATTGATGGAACTTTACAGTTGTATATTAAAGCTCTGCTGGATTGGAACCCTGTAACATATAGGACACACTGACTCCAGTCACTGGGTCACACTAAAGGTCCCAAATGTAAACACAGAGGTGGGGAAAACAGGCCAATCACAATCACAGCGCATATTTTCTGGGACGTATCAGACCCGAACATGCCCTCTGTGACGCACACTCATGCTTCCCAAGGAATCTCAGGAAAATTTTGCCCTCTCTCGAGTCTCGAGAACATACGCCCCAGAGTCGGAAGAGGCGTCTACCTTACAATTTACAATTTAGGCATTTAGCAGACGCTCTTAATCCAGAGCGACTTACATTAAGCAAGAACAAAAAGCATGGGAATACATCACATATGTAAAATGCATTTATCGCGAAACATGCGTAAGCTAAGAACGTGACTAGAACATATCTATATAATGACACTATACATATAAACTATAACTAGAACATATCTATATAATGACACTATACATATAAACTATACATATATGCTATACTATGCTGTACATATATACTATGAAGTGCTATGACTACATACAATGCACTTATTGTGCTGTCTTCATGACATGCTATAAGTCTGTTTCAAATGCTATATAAGTCTAAGAAGTGCTGTCTAAGGGGGGTAGGGTAAGTGCTATGGGCCATGATGGAGTCTGAAAAGGTGGGTTTTCAGACTACGGCGGAAGATCGGGAGTGATGCTGCAGTTCTGATTGCAACGGGAAGTGCATTCCACAGTTTTGGGGACAGTTTTGGGGACCTAAAGGGACATAAAGGGACCTTTATGTCTATGATGTGAACATGTGTGTTCCTTAATACCATCTTATTTTGAAGTCTTGTCATGTGAACATGTCTCCTGGACTAGCAATGCAGACTAATGAAAACCACACAGAGTCTAATTACAAACCACGGTTCACTGTGTGTAATGATCATAGACTGTTGAGTACCTGGGCACTGTCACTGTCACGTATGCCCAACACACACACACACCCACACACACACACACACACACACACACACACGTGCACACACACACACACACACACACACACACACACACACACACACACACACACACACACACACACACACATACATGCACGCACACATGCACGCACACATGTACGCACACACACACACTCAGCAGATACTGTAGGCATCTGTGAAGGGGTTCAGTGTCTTGCTCAAGGCATACTTTGACACAGTGTGTGTGCATACGCGTGCGTGTGTGCGTGCGTGTGCGTGCGTGTGCGTGTGTGTGCTTGTGTGTGGTGTGGTCGGGGTAGGAATTTAAACTTGGACCAATGAATAAAGAATTGTCTGCAAATCAGTTTGTGTTCTCTTTCAATGTGTGGTGTTGACAGGCCGCTCTGCCTGTCATTGTGACGCTAATAGAGGGGGGTGAGGGGTGTTGTAGGGTGGGGGGGGGGGGGGGGGGGGGGGGGGCTCTGACCTCTCCTCATGGAGCCTGGCTGTGAACACAGTATTTTCTTCTCAGTCAATCAACTCATCATCACTTGTCACGTTCTGTACTGAACAACCACTGGCACGACTGTCACCATTGGTGGACAGCAGTTGGCACAACCACACTGTACTGGTCAACTCCCAGTGGCCAACAGTAGATAGACGTCTGTGGTTGTACTGGTCAGATCCCAGTACAACAGTATTAAACAGTGGTTGTACTGGTCAGCTCCCAATGATCGACAGTAGAAGACTGCGGTTAACTGGTCAGCTGAGCTCCCAGGTGTCAGTGTGTGTGTATAGGAAATAGTTAATGAAAGCTATGAGATTAATCATTAACAAACAACAACAACAAGTTCTGTAAAGTCTGTAAAGTTGCCACATAGATTTATTTACAGAAAGTACAACGTATTGATATTGTATTTATGAATAAAATCTGTGTTAGTCATGCAAATAAAGTGTTGTTAAAGTCAACAAGGGTGCAAAACCTCATTCCATAAACAAGATAGTGATAAATTGCTCGATCCATCTTCTGTCATTACCAATGAGTATTAATCTGTTGTGTCGTGAGTCTAGCTTTCAATGGTGTCACTGGTCGCTAGCTGTACTAAACACTGTAGCCTCAGAGCAAGCCAACAAACAACATGGCGCCCAGAACGAGTCCTTCTAAGGCAGGCTCTGCCCAAACTCTGCCCATTTCTCTTTCCCTGCCATCTAACACTGGTCAAGAAAGGTCAGTAGAGGTCAGCTTTTGGTTCCATTTGTACTCTCTCTGAATTACAGACCTGTAAGGGTCCATTTGGTTCCATTTGTACACTTTCAGAGTTACACACCTGGCTGTAAAGGGTCCATTTTGTTCCATTTGTACACTGTCAGAGTTATACACCTGTAAGGGTTGATTTTGTTCCAGAGTCACACACCTAAGGGTCCATTTGGTTCCATTTGTAGTTTTGTACACTCTCAGAGTTACAGACCTGTAAGGGTCCATTTGGTTCCATTTGTACACTCTGAGTTAAACACCTGTAAGGGTTCATTTTGTTCCATTTTACACTCTCAGAGTTACACACCTGTAAGAGTCCATTTGGTTCCTTACTATCAATGACAATAATGTAGCTGGGGACCCCATCAGATGTGCCAGACCCCACTGAGAACCACCAGGTAATGCATGTACACAACAGTCAGTCTAGAGCAGGGGTTCTCAACCCGTGGGTCGCGACCCCTCGGGGGGTCGCCAAATTATTTTAGGGGGTCCCCAAATTATTTTCAAAAAAAATAAAATAAAAAAAGTTTTTTTTTTTTTGCACAAGCCTCTCAGATGGACTAGATGGTGACTCATGAGTCATGACTCATGAGACAGACAGACGACCAACAGACAGACAGACAGACAGACAGACAGACAGACAGACAGACAGACAGACATGATGCATGAAGGCAAAATAAAAGGCTGAACAGTTTATTAGAAGCAACGCAGAGGTTTGGAGACATGAAGCCTGTCCTGGCCTGAAGGCTCTTTCTAGCCTGATTGTCAGACTCTTGAGAGCTTAAGAACCAGTGCGCTCAGTCGAATGGGCGGGGTCTATGGGCTGGAAACCAGGCTAGGCTGTCTTATATACTGTAGGCTACATATGCAGGTGGATACTGTATTCTTTACGATCATATTAATGGTAATTGGTAAATGGTGGATTTATATAGTGCCTTTATCCTAGGTGCATTACATTACAATTTACAATTTACAATTTAGGCATTTAGCAGACGCTCTTAATCACATATTCACACAGAGGAAACCATGCAAGGCACCAACCTGCACAACGGGAGCATGGGATTCAGACTCAGAGTCTTGCTCAAGGACACTTTGACACTATAATTACTCTGGGGAGCCCGGGTTCGAATTGGAAATATAGGCCGTCCTGCACTGAAGTTCATTCGGTGATTCGGCTGAGTCTGTATTTCAATTGTCATGTTTGGTAAACTTCCCTGTGTTTTAAACAAGGTCTGACCTTGTTGACAAGTTGCTGTATTCCACCACTGAGCCTTTTGATTTAGAAAGACTCATCAGAAGAACTAAGCTAAACTTGTTCATGCAGAATAAGCTTTGTCTGTACTGTGAGGGAAATGTACAAACTGTACAAACTGTATAAACTGTATAAACTCAGTGCCCAGTGGCCACAATCCTCAACTCCTCCAGCTCACAACATTATACTGTTGTGTACAAGTGTATTGTGGATTCTTGTCTACTCTACTATATACTATTCCAGTATATTATATTCCAATATATTTTGTATAGTGTATTCCTTAGAAATGCATGTCATGTATATCATAACAAAAGAGTTAGATACACAAAAGGTAGAAAAGCTAACCCTAAAAACATTGAGGCTGATTTGAACATTTTCAAGTGGCAATTTCTTTATCTGACTAGTGAGAATGTACATGCAAAGTTTAGTGGAAATTGCATGCTGTGTTCATGATTTGAGACATTTTGTTCTAAACGGAGCACTCTTGCAAACTTTGGAAGCCAATCTTAGCCAATCAGGAGACAGGCGGAGACAGTAATGAACAACAGTATACAACATTATAATCCAAAACCATGTCAGACAGTATACTGTTCACGCTTAAGAACTAATCAGTCTATCGAGTATCGACCAAGCAGAGAGGTCATACTGATAATATTATTACTAGGTTTGTAAGACTGCAGATCTTGGTGAGATCTTCTGCACACTCAAAAGAGGAATTTCTGGATGGTTTGTTGTGGTATACTTGCTAATAAAAATGTATTAGAGGGCTGAGACAAGGCCTGGGAATGGAGCCATGGAGAGCAGCGTGTGTGTGTGTGTGTGTGTGTGTGTGTGTGTGTGTGTGTGTGTGTGTGTGTGTGTGTGTGTGTGAGTGTGAGTGTGTGTGTGTGTGTGTGTGTGTGTGTGTGTGTGTGTGTGTGTGTGTGTGTGTGTGTGTGTGTGTGTGTGTGTGTGTGTGTGTGTGAGTGTGAGTGTGAGTGTGTGTGTGTGTGTGTGTGTGTGTGTGAGCGTGCGTGCGTGCGTGCGTGCGTGCGTGCGTGCGTGCGTGCGTGCGTGCGTGCGAATCCTGGCAGCGTTCCAAACAAAACCATGCCAGAAGGCTGTACATTTTCATCCTCCTTGAAATGTGACCTCAGAAATTGTTCTCTCACACCACACATGTATACAGCAGCTTAGGATGTTAGATAACAGAGCTGAACCACCACAATGCCACAAGCTTTCTCTTCAGCAACGAGGGAAACACTGATCAACTTCACGTTTGGCGCCAAGGTAATTTAGAACAGGGGTTCCCAAACGTTAAAGATATATCTCTCCCCAGGACCCAAACCCAGACTTACAATATGAATTAAAAACGTAATCATGTTACCGCCACATTGTGACGTGTTGTGAGCTTGTAAATGTGCAATTTCTTAAGTTTTTTAAATGTATGGAATTGTATGAATTATACTTTTTTAAGTGTTTTGTGAAATAAAATAAAAAAGCGATATGTACCGGTACTTGTGAGTCCCATAAAAATGTGTCTGGAATCCAAGAATGGCTACTTGACCCCATTCGGGTGATTTAGACATTCTGGAGAGCATAGCAGCTTTCACGCTCTCTACCTCTTCAAAACATGATGACCATGTGTACACGCTTTCAATTCAAACAAGCGGAGAGAACATCAGAGCGCTGCAATTCATGGGTTGAATGCCTTTTATAAACTGACAGTGCACAAGGATCTCCACCCCAGTGTCTTCAACACACTGGTCCCCCAGAGAGGATAATAGAGCCAATTGTCTCTTCGCCGTTCATAAATAATTCATGAGAGTTGAAGGTTTACACCAGTATCTCTGCATCTCATCATCACACATTACATTACATTACATCATATCACAGTTTTTGTACTTTTGTATGTATGTATGTATGTATGTATGTATGTATGTATGTATGTATGTATGTATGTATGTATGTATGTATGTATGTATGTATGTATGTATGTATGTATGTATGTATGTATGTATGTATGTTTATTTTTCTATTTATATGATTTTTTCACTTTTATTTAAATTCTACTTAGCAGACACTCACTTCTGAATCATTAAGTTGGAATCCAGTTGTAAGTCTGAGACAGTTGTGTCACTCTCTCTCGCTCTCTGTCTGTTTCTCTCTCTTTCACACTGCCACTCACTTGTCAATCTGTCAGTCGTTTTGTAACCGAGATGCAGAAAAGATATTCTTCTCTTCTCTTCTCTTCTCTTCTCTTCTCTTCTCTTCTCTTCTCTTCTCTTCTCTTCTCTTCTCTTCTCTTCTGTCTGTCTGTCTGTCTGTCTGTCTGTCTGTCTGTCTGTCTGTCTGTCTGTCTGTCTGTCTGTCTGTCTGTCTGTCTGTCTGTCTGTCCTGTCAGTAGTGTCATTGTGGAGAAAGGCTCATAAAAATGATGTGCCTGAAGGTATAACAATAGGGAGTCAGAACGGAGCAAGGCCTTCAAAGGGCTGCCAGCTCCAACCAGCACTGTAATTACAAAGCTGTTCTGCCTTTTAAAAAGGGGAGCCAGTTAGATAACTGCAGATACCCGGTGATGATCTGCAAATGAATGGAAAACACCACAATGAGACCCTTAAAAAAGGGTAAAAAGCTGGCAGAATGCTGAGCTGGCTGCTTGGGTGCTGTCTGTGGCCGCGAACACACGCCACTCCTGCACTCAGCATCATTTAGCTTAACACAGAAGTATGCTGACCAAAGTACTGAAACATTCTGTTAAGTCCAACGCACGTCAGCCAAGTTGTGGGTGGAAGCAAGGGTCATTGCCAAGCTGGCTTTGCGGTGGACATTTTTGCCAAAATTATATTTTTGCCATTGACATACAAATGACCGGACAATAATGTTACCAGAAACACACAAAGAGTCGTGCCCTATAAATGTATACAGCGCAGTGGTTCTCAAAGCAGGTCGAGATAGTTCTTTGAGGTGGTCCAAAATGGAGCATTATCTGTAACTTTGAGTGTGTACAGATGAAGCCGAATGGACCCATACAGTACACTCTCAGAGTTATGTGGGTCCTTGAAAATAAAACGTAGTGTCATAATATAGCAAATCAGTGTCATACATTTTCTGAAGTAAACCTGGGGACTGACATTCAGCAGTTGATTCTCATGATCAAAATGAGAACATGGGGGTCCTTGAAATTAAAAAGTGTGAGAACCACTGTAAATTGTTGTGGGGTGGTCCTTGAAGATTGTTGAGAATTTGAGAACAAACTGTTCCAGACGACCCTTTCCCCCTGGGTCTCAGGTACTATGTCGTAAAAACCAGCCCAAAACGTGGACTGATAGTATCTTGGCTGTGTCTAGTCAGGAGCTCGTAAAATATCATGCACAGTCTTAGTACAGAAGGTTCCCTGATCAATGCTCCAAATAAAACATTATTTATTCCTCTGCTGGCTGTAGGGGTGCCAACTAACTGGAATTCAAAACAAGGGACATACAAGAAAAATAAGGGGACACCCAGAAAAAGAAAATCTCACTGTACAGTGTTTCTATGACGTTGCTGTCGGGCAGAAATCTCTCATCTCCATATTTTAACTTTTTTGTGATTTCCGTAAATGAATGCCCTACTAAAGGTCCAGTTTATTAAGTCTAGACTAGAGGGTGTAAGTGTTTAACAACCTGAATAGTAGCCTATGTGTAGCTCCTCTGTGTGTTTGCGTGTGCGTGTGGCTGTGTGTGTGTGTGTGTGTGTGTGTGTGTGTGTGTGTGTGTGTTGTGTGTGTGTGTGTGTGTGTGTGCTCGTGTGTGTGTGTGTGTGTGTGTGTGTGTGTGTGTGTGTGTGTGTGTGTGTGTGTGCGCGTGTGGCTGTGTGTGTGTGTGTGTGTGTGTGTGTGTGTGTGTGTGTGTGTGTGTGTGTGTGTGTGTGCGTGTGGCTGTGTGTGTGTGTGTGTGTGTGTGTGTGTGTGTGTGTGTGTGTGTGTGTGTGTGTGTGTGTGCACACACACGTGTGTGTGTGTGCAGACCTGCTGCATGCAGGACTGGTGGTGCAGAGGACCGCAGCAGAGCAAAGAGAACACAATGTGTTTATGAACACAGGAGGCCTTTAATTCTCACCAACTAACTGTCTGACCATAGGGGGAGAGAGAGAGAGGGAGGGAGAGAGAGAGAGACAGAGAGAGGGGAAGGCAGAGCATAAAGAAATAATTAGAAAATGCTGAGACTGTGTTTCAGTCCAGCTGTGGCCCCAAATTACACTGATTGATTGACTCTGTGTGTGTGTGTGTGTGTGTGTGTGTGTGTGTGTGTGTGTGTGTGTGTGTGTGTGTGTGTGTGTGTGTGTGTGCGTGCGCGCGTGCGTGCGTGTGTGTGTGCGTGGCTGTTTTTTTGCAGTTGCTTGTGCTTGTATGCCTGTCTTTGAGTGTGTGTTCTACATGTTTGTGTGGGGGGGTCTATGCATGTTGTATATGTGTGTGTTTGTGCGTGCATGTGTGTGCTAAATGTGAGCATTTGAATGTCAGTACACAACAGATGTAACCATGGCAACTCCCTGCCCTGCTCTAGCCTTCTATTGGTGTGAGTGTGTAATTCGACCTCTGGAGCAATGATGTCATCATAATGGGACAGAATGTCAGGGGAGCAGTCAACACAAGCTTTCCTTTTTCTCCTGCACGTTTCTTTCTTTTTGCCTTAACACACACACACACACACACACACACACACACACACATTGCACTCATGGGATTCATCATCTATCTAACAGTATTGTAATGACGATGTCTCAGCATGGGGTTCTGAGGGGAGGGTACTCCCTGCATTCAGTCATAAATTACATGACATAAAGAACATAAACTTCCCCCCCAAACACATTCCCATGGTAAATGACAATGACAATGAATGAACAGCAATGGTTTGTTTGGCCCCCAGCTCAGCCACTAACAGCAGGGGTCGCTACACAGCCCCCACCTGAGGTGTCCTCCTACTGTCCCCAGTAACACACTCACCTGATGTAACCCGTTTCACTCCTAGGTTCACTTGTTCTGTGTTGTGTGCGTGCGTGCGTGCGTGCGAGACCTAAATTGCTATTTTGGTCTAACACATTTGGGAAAGCCGTATGCCAAATTAGTTTGGTAAAGAGCGGCGCGGAGTGCAGGGCAGGCTGCGTCATCTCTCCTTATTCTCCTATGCATCTCTTTGTAATTTTCCTATAATCAGCAGAAGTGAGTGCCTGCCACTTCCTTGTGTCCATTGTGTTTATATAATTGTATAGTCAAAGAAGTTATTTGTGCCAGGCGTGCGACGTGCGCGATTCCATTTGCTCATTCAGTTCATCACCCCATAGCAGCAAATGGGTTTTAATGATGTCTAAATCTGAACTTTCCGAACTTTCCTTTTCGCTTCATACCGTTCCGTAGAGACGGCCTACACGCACTTCATACCGTTCCGTAGAGACGGCCTACACGCACGATCTATATACCAAATGAAAGCCCTAATTTCCTAGTTTACATATAACTTTTACATAGCAATTTAAAAAATGAGCAAGATTTGAGCGAGTTGTGATTCAATGAAAAGACGAGTGTTCTTAGCTCTGTGCAGGTGGAGAAAAAAAAAGAACGGCACGAGGGGGGGGGGGGGGGGGTTACAGCACAAGTGAGACTTCAAGGCAGCAGCGGGCTTATAGGCTATGAAGCAATATAGCACTAATGGGCAACGCATAAGGGATCTCTTAAAGGCAATGGCACGTGGACTGGTGATTCGTTTAATTATTGTAACGCCCAAACCACACCTATGCATAATATAACGGGTAACGGAGGTGTTTAAGGGATTTAGACAGGTAACCAAAATACCAACTTTAGTGGGGGAACACCCTTTCCCCACTCCTAAATCCCCAAATAGTGGCTTTAGAAAGATGAGACAAAAATGGTCTCAGGTGTTTTTGGGCCAATAAAGTATAGTTTCAGACCGCGACAGAGGTGCGCCGTCTCAAGTGAACTTGAGCCACGAGAGACACCAACGTTGCCGTGTCAAACGTTGCAAAGTTCTCTTGAGCTGACTCAGCACCGTCCGAGTTGCAACCCGATATATAGAATAGGCACAGAATAGTAAATTATTACACCCCCAATGCAATGGTGGTTCGGGCATTTGGTTAAGATGCCTCTCGAGCGTCTCCCACGTCCCGCTGGAAGAAGACCAGGATGAGTTGGAGGGTTTATATCTCCAATATCTGCTGAGACCGCCTCTGGATCCCAGAGAATGAAGTTACTAATGTTGCTCTGGAGAGGGAAGTCTGGAGCTCTGGTGGAGCCCCTGCGACCCGACTACGGATAAGTGGTTGAAGATGGATGGATGGACCCCAAGGCAATGCCAACAACGAGCAATATTTCCACCACGGTCTTCCTGGAATGTGACACATGAATAGAGGCACAGAAGGGGGCGTTGCCAATTGTGTGTGATATCGTGTAGGAAAAGTCCGGTCGCGGTGTGGGCTGGCCTTAAAAGTTAAAACTGTTTTATTGCAAGGAGTTGCGAGTTGCAGTGGTGGGGTCAGGCCATTACGTCCCCTTCACTTCTGACACCACTGCAATGAGCTGGGGATTTCTGCTATGAAGGAAGAGCCATGTGGCTTTCGTCAGCAACACTCTTTTATTTGTAACTCACACGGCAAAAAACAACTCAGCATGGAGTGCTGAAAGGGAGGGGGTGCTCCCTGCACTCACCCCCATGGCTCATGGTGTAACCAAAACACGCAAGTCATAAATGACATGACATAAAGCACAATATACCTCCCCCAAAACACATTCCCATCAATAACACAATGAACTATTTGCAGGGGAATCCCCCTCAGCCTCATGCGGGACACTGACAGTAGTCAGTACTGACAGCACTGTATCTAGGCTATGTATGTATGTATGTATGTATGTATGTATGTATGTGTGTGTGTGTGTGTGTGTGTGTGTGTGTGTGTGTGTGTGTGTGTGTGTGTGTGTGTGCGGGTGCGTGCGTGCGTGCGTGCGTGCGTGCGTGCGTGCGTGCGTGCGTGCGTCCGTCCGTCCGTCCGTCCGTCCGTCCGTCCGTCCGTCCGTCCGTCCGTCCATCCATCCATCCATCCATCCACCATTAGATTGGGTTCATGTGTCTCTAACCCATGTGTGGCCTCAGAGGACAGTGTTATTTGATCTTAATGAAAAGATCTACTTACTCACAGCGATGGGCCCTTGGGGGCCACACCCCCCTCAGTGTGATGTCCCTCCCAGGGAGCAGATGTGACCCTGAAAGGTCATCAGCGACAGCTACTGTCAGACGAGCACTGCAGTGGCTTTTTTAAGCTTTTATTTGTTTCAATTAATCCAGTCGGTCTTGTCACAGTCTGTAAAACTGGCAACCCCAAAGGCAGACACTGAGACACAAACCCAATTCAAAGGGTTTTTATTCACACAAGACAGGAGTGGGAGTCATGCAGGGACCAACTCCAGTTGTAATGCCACAGTGCCTTGCTCAAGGGCACTCCGCTCATAATTCCGACCTCTCATTATTCCGACATCTCGGCAGTCAGACAAACGTTAGGTTAGTGTGAGGTTAGGGTTACTTATAATATTTGAGCCAGTCGGACCCTGTCTGTCTCTAGCCCCCGTCCCAGGCTTACTCCTCTGAGACCTAAGGCAGAGACGGTATCGGTGGAAGTGTCGGGCCAGAACATCCGTCAGATATATTTCCCCCGGATACGATATTATTCCGACCAATCACAACACTTGTTTCATTCACGGAGAATGTGAACTGATTTGTAAAGCATCAACGTCATTTCCTTGAGCAGTACTTCCACCAAAATCACGCAACTTCCGCCTCCAAAACATTATACCGTCTACAGCGTAGGATGTAGGTATTGCCCAGCGTGGTGTCTCTCTCTCTCTCTCTCTCTCTCTCTCTCTCTCTCTCTCTCTCTCTCCTCCCTCTTCACAAATGTGTTATACTGTCATAACAGTGTAAACACAGCTGTAGTTAATTTACACTTTATAGCAGGTACATTTGATTTAGGTTCACGGGCTAACAAGCATTGACAACAATAATAATAATACGGACTGCAATGGAAAGAATTCATTATGACTTTATTGTGTTTTAAATTCCTTGATAATTGCTGTGTGTGTGTGTGTGTGTGTGTGTGTGTGTGTGTGTGTGTGTGTGTGTGTGTGTGTGTGTGTGTGTGTGTGTGTGTGTGTGTGTGTGTGTGAGAATGGTTGGTGCAATGGTGCCTAAGGGCTATCAACTCTATGTATATTAAAAAACCTGTCAAATAAAATCAATGAATCCTTGCCTATTGTCTATTGTGCTTGTTCTTTTGGCATTTTCCACCGAAATCAAATGGGCTCATTATTTTTAATTAGCTGCAGCTGTCTTCACCCTGCTATGACATGCGTGTGAAAAGGGTCCATTCTAATCAACTTTAATGCTTTATCACTACGACAGACAAGAGAAACATTTGGCAGTACATTGTGAAAGTGTTTCACAGAACATATTGGGTTGCCTGGCCATGTGTGTAAGTCCCGGGTTTCGGCCGTTATGATGCGGGGGAGCTTGTAGATGTGCTACTTTTGATGCCTTTGTATGATGCTGTTGTACGATCAAGTAGGGCGTTAATTTATGGAAAAAAACACAAAAGGTTATAGAATATGGAGATATTAGAGGTTTCTGCCCGACAGCAACTTTTGCGCATTTGTTGTGCTCCCTATGGGCAGCGTGCTCTTTGGAGGTCCCTCAACATGTTATTCCAATGTTGGTACGATGGTATATTGCATTCATATAAATATATTTTATATTTTATTTTGCTGTATTTTAAGAAATATAGGCCCTGCCCACAAATGCATTAATACAATTACAGGCAAATTCGCTTGACACATTTTGTAATGGGTGTAGGTGTGCTAGCGATTCAGGCACTGAAGCCTGCATGCAGGCTGTAAACAAACCCCTGTTTGAAGGATGCACAAGACCAATAATTGTGTGCTTAGTTTGGTGGAAAAAAAATCACGTTTTTGTAACCCTAACAGTGATTTGTAACTTTTGTGACGCCCCTTATGGGTGCAAGTGAAATCACTTTTGTCTCTTGACTTCTTTAGATGCCCCTCAAGTGGGACCCTCCCACAAACGTTGGACCACACATGGCCATGGGTCAAGAATTCAGGCCAAAACATAAAGCGGCGGTGTTACAGCGCTAGCAACACCTTGAGGTTCTTCCTGGGCCTACTGGGAGTGTGCATCATCACCTTTATTTATACTCGGAATACAGTTGAGGGCAAGCCCTCATTTTTTTCAATGTAGCCGAGGTTTACAATACACAAAATACAGTCAAAAAACAATACATCAAACAACGTTATAAATCAGGATAAATTACAAAGGAACTTTATACAGAACAACCATCAGTAAAATAGATCAATTAAAGCAGGAGCAATCATGGTGAAAAATGTTCTGGAGCATTCCTTTGAACTGATCGAAGGATCAGGTTCATTCCACGAAGTTGGGCCATTGACAGAAAAAGCTGTTCCTCAGGCCCAGAATACAGAATACAGCCAGGCAAGTATTCTGTATTCTGGGCCTGAGGAACCTTGAGCCTTAAGAAATCACTAGAGCGGGTCTGATAGGTGCTATTGTTCAGTTCCATCATGGAACAAATATAGTCAGGGAGCGTCCCAGCAATGGCTTTATATAAAAATAGGTGCCAATGCTTATCTCGCATCTCGCATGTTCAAAGCTGAACACTCCAGCGGTGTCCAAGATGATCTAATCACACACACACACACACACACACACACACACACACACACACACACACACACACACACACACACACACACACACACACACACATACACACACACACACACACACACACACACACACACACACACACACACACACACACACACACACACACACACACACACACACACAGGGGTGAAAACATAATTGCCCCCTCGCGGCCTGGCAGCCTTGCGGACATAATGCATTATCTTATCAACATTACAGACTTTCTCTGTCCTCTCCTCTCTCTGTTTACTGTCAGTAAAAGTTGAGTCTAGAAGGTCACACTGTGACACTGTCACACTGTGTGACATCCTGGTAGCAGGTCACAGAGAGGACTGCAGGCTATACTACAATGGGGGGGGGTCCATAGCTAAATTAGTTAAGGTGCAGTCACACCGAGCTTTAATTCTGCCTATGCCGGCGGATTCTGCCAATGCTTTTCAAGTACAGTGACAGTATTTGCTTGGATTCTCCATTGATGATGTCACTGGAAGGTGGGTTTCTGAACTGTCCACAGCCCTCCTCTGAGACATAATCGTTACCAAATTATCATCAGTGAGGACCTGTTATATGAAGACGGGTATTGAAAATGGGTGAAGTACTTTTGGAATTGAAAATTAGAATTTAAAGTTTCTCCAAAATAAAGGAAAAAAAAACACTTTCCTACATTAGGCTATTGAATGATCAGGTACCATATGCAATACGCCCACGGACCAGTGGTCCACGGACCAGTTGTAAACCCTTGAGTGTTAGCTAGAATAGCAAATAACCCACAAATACAGTACAGGAGCCGTCCATATTTGAGGTTTGAGTTTACCTTCAACTTATTGTCTATTGGATTGGTCTGGGGCTGAGATACTTTCTCACACAGTGGGGAAACCTTTCCCATCCATGTTCTTCTCACCCAGTTGCTTTTTAAGTCACTTATAGTGTAGTTAGTTTGAGCCCAAAATGAAGTTTGTGTGTAAACGTTCTCATGACGCACGACAACAAAACACCACATTTTGCTCAGCTGTCCCTATTTTCACACTTGAGTCTGTAATTCAAAGAGCTATAAAAACATTAACCCTGACCAGTGACCACCATATTGTATCATAAAATCAACCCACACCCGCGCAGGAGACCAATGCAGGTTCAAATCCGGAGTAGAAAAGGAAAAAAGATCTGAGTGCTTTGTACAGTAGTTCCCACGCATCCCTGCATCATGTGATGGGTGCCGACAGACAGACCTCTGTGTGTGTGTGTGTGTGTGTGTGTGTGTGTGTGTGTGTATGCGTGCGTGCGTGCGTGCGTGCGTGCGTGCGTGCGTGCGTGCGTGCGTGCGTGCGTGCGTGCGTGCGTGCGTGCGTGCGTTTGTGAGCGTGTGCAGGGGGAAGACATTCTGAGACGGACACAGGCATTACCGTCGGACAGAGGACTCATTCACTCTCCCGCTCTTCCCTGGCTGATTGACTTAACCACTTAAACCCTCTATACTTAGTTCAAATCCCTCAACGACAACTATGTTATTTTTGTGAATTTCTGTAATTTCTACACTAAATCTCTTCTAAAAATAAGATACTTATATATCACCATGTGCTATTTTCAGCCAACGTTGACCCCAGAATAGGGATGCTATAGAGGTCAAGCGGTTAATAGTTTCTGTACAGTACACTACACAGAATATCTCTTCCTGGAGGGGAGTCAGCTAAAGGCGCGTGCTTGAGTGTGCGCACGTGTGTGTGTGTGTGTGTGTGTGTGTGTGTGTGTGTGTGTGCGCTTGCGTTTATGCGTGATGTTTAAAACCAACAAGAGGAGACAAATTATGTCATTTGAGGACATGCAGGCTCATTCAGTTCACACGTTCCACACCCCAACTGAAGACAGCCCGAGGACACCGATTGTTAAGTCATCCGAACAGACATCGATAATGGATGATCTGAACAAGCGCTTAGTCATTATCAAATGTTTTTAGTTTCAACGACCCCCAGTTTGATATGAATAAGGCCACAGACCCCATTTCAATACATTTTTAAATCTTTTTGATGGTAGGATCAATTTGGTTCCACTATAGGCCCGTACCTCCTTAAACAGATGAGTATAGGGAATCTGTCTTAATTAGGACCACATGTGGGTTCAAATCCCTGAAGCAAACAGGGAACAGAGGCCAAATGGGAGATCAGGCTCATCCGTTCGTGTCTGCGTGCGTGCGTGCGTGCGTGCGTGCGTGCGTGCGTGCGTGCGTGCGTGCGTGCGTGCGTGCGTGCGTGAAAGTGCATGTGAAAGTGCATGTGAAAGTGGGAAGTGTGACTTTGTTCCATATTATACAACAGGTTGTCTTTGTGTATGCATGTGCGTGTGTGCGTGTGTCTGAAAGTAAAAAGTGTGAAGTAAAATGAGAAGAAAAAAACGTTTTGTTTTAATCAAACAATATCAATATACTAACACCACCTTTGATTGAATTTAAATAAGTACTAACATGCATCAGTGGACTAATCTGATGCATAGTAGAATCAGGTCCAGTGGGGGAAAAAAATGATACTGTTAAGTAGATTTCACAGTCATGCTTGAAGTTGAAAATATACAATCTTTTCAGCTTGCAGCTATTTGTTGTACAAAGCGGCTCTTTGGCGTTCTGCCTCACCACGGTTGACCACATGCTGACAACCACCCCAATCTGTCTACAAACATCAGCTGATCAACCAACACTGTCAAATCCTCGGCGGGAATTTAACCCTGAGAGTGTACAGAATGATGGAACCAAATGGACCTGTAACAGGATCAAGATCAAGACTTGTTTTAATAACCATTCCACATTCGCAGTCGCATTACCACAGTGTTTGTATGCGTCTGTCTCCCTATAGTCTTGCGTTGCCAGACTGTTGCCTTCCGTCATACAGTCTGGAGCAATGGAAGTTCTATCATGAGTATGCCTGTGATGAAGCGGAAGTGGAGCCTCCTCCCCACTTCTGTTTCGTCTTTACAGTCACACACATTTATTCTAATACCAGTAAGATGCCTGAGGTCACGTGCACTGGCCATATATGGAGCGTATCTTGAGTGTACAGGGTGTGATGAGGTCAGATCAAGATATGGAATGTCAGAACAGGTCAGCTCCATATATGGAGATCTAAGGGTGGCAGCAGGGGCAGTGTATTGAATATACATGCAGGGTTTGATGAGGGCCCAGGTACAGGTATAGGGCCGGGCCTTCATTTTCGGGCCTATTGAGAACTCTAGTTTTCGCCGGCTGCCAGGCGCGGCTGCACAAATAACTTTAGGCCGTCACAACTCCGGAGTTGTGGCATCATGTTGTAGACGCCAGGGTCAGAGTGGTGGCGTTGTGTTGTAGACGCCATGGGTCAGAGTGGTGGCGTCGTGTTGTAGACGCCAGGGTCAGAGTGGTGGCGTCGTGTTGTAGACGCCAGGGTCAGAGTGGTGGCGTCGTGTTGTAGGTATTACCCATATTGTACAGATTTCCACAGAAATCTGGGGGTGGCGGGACGCTTGGATGCTTTCAATGGGGTGGCCTGAATGGCTGACGTATACTGTTCAAGCCTCGGTACACTTGTATTGGGGTGGCCTGAAGGGCCGGCCGCATATTGTTCAATCCTTCTTGATATGGTACAGATTTCCACTGGAAATCTGGGGCGGCTGTAACGAAGACTCTCACTTCCATTCACATTATCGAATATGGGAGAGTTGCTCACCGGATATTTAGTCTCCATACATGGGGATATCCGACCAGCACGTTGGGATATATTACATATCCGACTAGCATGTTGGGCTATATGACATATGAAATGTCTAGTATGACAATCCCTATATTTATAGACAACAGATACGATTGGCCTAGTCATCGTGACAAAGCATAGTCGGATAATATATAACTGTGGTCTGCTCAAGGTACGCGGTCAGACGTTTAAGCATCCTGGTTAAGTTCTAATCGGACACCACTGCAGCGGGTTCTAACCTAGCAGTAGTTCGAGCTATTTTATATGGGGATTGGTGAGTGACAGGGAGAGTGACAGGGATTGTGGGTTAGGTGTCAAAAACGCAGTTTCATAGTTAACTGCGACCTTCTGTCGCAACGACCTTTGGTCGCAATAAATAGAAATCAAATTTCTATTTGAGCTTGCTGCTTAGCAGAAATGGAAATAAAAAAAATTAAGTGTAAAGATATTTTAAAATATATTTTTGTGAACGGAAATGGCATCTTCCTTACTCGGATTTCGGGAGATGTAGTTCCAGACTCTATATAGCATTTGGAGATTGTGGAATAGAGTTGTCTGGCTATACACAAGACTATAGTCTCCCTATAGCAAAATGATGCAGGCATACACAGGTGCTTTGGAACCGGAAATGTATTTTTCAACCCCCCCATATTTTTTCCCCATGAATATAGTGATGCCAGAAGCAAAACCAAGATATGAACAGATGCTGCAATGACCACCTAATAGCTACAGTACCAGAGGTGGCAACAGAAAAACAAAATACAATTATCATCTTGGAGGGATAACATGTTTACTTTGTTTAATGCTTTATTTTATACCTTGTCCTTTGAAAATGTCATGCAAAACTAAAACCTTTTTATTTTTTTTAACTTACTTTCACTATAGAAATTCTGTGTACTGTGTACAGATGTAGTATGTGCAGACGGACTCTGCCGTGTTCGCCTCATTTGACAAAACAAAGAGATACTTCATCTAATGGCCTCCTCTTTCAAACACAGAGATACTTCATCTAATGGCCTCCTCTTTCAAA
The DNA here is from genome assembly GCF_951216825.1 of Electrona antarctica. NCBI lineage: Eukaryota > Metazoa > Chordata > Actinopteri > Myctophiformes > Myctophidae > Electrona > Electrona antarctica. The sequence continues at coordinate 34,558,291 of NC_136809.1, read as the reverse complement.
CACACAAGAATGAACTCAGCATTTGTGCCCATTTTTCCTCCCCTCAGCTCACTCTATTCATCTGTGGTCATTTTAGGGTCACAGAAATATGTGTCACCAGAGGTGATCTGCAGGATTGAAATAATTACAAGACAGTGTCCTAGAGTTCTTTTTTTAGGGATTCTGTTAAGAGTAAGGGCCGATTCATACTCCTATTTTACCGCTGTAGTGCCGAAATGATTTCGGCTCATCAGAAATTTTCAGTAGCACCGAAGAGCCGACTTTAGGACGGTACCCGCCCCCCGAACCTCAAATGACGTCACATTGTAGGCTCTACAGAGCCGAACCGACTTTTATTCGGCTCTAAAATAGGAGTATGAATCGCGCCTAAGACATACTCATACAACTCATACAACGAAGACACAAATATAAGGCGAAGACACTGACTGGATTTTAAAGCATGAATGATTATCAATATTCAATAATATTCAATCAAACTATGCACACAATTAAATTGTATTCATTTAAAAAAGTAGCAGATTGACACTTTAACCTTTTGTGTTTTTTCGTGAATTAACACCCTACTTGATCATATACTACAGTGTCACACCAATTTACAATTTACAATTTAGGCATTTAGCAGACGCTTTTAATCCAGAGCGATTTACAGTAAGCAAGAACAACACATGTTAATACATCAAGTAGGCCTACATAAAAATTGTCAGAATCATACGTAAGCTAAGATTCTAATATCCGTTTAGTGGAATAATGATATATACTAAAGAGTGATACAGAGTGAATCTGCAGTTCTGATTGCAATGGGAAGTGCGTTTCATTGCATCAAAGGTAGCAGATCCACAGACCTTATTGCGACCGAAGGTCGCAGATAACTATGAAATCTTGCGTTTTGTCACATAACCCACAATTCCCGTCACTCTGTCATGAAGTCGCAATTTCCGTCACACACCCCAGGCAAGCCCCCAGGTAATCGTGACATCACGTGTCATCAGCCCCCTGGTCACCCCAGGCAAGTTAGAGCCCGCTGCAGTGGTGTCCGATCCGAACAGGCGTGTATATCCATATATGAGGTTTCTGCACTAGTCTGATGTCAGTGCTGGATATCGCTGTTGTCTCCATATATGGAGCTCTAGGTGAAATAATGAAGGCTTTCAAAAAGCAATCTCTACCAGGCATGTCTTCATAAACAAGTCAAGCTGGAGACATACAACAATAACAATCAACTATAGTAATAGAAATCCAACCAGAGGATAGAGATCTCAACAGGGCCGGAAATTAAGGTATGGCTCTACCTGGACCCCATTTTTGTGGCCCGAAGCCCTGCTTGGCACACATTTTACGCCTGAAAACTTGCCCGAAAACTTGAACAACAAACAAACAAAAAAATATATATGTGAAAACGTGAATTTAAAAAAAAGAAAACAAATGAAAAAAAAGTTCTATACATGGGCATTCCCAGCCGATAGAATCCCTGTTATGCCCATATATGGAGATCCTTGACTGTGATCAATATTAAAGCCATGGAAATGCCAATATATGATCATATTGTGACAGTCTCTACTTGATAACTACTTGCCGTAAAGGTCACAGTTAACTATGGAATCATGCATTTCCCGTCAGTCAGTCAAAATCCCCATACACCGGGAAAGGTTCATATATGTGCATGTGGATAAATAGGAAATATATGTCTCTATATAGCTTATGCAATTTATATTTCCATGTGGGGGGTGTGTCAGCTAGGCCGGGAGGTAACAGGGGGTGCATGGCCAAAAAGGTTTGGGAACCGCTGATAATAGTATATAAATCAATAATTAAACAAGAATATAAATTGAATTTCAGTAAATAATTTCAGTAAATAATAGCAGAAGATTCTCCAGGTAAGCCTTGGGTCCTAAAATGTCCAGTGAGGCGTCAAGACGTCAAGTTGCACTCTGAGTTTTATGTTTCTATATTTGGAAACATTGACAATGCCTGTCGGCCAATCACAATGCAAGGTCGGAAATAACTCTGACATCACACCACCAATATACACCTTTGCAGCATGTGTTTTCTTTCAGTTTGCACAGGTTCTTTAATGGAATCAATCCATGACATGACAGAATGACATCAGAAGTATTAACATCCATGGATCCCTCAGCAGGGAGTATGTCAACGCTCCTATTTAATTTTGTCGACGCTAAAAACAAGTTCACCACGTCTGTTACGAATGCTCTGGCAGAAAGAAATACCAAGCCTTTGATAAATGATTTCAAGCAGATTTCCGGGAACGAGACCGAAAGGAAAACTACACTCGATCAAGCGCTGAGGGGAGTCCTGGGAGATCAGATTATCGAGCAGAAGGCAAGCTGCGAGGACTATCTGTCTCTCATCAAACTTAGCATTGATGCAGTCACAGAAGGCATCTGCTCTGCTGCGACTCCGTTCCTCCTGTTGGGAGACATACTGGACTGCTTGCCTCTCCATCAATGCGAAAAGATCTTCTCTTTCGTCGAGGAGAACGTCTCGACTTCCTTTATCAACGGGCAGATTTCCTTGTTGAAGACATGCAACGACCTGTTGAGGAGGCTGTCCAAGTCTCAGAATACGGTGTTCTGTGGGAGAATCCAGATTTTCCTGGCTCGTCTCTTCCCTCTGTCCGAGAAATCGGGCCTCAATTTCCAAAGCCAGTTCAACCTGGACAACGTCACAGTGTACAACAGGTCCGAGCAAGTGCGCACCCTTGGACAAAACCACAAAGAAAAGCGAGATGGAATGGATAGAAGTGACGAGGAGGAAGATGAGGATTCACCTGCACCATGTTTGATTCCGATTGACTTCAACTTCTACAGGAAGTTCTGGAGCCTGCAGGACTACTTCAGAAACCCGGTGCAGTGTTATGAGAAGTTTCCGTGGCTGACGTTCCTTAAGTACTCAGGTGAGATCTTGGCAGTATTCAACAGCTACAAACTGGACGATATGCAGGCCTCTAAGAGGAAGCTGCAGGACTTGAGGACATCTGATGGAGAACGCGTCTATTTTGCCAAGTTCCTTACCAGTGAGAAGCTGATGCACCTGCAGCTCAGCGACAGTAACTTCAGGCGGCACATTCTCCTGCAGTACCTTATCCTCTTCCAGTACCTCAAGGGCCAAATTAAGTTCAAAGGTCCCAGCTGTGTTCTCAGCGACGACCAGAACACGTGGATCGAAGACACGACCAAACTGGTGTACCAGCTGCTGAGAGAAATCCCCCCCGATGGAGACAGGTTTGCCACCATGGTCCAGCACATCCTGAAAACTGAGGAGAACTGGAACGCTTGGAAGAACGACGGATGCCCAAGCTTTGTCAAAGAGAGAACAACAGTAGACGGAAAACCCAAGAGGCCCACCAGGAAAAGACCGGCTCCGGAGGACTTCCTGGGAAAAGGGCCGGACGAGAAGGCCTTCATGGGCAACGAGATGCTGAGCACACTGTGCAACCTGAACCATAACAACAAGGAGGCCTGCCGGTCGAACAGCGTCGAGTCTGCACAGTCACTGGATGTGTTCTTTGCGAATGCCACCGAACAGGCCGACCCCATCAACATGGTGGAGGACGCGTACAAGGACGTGCAGAATGCGGAGTTCGGCTGGCGAGCGCTGCGGCTGCTGTCCAGACGGAGTCCCCACTTCTTCCAGCCCACCAAGGAGAAGTTCAAGAGTCTGCCGGAGTACCTGGAGAGCGTGATCAGCAAACTGACCAAAGAGCTGCCCGCAGAGGAGGAGGAGGATGTCCCCTCCTCCGAGGTGGTCAAGACGGGAGAGGAGGAGGAGGAGGATGGCGTTGATAACGGAGATGTTATTAAAATATATAATTCACACACTAACGAAGATAAAGAAGAACAAAGTGTGAGGACAGAAGAGGACAAAGAGTGTAAACCGGATACGGTGTCACTGATAGAAGGCTCGACCTCTTGAGAGAGAGTTGTGTTATTGTTCACTATTCATTCATTTATTCCCTCAACTTTGGAACACTCACTAGCTTCACCGTACTTTTGTTGAAATCTGTTACACCTTTTGAAATATTACCTTTTTAAACTTTTTATTTAGGCTAATAACTCTGCAGAGGTATAGTTGGGTATAACGAGGTCACATTTACTCGGTTACATTTTGCTTAAGTAACTTTAATGTGACATAACTTACCTTTCACTTTTACTCAAGCATAGCTATTTCACATCTTTGGCTACATTTGTAACTAAATATACTTGTAGCCAAAGATCCAAATACGCTGTCTGATGCATCAAATACTCCGGTAGACGTACTGCACTAAAGACTCTGATAAGGGATACTGCACTAGGTATTCTGATCCTGGGTACTACATTAATGTGAGAAATATTCTGGAATTTACTTCCATGGCCTACTGGCAGCGTGCACAAGACATTTGGTTCAGTGGTTTGTGAGACATCCTCCCTCCTTGCCTTGGACTGGCAGAGATACTGTTGCTGTTGGGTGGAAACCTTTTCCAAAGAAGTGTAATGATGGAAAGTATTTTGAATGAATAGCTTAATTAATGAATTGCTTAAATAATTGAAAGTGCTTATACCGGCAGGTTTTATACAATGTGTGTGTGTGTGTGTGTGTGTGTGTGTGTGTGTGTGTGTGTGTGTGTGTGTGTGTGTGTGTGTGTGTGTGTGTGTGTGTGTGTGTGTGTGTGTTTTTTAGATTTTAGCTATATATAGCAACTTAAGAAGTTCTCAAAAATAGCTGTCTTGAAAAATCTTGAATCATATTTAAGAACTTATATTTTTGAACACAAATCTTCACTTCTGGGCCAAGATGGGGCCAAGATGGGGGGTCCGCAGCCAAATACATATATAATTTCGGGGTCCTTGGCATGAAGAAATATGAGAACCACTGATTTTGAAGGCATTTTGTCTTGGTGGGTTAAAGCTGCACTGTGTAACGTTCCTCTTCTACCCCAGATTTGAACCCGGTTTCTTGCGCAAGTGCTGACATTTTTACAATTGAGCTAATAGGGCCTGCCTGCATGTTCAGGGGATAAATTGAACCTTTGACCATGTCAGATCCTGTGTCTAGGTGAGACATGACCTTTGACACAATGTACAGTAAATGTCTCAATATTATATTGCCATACAGACTGGACAACATTACACAAAAGGTTACATAGTGCCACTTTAAGAGAATGCATATACATTCCTCTGAATACAGACCATTTAGCAGAACAAGGTCTAATGTTCTCATCATCAGTGGCAGTAGAAATTCCATAAATAACAAATATGAATAATTAAGAAGTAGTGTGTAGTGAAAATAGCCCATGTACAAGCTTGCAATGTTAAGCGATTTGCCTGCAGTGATGGAGGAAAACTAGTTGTTTGGCTATTTACAAAATAACTAACTAAAGTTTTCAACTAAATGTAGTGGAGTAAAAGTATAATTTGGATCCGAGATGTAGTAGAGTTGAAGTAAAAGTAGGCCCTATTGGAAATTGGAAGTCCAGTACTTGAGTAAATCATGTACTTAGTTACTTTCCACCACTGGTTTTCATCTTGTTTGTGATGGAAAGTCAAAACACAAGGGGGGGAGGGCTGCAGTCAGTACATGAAACGGGTGAATCATTAAAGATAAGCAGCATGCGGGGAACTCCGATTGGCTGCAGATTAACCTACTGTTTCAACGACCCTGCGGTCGGACACACAGAGGTCACAGAGGTCGGAGACAGAGGGGGTGCGTGGGAACTTTTCACACAGCGGAGGAGCGGAGGGAAGGCATCGACCTCGGAGATCACAACGCGTTATTCGTTTACAGATAGACGGCAGGCACACTGGGTTTTTTTTTTTAAAGGTACAGTAAAAATGATATTTTGTTTGTTAAAAGTACGTTTTAAATAGCTCTATATTGGGATACAGATCATTGCTTTGGAGTTCAGGGTCTCTCGAACTCTTTATCAAAGTGAAAATACATTTTCAGGCCAGGATAGCAATTTGTTTTAAGATATTTTGGGGGGCTTTTATTGATAATACCAGTGGAGATTGACAAAAAACGGGGAGAGAGAGAGACGGGGAGTGACACGTAGCAAAAAGTCACCCTGTCAGGCTGCATTAGAGCATGTAGTATATTCACCTGGACCGCTATAGGCCGGTAACATGTCATTGGTCCTGCATTAGAGCATGTAGTATATGCACCTGGACCGCTATAGGCCGGTAACATGTCATTGGTCCTGCATTAGAGCATGTAGTATATGCACCTGGACCGCTATAGGCCGGTAACATGTCATTGGTCCTGCATTAGAGCATGTAGTATATGCACCTGGACCGCTATAGGCCGGTAACATGTCATTGGTCCTGCATTAGACTCTACTGCATACATTACATGCTCTAATGATTAGAGCATGTACTGTATGCACCTGGACCGCTATATGCCGGTAACATGTCATTGGTCCTGCATTAGAGCATGTATGCACCTGGACCGCTATAGGCCGGTAACATGTCATTGGTCCTGCATTAGAGCATGTATGCACCTGGACCGCTATAGGCCGGTAACATGTCATTGGTCCTGCATTAGAGCATGTATGCACCTGGATCGCTATAGGCCGGTAACATGTCATTGGTCCAACCTCCCGTTAGTCAGACCATAGCCTCGGAAACCCCAAAGTTTTTATTTCCAGGAAGAAGAAAAAAAAGTCAGACCGTTAGTCAGACCATTAATAACACCCAATTAATATCCCAAACCATAACCTAACCCTAACCTCACAGGAAGCCACGGGTGATTTTGAACCCGCAGCACAGGTGAGTCTTAACCGGCCACGCAGGTCTGACTAACGGGATGTCTGCCAGCGTGCGCCCTGCCAGGCCAGGGTACCAATTTCATCAGGGGAGAGAACTCATACATACAGGATACATGGAGGATAAACAAGTGAAATTGGAAGAAGTGAAAGAGAATACTGTACTCGTACGTACTGTACTGTACGCCTCCAGTGACGCTGCTCAACAGTGCCACCCAGTGGTATTAGCGAGGTGTTTCATGTGTCCGTGCTCGGACACATATCCGTGCTTGGCTATAGCACCACTCCAAAATGGAGATACCTAGGTTTCTTCCCGACTATAACTGGTTTGAGCCGGGATGAATGTTTGCGTTGCTCAGCAGGGAGGTGTCGTGGCCTCTGGGAAGTCACTGTGAATCCTGGGTAATAGGTGTTTTATCATAGTGCACCAGTAGAATCCAATTAACAATTTACTATAATTGGGTGATAATTAACAATTATTATCCTGATTGGGAGTCTCTCTTCTCTCTCTCTCTCTCTCTCTGTCTTTCTCTCTCTCTTTCTCTCTATCTCTATCTCTATCTCTTTCTCTCTCTCTCACACACACACACGCACGCACACACACACACACACACACACACACACACACAAACACACGCGCACACACACATGAGGGACACGATCAGTCCTATATCAGTCACAGCGTCATAATCCACCATGAGGGGATGGGCCTTTGTTACAGCTCTCTGAGTGTCTCGAACGCACGCACGCACGCACGCACGCACGCACGCACGCACGCACGCACGCACACACACACCACTAAAAGATGAATAATCTATTCATGGGGGAAATAGTCCAGCTGCTCTAATTTGAGAATAAAGAGCAGCCACCTTTGTTCACCTCACACACAAGACACCAACCCCCATTCACACCTCCTCTCCTCTCCTCTCCTCTCCTCTAGCTCGATCCTCTCTCTCTTCTCTCACATTGCACAGCTGTTAATCAAACCAGCTGTAAGTAACCACTGGTTTCTGTGTCTGTGTGTGTGTGTGCACGTGTAAGAGCGTGCAGCTTGTGTTGAATGTGAATTGCAGATGTGATCTATTGCAGTCCCCCCCCCCCCTCTCTGGAAATCATATAGTCTGGCAAAATATCAAACGTTATTCCATCAACAGCCTCCTTGTGCAGAACGATCCGTATTACAGTTTTTCATTGTTAACACACAACAATTAAAAACTTGGCATAATTTGCAGAACCTTCACTTCATGTACCTAATCGCTCGACATTTGCACTACATCACACTCCCTTATCTGCATTAGACTCTGACATTTGGTAAATATAGCTGATCTACAAGCTCACAACCACTGTGTCCGTACGTGGACAAAATGTGTGTCTGTGTGATGTAACTTGTCCATCATGGCAAATCTTTGATTAAAAAAAATACACTACAATGACTACATACATAAAAAAACACCTTTTTCACATTATAATGTTCTTATTTTGCTAATGTAATGTGCAATGAAAGTACTAATTGACTGTTAATGACTACTTGTAAGACCCAATTATTGAAATCCCAAACACAGTATACTTCATGCTCCATCGATGCCTGTATGCAGCCAGTATACAGTGACTACTTGGACCATGTTGTATTGATGCCTACATGTATGCAGCCTGTATACAGTGAATACTTTGACTTGTCTTGGACCATGTTGTATTGATGCCTGTATACAACCTGTATACAGTGAATACTTTGACTTGTCTTGGACCATGTTGTATTGATGCTTGTATGCAGCCTGTATACAGTGAATACTTAGACTTGTCTTGGACCATGTTGTATTGATGCTTGTATGCAGCCTGTATACAGTGAATACTTAGACTTGTCTTGGACCATGTTGTATTGATGCTTGTATGCAGCCTGTATACAGTGAATACTTAGACTTGTCTTGGACCATGTTGTATTGATGCCTGTATACAACCTGTATACAGTGAATACTTTGACTTGTCTTGGACCATGTTGTATTGATGCCTACATGTATGCAGCCTGTATACAGTGAATACTTAGACTTGTCTTGGACCATGTTGTATTGATGCTTGTATGCAGCCTGTATACAGTGAATACTTAGACTTGTCTTGGACCATGTTGTATTGATGCCTGTATGCAGCCTGTATACAGTGAATAGACTTGCTGGTCTCCAGGTTTTCAGAATAGGTAGAAGACTCTAATTAATGCTGAACTTCTATCACTTTAAAATATTTAGCACATTGGCATTCCATTGACACTTTAGGCACATTTAGGGCTCCAGTGGGTCTGTGCCTTTCTGTAGCTTATGTCTGTGGCAAAAACAAACTTTGACAAACTGTCCATCACAATCTGGCACAGTAATGACAACCCCTGCTCACAATGAGTTGCAATTTTTTGCCAAAGATATTTCGGGTAGACTAGAGGGAAATGACAGATGCATGGCTAAAATGATCAATTACGGTATACAGCAGCAAAGCTTGATGCAATGTCTGTTTCGGTTTAAACTCTTCTGCCTGTAATTAAGAGGCAGACGCTAAATGGTTCTTTGTGTGTGTTTTGTGGCATATTTGACGGTAGTGTCCATGTGTGACGCCACTTCTAGGTTCATTGTGAACTTAGTTGTGTAAACACACACCACAAGACAGCATGCATATTCTATCTTATACATATTAAGAAGGATGCGTCATGCGTCCCGCCCACAAGCGCTACACCGGTGGTTCTCAAAAATTTTTCATGTGAAGGACTCTCAAATTGATTTGGCTGTGCACCCCCGTACCCCCGTACCCCTGTGCTGTGCACCCCCTACTAAAAGGTTTTCTGGCAATGAAGATTTTTTTCCCCAAGAGATACCAGATCTACAAGCCCATATAAAAAAATACAAATAATAATACAAATAAATAAAGAATCACACTCATGTGAAGTGAGGGGCGCCAGACAATACCAAGAAACCTGCGTACCAGTGACATCATCCATCGATGGGGAATCCAAGCTAATAGAAACTGCAGGCTTTGGCTTTCTATTCCTGGAAAGTTAACATGCTATAATGGAAGCCATTGTTCTTGCGGAAATACAAAAAAAATCACACCCATGTGAAGTGAGGGGCGCTAGCTCTTATCATCATATATCATCTCATTCTGGCCAATCACAATTTGCGTCCTCACTTTTCCGTCCTCACTTTTCTGTCCTCACTTTTTATCCTCAATACGTACTTTGCTCAGCCAATCAAATCATCGGTATGTGGTGATCAGCCAATCAAATCATCGCTATGTGGTGCTCAGCCAATCAAATCATCGCTATGTGGTGCTCAGCCAATCAAATCATCGCTATGTGGTGCTCAGCCAATCAAATCATCGCTATGGGGTACGCACAAACACACAAAGCTGGGCATAGGATGGGCTAGCGACTAGCGTCCCTCAAAAATGAAAATAAAATGTTTGAAATCTTGCTAAAAATATAGGCCTATAAACAATGATGTCACTGGTAGGCGGGTTTCTGCCCACAGCCATCCTATGAGACACAGACCAAGGATACAAATTGTGCCATTTTATAATGAACATTTGTTTGATTGATTGATTGAAATATTTATTAACAGTTTGCAGAATTACAGTACATTTCAAACACCAACTCAATACAAAGACCGTTAACTGTGAGTGGACAACCCAATTAAGCATTACACCTTGTTCAATTCATCAAAACATTTAGAGACGTACAAATAGACACTTCTTATATATATATATAGTATATATATATATATAGTCAAAGAGTGAGGACCAATTAAATGGATGACCTATTTCACTTTATTTTAATAACATGAGTCGATTTGTATCTTATTTTATGCTGTCTGTATGTTTTTCTCTTGTCTGCGGGCTGCAGCCAAATGCATACAAGTCGGGGGTCCTTCCGTGACATGAAAACGTTTGAGAACTACTGAAATAGATGGTTAAAACTGTTACACATTTTAGGGGAACCCGTGGAACCTCCTCGATGACCCCTGGGCTGGGGGTCACCGGACGAACCCCCCAATGCGCTACACTCCACCCCCATAACAGCATCTCCTTGCTACACACTGAGGCCCAATCCCAATTGCCTCCCTCAATCCCTGAGCCCTGAACCCTCATTGACTTTAGTGACGTCAGCTGTAAGTGCTTGAGGGTGAGAGGTTGCAAGGGATCCAAATTGTTGTGAAAGGAATGGGACAGCACTTTGAAGATGAGTCCGCCATTACTTTGCATCACTTTATAAAAACTGTCCTTATTCACAGTCAGTGCCTACATGACATGTCTATCATGTCTATTTTAGTATTTAAGCTGATCGTTTTATTATTAGTTTCATAAATACACTTTCCTGTGTGATAGGGGTTGTAATATTCATATATAATAATATTCATTATACATTGCATTTCCATATTCTTTGCTCATTAGTCATTTTGTCATCATATTTCCCTTATTATTATTATTGTTATTAAATATATAGCCTATCCTTCCATTCCGTCTCCCTTTGAGAACAGTGAGAAAGCACTGTTGTGTTTGTTGACATTCTAACAGCGATACATAACTAATTTGCATACTTAAATGATTGACGTTCGGAGGATCCCCCTCATTCCCCTGGTAACGCTATGAACTGTGGGTAATTTCTTTGCCAAAGTCAGCTAAAGTCAGCATTGATGCTGACTTTGGCAAAGGGCACATAAAGGGGCGGGGCTGAGCCCTCACTGACTTACCGATTTCAAATGGGACATCCCTCAAGCCCTCGCAGACTTCACATGAACGCGCAGCTAAGTCAGTGAGGGCTCATTGAGTCAGCAAGGGAGTGGATTGGGATTGGGCCTGACACTCCACCATTCCCTCATGAATATTAAGGACCTCCTGTGCCCCGCCCCCTCCTTGTGAACTTGTGTTGAGGCTCTCTCTCTCTCCAGTCCAGCAGACTAGAGCTAGAGCAGTCATTCTCACAGACGAGAGACACACAGACGCACTCGTAGGTGCATTGTTGTGGCTCACGGCCATCAGAAGAAACATAATAAAAAGAAGAGAAGACGGGACAAGGAATAGGGGAGTTTTTTTCTTCTTTCTTTCTTATTTTTTTTGCACTGGAAAAGCCGAGCTCTTTTTTGTACAAAGTGATCGTGCATGTTGTGGCCAGCGGTGGGACGGACGGGGGTATTTAATATCTGCACAGACTGCACGGGACGGGACGAGTGGGACTTTAGAGTTAGACTGGTCGGCCTGGGAGAGAGGAGCCGACATCATGGTCCTCCAGAGCAGATGTGTGCTGTGTGTCTCTACTCTGCACATGTTACTGCACTGTCTCTGGATACAGGTACGTGACGCGACACACCTGGAGACAACAGAACAAAACATACACACACCGGCCAGTGGTTTTTCGAATTTGCTGTGATTTTTTCCACAGAGAGTAAGCGAAGTAGGGTACATGCAGTAGCCTACTTGATAGTATCTGTACTTTAATTACTAGAGTATTTTTTACTTTTATTATTATTATTATTATTTATTTGTTTTATTAGTTTTTAAGCTTGTGAATTTCACTCCACTGCATTTCTAGGAAGGGGCCCCAGCCCAAACTTACAATAATATATTCTGAGATATAACCACTTAAGCCCTATTTAAAAATGGGTGGGGGGATTTTAAAAAAAAACACAGAAAATTATGTACAGCATTGCATTGATGCAAAACAAAGACAATGCACTTCCTAATGTACGTTTAAGTAGCCTACTTTTAAAAAGCAATTACTCTTCCAGTACTTTAACTCAAGTAAAATACAAATTTGAGTGAGCAACTTTCACTAAATATATTAGTAGTTGAGTAATATTTGACCAGGAGTATCTATACTTTGACTGAAATACTGAGGAGTCGGCTACGTCCACCACTGGACCCCAGGAACCTGAGCAGGCATAGTATAGCTATTACACATTCATCACTTTCAGCTTTTCAATTTATTATGAAACAAACATCACACTCTAGCAGTCTAGCCTCTCCTGTTTCTGCAGCATGACGCAGCTATAGCTTGATGCACAAGTAAACCACTGACTCTAGTACAGTGGTTTTCAACCCTTTTCATATCAAGGTACATTATTTATTTAGTATTTGAGCCATGGACCACCGGCATGTGATTTTGTCCACAATTCCATGCTGTATTGATGTACCATGAGGCGTTATTCTAAATAACAACTCTTCTACATTCTCTAATTGTGTAGACTTCTTGTAAATTAAGTAATGCAGATGTTTAACAATAATTTAACTCTTAAGAGTGTAAAATTAAACTGGGTCCACCTGACCACTGGTTGAAAACCACTGCTCTAGTATGTCACAGGGACTTACCCCTAATCCAACCCTTGGTGCTGAGTGCCAAGCAGGGAGGCTTTGAGTCCCATTGGTATAGTCTAGTGTGGTCTGACCCAGAATACCAAACGAGTTGCCCCTTTACCAACTCGCACCGGGGGTACAGCCGGCGGAACTGCGCAGCCTGGTATTCCTAAAGTAACCTATTAGTAAATTATGCTTAAACGGTTAAACCTAACCTTATTCCTAACCTTAACCTCAGTAAAACTATATGCCTAAACCTAACCCTATACCTAAACTTAACCCCAGTAAAACTATGCTTAACCCTAAACTTATTTATTCTCAGTAAAACAAAATAATGAATACAAGAACCGCAGCATCGAGCAGTCGGTGTGAGGTCGGCGGAAAAAATCGAGGGGCGAGATGGTTTAGGGGCGACCGTTCCTGATACCCTGACCCGGCCAGGGAATTGAACCCTTGAACTCTCAGTCTCGGACACTCTAACCACAAAGCCATTCAATACAAACATCCATCTAACACAGTGGTTCTCAACCTTGTCGGGCTGTGACCCCTCCCCACAAAATAATCTTATTTGAACTGACAAGTTCCCCACCCTGACAACTAAGCACTTGGAATTATTGTAGGAGTTGAGGCATTACATTTTGTTTGACCCCGGTTCCACAGATCTACAAGCTCGGCTATAATATTTGATTATTTTTATGCTGTACTAATGATCTTCTTTCATTAAAACATTATTTTTTTTGGTATTAAATTGTCACTTTACTGTCACCTGGGGACGCCCCACAACCCCCACCCAGTGTATCATTTTCTGTCTTTGTGATCCACCAGGTGGGCTCATCCTCCGGACACTTCGAGCTGCAGATCCTGTCCATGCGCAACCTGAACGGAGAGCTGCGGTCGGGCGCGTGCTGCGACGGGGCCAGGGGCTCCGCCGGCCCCGGCTGCGGTGGGGACGAGTGCGACACCTACTTCCGTGCGTGTCTGAAGGAGTACCAGCTGAAGGTGATCTCGGCGGGACCCTGCAGCTTCGGTTCCGCCAGCACACCCGTGGTGGGGGGGAATACATTTAGTTTGCGCGGCGGTGGAGCGAGGAGTGACAGGTCCCGCATCGGGCTGCCGTTCAGCTTCGCCTGGCCGGTGAGTTGAAAACGTGTTTTCCTATTTTAAATGACCTTTTGATTTGTTTTGGTGCCACGGCCTGTGCATGGCTGACCCCTGAGGGCCCTTACTTTCACAAGACATGGAATGATTGCCGGCGTTGTGAACTGTGATACAAAACAATTTTCTGACTTGCTGATGGTAACAGTGGATTATTAGACAACTGGTTCTCAAAGTGGAGTCCAGGGACCCCGAGGGGGTTTCACTACTGGTTGGTTTTGGTTCGAGGGGTTCCCGTGCTAAATGAGGATCATTTTAAACACTTATTAGGCCTATTACATCTTTCGACTATTTGAAAATAGCCGATTGCTCGTGCTCCATAGCACATTCTTGATAGATTATATTTAGTAGAGAAGTCTACAGTAGTGAAACCTGATCTGAATAGTCATTCTCGTACATTCTCTCATTGTCTATAACCCCCTCCTCAAGGACTCCTGGGGTCTGAGAACCACTGCTCTAGTTAGACAGATTGCAGTCTTGTGGTACAGAGTACACAGACCTGCAGGATTCATTCTGGGCATGTAGGAGATGAAGGCTGCATTTTTTGACTGAAGCTGTCACACTGCAAAACACGTGACTCCACACTGTAGGAGTGTGTGTGTGTGTGTGTGTGTGTGTGTGTGTGTGTGTGTGTGTGTGTGTGTGTGTGTGTGCGTGTGCGTGTGCGTGTGCGTGCGTGCGCGCGCGCGTGCGTGCGTGCGTGCGTGCGTGCGTGCGTGCGTGCGTGCGCACATGTTTGTTTTGTTTATTGGTTGGTTTTGGCAGTAGGGTTCTTCTTACTCTGTTGGTTTATCTTGTCAACGTGATAAGAGCATCAGTAGGTTCGTTGACCTTGACATGTAACGGTTACCGTAGACACAAAGGACACAGCATTGCAGGAAGTATCACTTATTTCTGTCTCATAAAGGTGAACATTGGGCGCTCGGATTGGGTGGGACAGGGCTATCCACCTATCCACCAAGGCACCAACACCCTGCAATGTCTATGCAGTTTTACTCCAACCGCGGTGCGTCCTCTATTGGACACGTTCAGGAGAGGAAACCGGTTCTGTATAGTTCACCAGTGTAAACAAATGTCGTGTATACATCTGTAGTTTACACTGGTCACTGATTGGTTACAAACAAAAAGGTCTACTGACATTATTTAACTCACTGGTTTAACCCAGCGTGGCATCTGGGCGACCCCTATGGGTTCTTGAGGGGGTTCCAGAGGGTCCCCAGCTAAATGATTGACAGCTAGGAAACAAATGGACCCTTACAGGTATACTGAGGCTTCCTTTTCCACCAAAAGAACTTTGATTCTAGAACTGGTTCCATTTTAGATTCTTGGAACTGTGCTTTCACAGAACCGGCGTCTATTTTTTTGTTCCAGTTCTGAACCACCTTATAGGGTTCTGAACCAATACATTTTCAGTGGAAACACTCTGTGAGAGTGCCACAAATGGAACCACATTGACTGTTACGGGTCCATTTGGTTCCATTTCTCTACACTCTCAGACTTAGCTAAGTTAACACTGAGGACTTTACGTTACATGTAGATTGGGGTTCAAGTAAGAGGGGGTCTAATGCTTATCAAACTGGGGGTCTTTGAATTTAAAAAGGCTGAAGATCACTGATTTAACCAGACTAGATTAGAACAGAACAGAACAGAACTTTACATTTTATGTTAGTTTAGTTACATGGCTAAGGGACTGTATAGATAAACTTAATAGAGTCATAATGAACAGTAGCCGGGCGATGCGGCCATGGTTGTTGTTTTATTTGATAAGTCACTCTCAATAGAAGCTGATTAGAGGCTGGTTGGTGTTGAGGTCATGTAGCACCCAGTGAGTCACATGAGGGTCCATTCATTCACACCACAGTTGTCTGCTCAACAGGTCATTTTTAGCCTCGTCTATACTTCATTGTATGACAGTGTTGTTTGCCGAATAGAGTAGATCTGCAAGATCAACAACATGCCATGCCACGCGTTTTTGAGCTTGCAGATCTACTCTTTTTGCGGAAAGTGACATCGGCTTATGACGGAGCATAAATGAAGGAGAACGGACAGAATCCAGCAGCCACTGTGACTGGCAGAAGGGCCACTAAAACAAATTGGTTCCCTGTCCTTAACTTATACTCTGGCGTACGACATATAGCTCAGACTTGATAGAGCCATTCTGATTCCAATCTGAACATAATTACAAGAGCTAATGTTATCAGACAGATAAACACGCACACATGAGTTCTCTCTCCTAATTGTCAGGAATTGGTATCCAGACCAGAAAATGCATTTTCTGTTAACTAAAGAGCTGGAGAGACGCGAAGACCCCCCGTTACTGAGACCCCCCGTTACTGAACAAACACTCTACAGCAATGATTGCCATGGGAATGTAGAGCTATTTAACACTTACTGTAACAGAGAAAGTATCACTCACGGCACCTTTAATGATCCCCGGGGGGTTAATGCGGTGGATACAGTAGCAGGATACAGACAGAGATAAGACCACAATGGCTGGAATGGCAGGGCACCGCGGGGCCTGCAGGCCGCATGCGCTGCAGGGTGCGTCTCTGCTGGTGGCGTGCCTTTACAACGTCACTCTAAATGGGACAATGACTGCGGGACAATGGCTGCTGTTAGAGGGGGCCGTAAAACACCTGTGGCTTATCTAACGCACCGCGTTAACACACAATGCTGCCCAGGAAACGCTCCATTTCAAGCTAAATGTACCGCAAACATTCCTTACGTGGTTTTACCACGTAGCTGCCCATGTGAACGCTCCGTTTTGTTTACATCACATTTTAACCACTTAAACGTAGTTGAGCCGGGTCTCCCCAGGGCTCTATAAGTAAGTCAAAGTAAGTAGGCTCGGCGGGAGCCATATGGGCAGGAAGAACCTGTTCCTGTTGTGTGAGGTGGCTTGATGTCCAAGTACATCCCCTGGACATCACGCTATACAAGTACATCCCCTGGACATCACGCTATACAAGTACATCCCCCGGACATGACACTAGTATGTCACAGGATGCTGAGTGCCAAGCAGGGAGGCATTGGGTACCATTTTTATAGTCTTTGATATGACCCGGGCTGGGGGAATCAAACACCCTACCTCCCAGTCTCAGACACTCCACTGACCACAAGACCACTGAGATGGGCTCTGTAGTTACTCTTTTCCGCTCTTCACCAAATTTATTTTGCAAAAATAGCCAATTTACAAGCTGACCATGCGTTGTAATGCAGCACGTTGGGATCTTGTAGATCTGCTATTTTCATACCCTGCCCTCCCCGATAGGAACACTAGGGTTCATATCAAGTCACTTAGCACGTTTAAAAATAACAGAAGGATGACAAAACTGAAATTATCTCCATAATAAATCATATAGTCCACAAAATAATAACTAATATCAAACTCATATAAATCACAATAGCATAACAAACCATGGGTCAAATTCAGAGTTGAGCTATAGAGAAAAGGTGGGTCTTTATCTGGGATGAGAGATGATTCTAGAACAGGGTTCATCAATGTGTCCATACACGGACACATGTGTCTGTGGACTGTGGCAAAGAGTTGGTCTTGTCCGTGACAATTTTTTATTTGTATTTTTACACACCATTATAATGTTCTTATTTTGACTTTATGTCAATGTCAATTCTCCAGGTTTTCTGCAGAAGATGTATGACACTTATGTACTACAAAAGTATGGCATTTTAGGGGTCCAAAGTGGTTCTCAAATGTTTTATTTGCAAGGACCCACTTAACTCTAAGTGTAAAAATACTAAACATATAACCAAATTGACCCTTACGGGTCCCATATGGGTTCTGTTTGTACACTCTCAGGTACAGACCTTTTATGGTCATTCAGTGCTCTTTATGTGCTTCTGCTGATATTAATGTTCACTCATTTTGTATGTGCGTGGCAAAAATTAAATTTTGACAAAAATGTCCACCACAAACAAGCATGGCGATGATCACTGTTCCAGAGTCAAGAGACAACAACAGAGAAATGTTTAAAAGGTGCTGCAGACAGACAGTGGATCTGAGCCTGAGTTTAATTGGTGTCATGGGAATGTGCCTGTTTCTTTGTGTCCTCCTTGATTACAATCCTGAGGTCCATGACAGCGTTTTAATTTGAAAGGGGACTTTCAGACAGAGCTTCAGTAGATATTCTGTCATTCTGGATGTTAACCTTTGTCTTATTTTCCTATTCTACGGTATATCTTTTGTGTTTGTGTTTCATTTTTTCTGTGTCATGTTTGAAATAAGACTCCCGCGTACAGAGAGAGAGACACACAAAACGCTCCAGCTGGGGCCGTTCACAAAGAATTTGAAACCATCAGGGAAACTTTTTCTTTTTTTTGTCTTTTCTTTTCTTTTTTTCGGGATAGGATTTTAGTCTTATCGCCTGAATTTGGGTTTTGAGTGAAGAGAAGCCAGATCTCCGGTGGAACCAAGTGATTGGATGTTTTGGGGCCGGTTGCCTGGCAACGGGGGCTTCCTGCTGGGAAAAGGAGAACAAGGAAAGGGGGACAGAGAGAGAGGGGGGGAGGGGGAGGGAGACAGAGAGAGAGGGGGGGGGGGGGGAGGGAGAGGGGGAGGGAGACAGAGAGAGAGGGGGGGGGGAGGGGTGTAGAGGAGGAGTGGTTTACCTGCGAGGGCCTCTGCTTAGCTGTTACTGTGGTTTCTCTAGCACAGTGGATCTCAACCTTTTCTGGAGCAGCTCCCAGGGTTTGTTTTAGTGATCAATGAATCTATATAGTAGTCCGTCTTGGATCAGTGGAACGAACACGTAGTAGACAGTTCCTATTTATTGGTATCACAATGAAAAGAAAAATTTCAAGAAGAAAAAAAGTCATGACATTTTTTACATACTTTTAATATTGTATTTCCCAATTATTTGGGGGCCCACTTGTATTATCCTAACAGACCACCAGTATGGAACCCGGCCCACAGGTTGAGAACCACTGCTGTTTTCCGACGGGACGGGGTCAGTGTTTCTAAAAGGCTTCAGGCTGAAGACTGCATGTCTCACAGATGATGAATACGTTACTGATCTCCTCTCAGACAGATGCGCTGCTTTGACCTTTAGTTGCATTGTCAAGGACAAAACCCTTTTTACAAAGTCCCACATGAAACCTTAAAGTAATTTTTTCCTTCAGGCTTTTCTTGCCTTTATTGATAGTCCACAGCGTAGAGACACAGGAAACAGGGAGAGAGAGTTGGGGAGTGACATCGAATCCCGTTGTCAGGCATCAGATCGAATCCCGTTGTCAGGCATCAGAGCCTATACAGAAACATGGCTATTGGCGCTCCCGAGTCCCCCAAGTCCCCCAAGTCCTAAAAACACTCACAGTCTCTTGCAAAGTGGATATTGTTTTATGAGCAGGTATACTGTGAATGATATGATATGTTTTCAGTATATCGTCGTCGAGAAACCTTTTATCTCCATATCCCAACTTTGTGTTTTATCGTAAATGAATGCCGACTTGATCAAAAGTAGCAAAAGGAGCAGATCTGCATGCTGTTGTGCATGTCATTCATCTTAAACTCCTGGAAGTCTTGTTCGGGGTAAAAAAGTCAGATCCGTGGCGAACGGGGCCAGACAACTGCTGAGTTGTTTTGGAAGACATTCGTCTCTCGTCCTCATCTACATCAGCGGCCGCTGTGGCTTCCCACTCGGGGGCGACCAGATGAAGACAAACTATGTTGGTCAGCGTCTCCTGACACCCCGAGCTGTCGGATACGGCTCCGGTCGTCCTTGCGTCCAGTGGATGTGGTTAGATTCCATTTCAGGACACCAATCGTGTTGTCACTTTACATATTGGTACTTTTACGGTTCAGTTCTTTGAGAAATTGCTTGTTAAAGTCACACTGACCTCATTATATTTGCCAACCCTGAAGACAGAATGGCTGACACAACTTTTCACCGCGATGCAGTGCATGACAGTCCACGTGTACAGTGTTCAGTGACGCTGCAGCTACTGGCAACACGCTGTCTTCACTCCATTTCACAAAACCACTGCATCGTTCTGAACATGTCACCTCGCTCTGTTCCTTACAACACTTTGCCAAACAAACACCTTTTTACACAGTTTTCTCTGGTGCTTGTGTTCTTCTTTGTTTGTTTGTGTGTGTGTGTTTGTGTGTTTGTTTGTTTGTTTGTTTCTTTCTTTCTTTCTTTCTTTCTTTCTTTCTTTGTGTTTTTTTTAAGTATCTTTCCTCCTCTGTCATGCATTCTCTGCTTTTTTTTTACATGTTTCTTAACCTGACTATTTCTGACCTTCTGTCTTTCTTCATTCTCTCCCTCTAGCTTTCACTTTCTCACTCTCTATCCACCCCGCTCTCCCCCCTCTCTCTCTCTTTCTCTCTCTCTCTCTCTCTCTCTCTCTCTCTCTCTCTCTCTCTGTCTCTCTGTGTCTCTCGTCCGCTGGTTGCCCCCCAGACAGACAACAGAGTCAGTATCAGCTTATATTATCGGGAGGTGGAACAATGACGGTTCGCTCTGGCTGAGCTGGGGGCTGGATTACCAGACAATACGTGGCTCCAGGGAGCCCACAGGAAGCTGATGGAGGGATGATGGAGGTCAGAGCCTGTGTGGTTACCCCAACCCACCCCCCCCACTCACCCACCCACCCACCAACATAACACTATACGTCACCCCCACGTAATGTGCTGAGGTTGTCGTTATTCTGGAGCGTGACGTGAAGACTTAAACTCACGTCATTGTGGGGATTATGATCAGCATCAAGCAAGCAGTGTACGCATGCTGTATATGCACGTGCACGCACGTGTACACACACACACACACACACACACACACACACACACACACACACACACACACACACACACACACACACACACACACACTGTGCCTTATGCTTTCACACCTTTTATTTTTGAGCCCCTCCTATGCCCAGCTTTGAGGGTTTGTGTGAACATAAACATTGGCTGATGATTTGGCTGATCACTCCATAGCAATAATTTGATTGGTTGAGCAAAGTACATATTTTGAGGATAAAAGTGAAGACGCCAAAAGTGATTGGCCGAATGACATTTGTGATGATTTGATTGGCTGAGCATCCATTTGGTCATTTAGCTGGGGACCCCCTGGAACATCCCCCCAAAGGACCCATCGGGGTTCCCCTGACCCCACGTTGAGAACCAGCGGTCCCAAACTGCAGTGAAACTTCGTTGTAAAGAGGATAGAACTCTATATGGGGTGAAAAGAATGAGAGGTAAAGGAGGAACGGGAACCCAAAAGGCAACTTTAAGCATTCTTGAGACTGATAACTGCCCCAGTGAATTATGGGTCGTGGGTAATTAGAAAAGCCCGCAGGGATCTGCTCGGCTTTCATGTGGTCCCATCGGTCCGGCTCTGGAGGAACCCGCATGCGGTCTGCCTTGCCTCTCCACACCACCAAACATGGACATTTTAAAGACCACAGTTCCCTTCATGTTTACGGAGCTTGTAAACTCACCCCCTCCCCCCAAAAAAAGATCCGCCATCCATCGGTCATGATTGATCGATACATTCCATTTTGCCGCTGGGCTCGTTGGCCCAGTCGGTGAACGTTGATTGACAGGCTTTGGTTATCATGTCTACCGACAGGAAAAAGTCTTGACTTTTATTGTCACTTTGTTTTGTTTTTTTGTACTTTTACTGCGTTATAAATAGTTACTGTTGTGACATGATTTCTTGTCTCTGTTTAGCTTTAAAGTTGGTCTGGGATATTGTTTGGTGGTTTGTGATGTCAGTCTGAAACAGTTTTTGTTTTTGCTCCACTGTGCTGAGTCGCTGTACGGAGGAGGTACAGCCTGGGAAACGGAGCTCGTTTGAGACGTACAAATGTTTGCAGATGAGCATCATGTGACGTTGTTGTCAGCATGTAGACACGTGTTTGTTGGCAAGTGACACCGTCCTCCTGTCCTGCTACACAGACCAATTAGAGACCGCGTCCTCAACCATCCGGCTTGTCACAATCAACACTCCCTTTCTCTCTCTCTCTCTCCCTCCATCCATCCCTCCCTCCCTCCATCTCTCTCTTTCTTTCTCTCTCTCTCCCTCCCTCCATCCCTCCCTCCATCTCTCTTTTTCTTTATCTCTCTCTCCCTCCATCCCTCCCTCCCTCCCTCCCTCCATCTCTCTCTTTCTTTATCTCTCTCTCCCTCCATCCCTCCCTCCCTCCCTCCCTCCATCTCTCTCTTTCTTTATCTCTCTCTCCCTCCATCCCTCCCTCCCTCCCTCCCTCCATCTCTCTCTTTCTTTATCTCTCTCCCTCCATCCCTCCCTCCCTCTCTCCATCCCTCCCTCCCTCCCTCCCTCCATCTCTCTCTTTCTTTCTTTCTCTCTCTCTCCCTCCATCCATCCCTCCCTCCATCTCTCCGAGTGTGTGTGTGTGTGTGTGTGTGTGTGTGTGTGTGTGTGTGTGTGTGTGTGTGTGTGTGTGTGTGACGTGTGTGTGTGTGTGTGTGTGTGTGTGTGTGTGTGTGTGTGTGTCCCTTCCTCTCTCCCTCTCTCCCTCTCTCTCTCCTCCAGACCTGTCCAGACATGTTCCCTCATACATACACCTATTTTCCCGCTCCTCCCCTCCAGTGAGTGAAAACTGCCTCTGACCTTCTCCTGCTCCTCATAAAGAAATAGAGAAATATTGCGTTTTTTGGGGGAGTGATTTTCATGGGGCTCTAATAGATACTTTCATGATGTAGCAGCCATCTAATTACAGGCACGCGGCTAAGCGGCTGGTGCCACTAAGCTATAAATTACCTGTATTGTCTGGAGCTCTGAGGAGTCGATGCAAGCTGAGTTAGCTGACTCATCCAAAAACTATAGCACACAGCATGTCCATACCAAGTACCAACACCTCCTCTCCTCTCCCCTGCTCTCCTCTCCTCCCCTCTCCTCCCCTCTCCTCCCCTCTCTTCTTACTACTACAAAGTAGTTCATGTGTGATTGTTGGCAAATTAGAGTGAAGGATTAAGGGCTAACACACACGCACGCACGCACGCACGCACGCACGCACGCACGCACGCACGCACGCACGCACGCACGCACGCACGCACGCACACACACACACACACACACTCAAACACTAATGGTGCATGAGCACAATCTACTTCAGATGATACATTCTAGCAAGAATGTACGACTCTCTGTCTCTCTGTCATGACATTTGATAGTGGTGAGAACGATGGTGCCCTTAAGAGAGACAAAGAGCTTAAAAGAGGTGCCGAAATAATGGAGTACGCACGCACACACACACACACGCACGCACGCACGCACACACGCGCGCGCACACACACACACACACACACACACACACACACACACACACACACACACACACACACACACACACACACACACACACACACACACACACACACACACACACACACACACACACACAGAAACACACCAGGCCTCTAAGACATGATAACATAAATGTTTATCATGTCTTATACTGTTCGCTTGTTCAAGAGTAGTACAATGACCACAAGCACATAATCAACAGGTGATGAACAGGCTCTAGTGTAAACTAGGGATGAACTTTCTCCCCATGCTGTATTCTTGGCCATTAGGGAGCGTTGCATCTCTCCCACTGTGTTTGATGTCGAGACTGTGAATGCAAACATTACATAATATGCAGGGTTGAACAGTTTGTATGTGTGTGTGTGTGTGTGTGTGTGTGTGTGTGTGTGTGTGTGTGTGTGTGTGTGTGTGTGTGTGTGTGTGTGTGTGTGTGTGTGTGTGTGTGTGTGTTTGTGTTTGTGGGTACGAGCGAGCGAGTCAGTGTCAGGGTGACTCTTTGGAGATAAATGGTCACTGAGTATTGTATCGTGTAATGTGTAATTGAAAACTCTACATCAAAGAGTATACCTTTACATACATACATGTCTGAAGATGCTTTCTGGTCTATGCTGACAGACAAGTCGTGAAAACAATCAATCATTATTACCAACAAATAGATCAACATTACCATTACCGAATGTATCTGAACAATCACAACAGTGAAATGGGCGATGAATGTACATTAGTTGTAATGAACAGAACAGGTCTGGTGGGATGTTGTATTCTAATCTCCTCGTGTTCTCTTTCTCTTCCTTGGTTCAGAGGGCGTACACGTTGATCGTGGAAGCGTTGGACTTCAACAACGACTCGTCCACTGGCCGTGAGTATCCCTCCATCAAACCTAGAAGCACTGGGCCCTGCCGAAAAATGCTTACCAAGATTGTTAATTTAGGAAGATACACCATCCCGATTGGAGCCACTAGAGGCGACATGGTGCACAAATCCTACAAATGGTCTCCTAATAAGTGGGCGCGAACGTCCTATGATTACTGGTGCTAGATCCCACGAGAGTGTGGTGCTGGGACAAAGAAAGGTCGATAATAAAGTAGATTTTCTCTTGATTTGTCTCTCTGAAAAAAGCTATTTGAGTATGAAAAGCTTGTGACGATCGGATCCTATATTTAGTTCAGTGACCATGGAGCTAAAGAATGATTCAGAAGCTGTGTTCACGGAAGAATTCATTGATTGATACCTGGCAGTTAATGTGTTTTTACTGTGTTGTCATGGATCCTTTGTTGTTGTTTTTTACCTATGATGATATTGAATTATGTTGTTATTGTTCATGTTCATTGTTCATAGGGCCTAAATGGAAACAAGACCACAAGGACTTATGTTGGTGCTATCCCTTTTGGACTGAGTGTTTGACTGTACTCTGTTGCTGTTTATACATTCTGTCTAATAAACTATTCAATCAATTCAGTCAATTTGCTAAAAACACAAAAAGTTAAAACATGAAGATAAGAGGTTTCTGGCCGACTTGTATAGTTATGCTGATATAACTACATCAACGTCTATTATGTAACAGCTATCATGTTATCAATGTTTTATAATGGCTAATAAGCCCTGGTCTCAAACCTGACAGCTCACACTATGTATGTTTTGACATAGATGTGGTATGAGTTCATAATATCGTCCCATTCAGAAAAGAGGAGCGGTTGTAAAAGCGAGTGTTGGGGAGGGGGGCAGGGGGGGAGGCAGCCCCCCTGAGCTTCTGTTTGTTTTCAGATGGAGTGTTGGCTGTGTGTTGTATTTGTCGTCCCACAGGGAACCATTATAGGCCCCGTGTGAAATGGGCCCAG
Source organism: Electrona antarctica (assembly GCF_951216825.1). Classification (NCBI taxonomy): domain Eukaryota; kingdom Metazoa; phylum Chordata; class Actinopteri; order Myctophiformes; family Myctophidae; genus Electrona; species Electrona antarctica. The sequence goes on along the minus strand of NC_136809.1, from coordinate 34,532,933 downwards.
GGTGAGCTGACCGTTGCCCAGGTGTGCACGAGAGGAGAGGAGAGGAGTAGGGGAGAGATGGAGATGACAGTGTAGTGGAGTATGGGAGAGGAGGAGAGGAGAGGAGGAGGGGAGAGATGGAGATGACAGTGTAGTGGAGTATGGGAGAGGAGGAGTGGAGAGGAGGAGGGCAGAGATGGAGATGACAGTGTAGTGGAGTATGGGAGAGGAGGAGAGGAGAGGAGGAGGGGAGAGATGGAGATGACAGTGTAGTGGAGTATGGGAGAGGAGGAGTGGAGAGGAGGAGGGGAGAGATGGAGATGACAGTGTAGTGGAGTATGGGAGAGGAGGAGAGGAGAGGAGGAGGGGAGAGATGGAGATGACAGTGTAGTGGAGTATGGGAGAGGAGGAGTGGAGAGGAGGAGGGGAGAGATGGAGATGACAGTGTAGTGGAGTATGGGAGAGGAGGAGTGGAGAGGAGGAGGGGAGAGATGGAGATGACAGTGTAGTGGAGTATGGGAGAGGAGGAGTGGAGAGGAGGAGGGGAGAGATGGAGATGACAGTGTAGTGGAGTATGGGAGAGGAGGAGTGGAGAGGAGGAGGGGAGTGGAGAGGGAGTGGTGATAGGGTTTGAAATGAATCCGAGGTGCAATCACTGGATCTGCCAGGGCAGTAGTGATTACAAATCCTGTTACACCTGTATACTGTAACTGTGTTAACTGTGCATACGGTATACGGTACATCTGAATAGAAGTAGGTCTATGTTAACCTCACGTCACCAGGCTTTCCACCTCAGATCTATGTTACTGTATTTTAACATAAGTCATACTCACATAATGCTGGTACTTGGAGAGCCATTTATGTTCTGAAGTGGTAGGCCTATACTCAGGTTGAGAACCACTGCTTGTATTAGTAAAGGTGGATTTACTTGCATGATTCATCACATCGTATTGAAACCAATTCTGGCGGGCCAGTTATAAGATGAGGGTTTGGTGTGGATCTATTAAATTCAATACGCCTTCAAATTATTGTAGGTGAAGTTACAGTTGGCTTTGCACAGAAACGTCCGGTAAAAATACTTTTTACCTTTACTCTAAAAGTACATTTCAGAGCCTATAATTAGTTGTAACGAGTAACGAGTACTTTTACTTTTACCAAAGTAGTTTTTTACACAAGTAATTGTACTTCTACTTAAGTACAGAATGTGAGTACTTTTCCCATCTCTGCTTTTTCATTACTATTTTCTTTCTTCTTGTCTTGACACAGAATTGTACAGAAACAAATGTGCAGAATGTGATTTAGATATATCACGTTGTTTAGACAGATGCTATAGGTTCATTGTTTACCTGGTATCCTATAGTTTCAAATGTACACAATGTCATTTAGATTAGCATGTTGTTATGATAGGTCCATTGTTTACATTATATCCTAGTTACTTTGAAGCACTACAACTACATTGTTCACTCTGCCCTTTACTTATGTCCTTTACCCTGTTGTTTATTGGCTAGAGTTCCTGCTTACTCTGCTTATTCTGACTCCACACTTGTAATTAGCTCTGGATAAGAGCGTCTGCTAAATGCCTACAAATTGTAAATTGCTCGGGATTCTCAATTACTGCCCTGAGTGGGGGAACGCACACGACTGCTCATTTACTGCTCAAGTAAATAAGTAAGCCTTGCCGAGCCCATGTGTCTCCTGTTTCTGTAGCGTGAGGCATCTTGCTAAGTACACCCACCTGGACATGACACTACTTGGTCAAAGGAATTTCCCCCCAATCCAACCCTTGATACTGACTGCCAAGCAGGGGTCCCATTATTATAGTCTTTGGTATGGCCGGTATGACCCGGCTGAGGAGTTGAACCCCGACCTCGCAGTCGGACGCTCTAACCACAAGGCCGGGCTCCTGAGCTGGCTTTATTTCCTGCTTGTTAATTGCATTCACCTGGGTATCAGTAAAGTCTGAATTTAGCCCCCTGATTAAACATCTGGGATGAAATGTCATCAGTTATTTTTTCTTTTTGCCCCCAGCAGTGGAATGGAGAAGCATAAAGTGGTCATTTCTAAACAAAGTTATGATACTGTATACGTTTCGCAAAGTCATGAGTTACGGTTCCACATCTCAGACAGGTGTTGCCTTGACAGCCGCAGCAGTATTCATCATTCCAGTGTGAGGTTTAAATATTTGAAACTGTCGAGGGGAAGAGACGCGGCTCCTTTTTTGAAGGTCAGCTCATGTCTTCTTTCATACATCGCTGCGCTCGGTGCCGAGAGGTCAGCTTTTTTTTTTTTTTTTTTTAAATCTGCTATATCAGTGCCATTTTTTACACCCCATTTCCTTTCCCCTGTACGCAGTGCGATATGAATGGTCACAGTTTGCTCCCAGATTGATTATTTTTATTCCCTCTCTGGGGATTCCATATTCTGACCGTTTTTTTTGGCAAAAGCCCTCCATAATTTTGGTCCTCCCGGGGGAAGAGCGCCTGGAGCCCTGGCGTCACCTCAGCCCGACCACGCTTTGCACCCCGCTGGCGAAATACCGCACCACGACTCGGGATTTCTGCACTACGACTGCAAGCCAAGCCAGCCTCTGTACAGCGACTACAAACTGACACTGTCCTAACAAATACACCCCCCACCCCCCGCTCTCCCCTGCCCCCACCCCCTGGCCCTTCTCTGACACCACGACACGGAGGGTAAACAAAACGAGGAGCGTACTTCTCTGTTTGTCTTTGAGTCGCTTGGACAAAAGCTTGAGAGATGTCCAGTAGTGGACGGTCCGTCCTTCCTCCGTCGCCTGTCCCCCCACCCCCCCACCCCACCCTAGCCTGTATGTCCACAAGACCACTCTGTCCCCCCTACCCCACCCTAGCCTGTATGTCCACAAGACCACTCTGTCCGCCCTACCCCACCCTAGCCTGTGTAGCCAAGTGCATTTTTGTCAAATAGTGTACTTAACTTAAGTACAATTTAAGGTGCTTTAGTTTAAGGTTGAGACGCAGGTCTACAATAGTAAACATGAACTCTAGTTCAATAAACAATGTTATGGAATGTATCACACAATTCCATAACAACAACAAGGTAAATAGTCACATAAGAAGACTGCAGACAAGAGAATGTACTGCCTCAAAGAAACTGTCAAAACCACGTTTTTTCAATGTCAGGTCCGGGGACCTCGAGGTGACCAAATGGACCTTATAATGGGTCTGTAACTCTAAGTAAAAACAAAAACACAAGAATCACTGGTTCAAACAACATGCTATCTAAATAACATTAGTGGTTCTAGGTCTAGTCACTAGACTTAGACCACTAGACCTAGACTAATATTGTGCCATTGATTACACAGCTATCCGTGTTTATTCTTATTTGGACTACTAGCGTTTCAGTGTCAAGTCTAAGTCAAGTCAAGCATATTTATTTGTATAGCACATTTCATATGACAAACGCAGACTCAATGTGCTCACGTAAAATAAAAAGTGCTCATGGGCTTGAAAAGGTTTGTTTTACCACTGGTTTAGTGAATATATAGCACTTTCCAAAAGAACAGTGACAAAGTGCTTCCTGGTAATAGGAATACATGAACAAATGTCATTAGATGAGGAACACAACAACATGAAGTCACGGTCATTGTGCTGTGTGGTGGTTCACAGACGTGGGCGGCGAGACGATCGCGAGGGCCGTCCAGTCGGGGATGCTGAACCCGGACAGACGGTGGCAGAGCTTCCGCCACAACGGGCCCGTGGCGCAGTTCGAGTACCAGGTACGCGTCAGCTGCGACGAGCACTACTACGGCTTCGGGTGCAAC